>NC_062577.1:12153809-12467261 GCF_022837055.1 Prionailurus viverrinus
CTTTTTTGGCAATGAGAGGGAAGTTGGTCCTGGAAAGTAAAGAGGAAAAGAAAGGAGCTGCCTGAGGGAATAAATGTCACTCTGATGTTGCAAGCCAACATCCTAGCTGTCAGGTGAAATATATTCCAAGACATAGAGTTTCTGATCCTGTTTCTGCATTAGAACACCAAACGAGCTCAAACAGGAAAGTGCTTTGGCATATGTTAACAGAATGGCTCTTGAGCACTATGGACTTGCTATTCAGGTTAATGGCTCACCTCCCCACCCTGCTGAGGTAATTAAAGTGTTCTAAAGCCCCTTCAGAACTCAAAAATAGTTTCTGTTTGCTGGGCGGGTGATAAATCTCATTGAGCCTGACAGGAATTTAATTACACTTTCTTCATGAAAACACCAGGGATACCCATTACCTGGATCTCTAAAGCTAAAGGCTTGCAGACCCCCCGCAGTTGAAAGGTTACCAAAAACAAGTTCTTCATCATTTAAATGGATGAGAGGCCTCCTTAGCGTAGCCCACTTAAATTGGACCAAAGAAAAATTGGTCTCAGACTTCAGGGAAGGTAAGATTTTTTACCACTGCTCAGAAATAGAACAGTTTTGCTCCATTAACATCTCGTAGGAGATGAAAAAGAAGTTTTTGTTTTTGTTTTTGTTTTTTGTAGAATTCATTGCTCCACTCACTGAAGTCTTATGAGAGTAAGAGGGAAGTGTGCATGTTGTCCGACACCTGGATGAATAGCCAGAGAGAAGTCCCACAGCGGGTAGGGTACGGAGCTCACCTCACAGGTCCATGACTTGCCGGAATGTTGAGTTCATTACCAATTTGGTTAGAAAGAGGAAATTAAAGTACAGATTTCTGCTGGAAACCAGTGGGAAAGTTTCATTTGGCCTGCTGTTTTCCTACTTACAGGGCTGTTCAATGCAACGTAGAGTTTACTTTCTAGCACCAAATCATCCAGAGAGGCTGATGTCAAAATGAAGCACAACTCTGGATCCTTATTTCACAAGCGCAGGCCTGACAAGATGCAAGTCAGGCTAGGGATATGGAGAAAGATCTGGCAAACTCCATCTCATTTACCCTGGACCCAGTTCAGAATAAATCAGAACTTCAGTTGTATACAACTCTGAGACGGAATCCCAGGGTCCCATGGACCAGGCCTAGCCTTGTAGTTTCCCTTCGCCTGGAAAGGCTATCATACCAGGATATTCACGGGGAGCAGATTCTTATTTACAAGTTCAACCCCTGACATTTTCTGCATTATGATTACATGGCTCATTTGATCTTGTGACTCCTTCTAATTTCCCTCATCTTAAAATTTTTTTTTTTTTTTTTTTTTTACCTATCGTATTTCTATACCAACTCTGCTCTCCCTATGGAGATTTTATAACATTTACCGAAATCTTTGGAAGGAACCAAATGTCACAAAATCAGGGCTCAGAAACAAAATACTCAAGGTTATAAAGGTATTTGGCTCTGGTACTATTTCCAGTTCTCCTGAATATGATTGCATGGGTTTATCATCCCATGGTACAAAATCATCAGATTTCGGGGTGGGCTCAAATGGTTCATACCTAGCACAATGTCAAGAGCCAGGAAAAGTCCTGGGAACCGCAAACTTTGCCGTGTGGTGTTTTCTCATTTCCCCTGCACGTCTGCATGTTTTTTGTCTGACTTGAATTTGACTTTTGTGGGATAATTTTGCATGCTCTTATTTGGACTTCTTTTTAATTTAAACATTGTTTTCTTCCTCTGCATCCGTTTGTTGTTGTTGTTGTTATTTTGTTTTGTTTTGTTTTCACTAGGCGACCCCCTCCTGCCGTTCCAGGACGACCATCCTAACCCCCATGATTCATCTCCTTTTGTTTCCAACAACATATCTATCTGTGGTATTTAAAAGCCTTTCATTTGCACTACATGTCATATGTACATAAAAACTTTTATTTTTGATCCATGTCTATAATAAAAACAAAGTTTATTCTATATAAAAATGAAATGTGTTCTGTTTCATTTTCTAAAGAAGACCCAGATGAAAATAATTTTCAACTAAAACCAGGTAAGGTGAAAATATGTAGTTTGATCTTGTAAGGAACTTAAACTGAAAAATACTTATGTTTAGGTGGTTCTTAAAGCATGGTTATTTAAGATGCTATTTGGTGGAGAATAATTATCTTCAATTGAAATGTCTGTCCAATGAAAGCATGAAAAGATAGACACAAGTGTTGGCGAGGATGTGGAGAAGAAGGAACGCTTGTGCACTGTTGGTGGGAATGCAAACTGGTGCAGCCACTGTGGAAAAAGTATGGAGGTTCCTTAAAAGGCTAAACATAGAACTGCCCTATGACCCAGTGATTGCACTACTGAATATCTACCTAAAGAATATGAAAACACTAATTTGAAAAGATATATGCACCCCTGTTTATTGTAGCAGTATTTACAATAGCCAAACTATGGAAGCAGCCCAAGTGTCCGTTAACAGATAAAGAAATATGGTATATACATACATACTATGGAATATTACTCAGCCATAGCAAAGAAGGACATCTTGCCATTTGCGACAACATGGATGGACCTAGAGGGTATGATGCTAAGTGAAATAAGTCAGTCAGAGGAAGACAAATACCATATGAATTCACTCATGTGGAATTTAAGAAACACAACAAATGGACAAAGAAAAAAGACAAACCAAGAAACCAACTCTTAACTCTAAAGAGCAAACTGGTGGTTACCAGAGGGGAGGTGGGCAGGCGGTGGGTGAAATATGGGATGGGGATTGAGGAACGCACTTGTGATGAGCAACCGAGTAAGGTAGAGAATTGTTGAATCACTATATTGTACATCTGAAATTAATACAACACTGTATGCTAACTATACTGTATTTTTTTTAAGTGCGAAAAAATGAAGTAAAACTTCTAGAAATCTAGAAAAGACACAGAAGACATAATTGCAACCTGCCTCCAGGTATCTCATTAATAATTGTTATTCACCAAAACATTTTTTCCTGTTTTTATTATTTTTCTAAACACTCTTTGTAGGAGATAAATTATGTAAGATCATGGAAAATTTTATAGGTCTGAAGCACAAAACCTCAAACATTCTAGTCAGCGAATTCAGGGAAAAAATATATTATTCAGAATAAAAGTGCAAGGAAATGTTGCCACCTTGAGAAGAAAGATTTTTTAATGTGTCAGTAAAGTACTGGAAGAATGGAATCTGTATGAGTTTGGAGGAACAGAACTTTTTTTATATATTAATCCTCAAATAGTGATTCCAACACTGAAATTTTAAGCTACATTAAAAAAAAATTATCCAAATAAAGTGTTTGTTATTAAGGTAATAAATACATCTGCCAAATTTGTGATCTCAGATTTTAAAAAAAGATTTAAGATTTAATTCAGAATTTTCTCTTCGAAGATTTATATGATCTAAATTACAATTTACAACTATCTCCTACTAGGTGAGATCACTTCTGTAGATGTCTCACTTTACCATATTAAGACAGAAAAATGCAGGATAGGAAAGTAAAAAATTGTTCGTCAGGAATGGGGGTTTCCGTGTACTTTGTGTCTGACCTAGGCAGGCCCCAGCAAGGACAGGCAAAGTAGATGTGGACAGGACCCTCCAATTAGAAAATGGAGACCCCTCACTCACAGTGCTCTCCCTCTGGACCGTGAAAATCTTTTATAACCACGCTGCTCTCCACTCAAAAATGCGAAACTAGTTTCTCTGATTAAAATTGCACAAAGCACATTCCATCAATTTTTACTGATACGCCAGGTCCAGTGACTGTGAGTTAGAAGCACTGGCAACTAAGAAACTTCAAAGGCCCCCACGCAGGGAATCAACTGAGGCTCAAGTATTCCTGGGGGTGACTGGGTTGCTGCAGAATGAAGCACAGTGTGCAGCCCTTGGCCTTCCCTCCACTCCAGCCTCCACCTCCAGCCCAGCCATTTGAGTTTTTAAATAATATTGGCCAGCATCCCCATCCCAACAGAGACAATATTCCCTGATTATTTCATATCACCTCAAACAAACAAACAAGAGGTTGGCAACGGGAAGGTTTTTCACCAATTCATCTTTTTTAGGTTATTTGGTACTTTTCCACTTTGTCCTAAACATGATCTTACTTTTATGTACAGTGTTACACAGTTTAGATGTTCAAAGCTTAAGTTGACCTGATGAACAATGAGAAAGGAAAACCTAAATTATAGAATAAAATGATTCCCTAGGAATCTTGCACAGTCTCAACAAAAGTGCAGTCCCTTCCTCACATTTGAATAGGCAAGAAAAAAGGGGTGAGTGGAGGGTAGGGCTGGGGGCAGAAGCAGCCTGCAGTAACATTAAACCGTGGTAAGGTTTGTTCATATTTATTTACTATCCTTAGTGTTTCTGTGTTTCATGATGTACCCTTCCCCAACTCTCCCTGCCCCCACCGCCACCCTCAATATTTGATAGGGTTTAAAAAGTACTGCGTTCTTCAGAGTTGAACATAACTCAGGATCATCATGAGAAAACGTTTTACTTTTTACAAACATACCATCTCTTAAATGTTCTCGTCCCAATATTTATGTGTCAAACATTCCTTGGATTCATAATAGTGTCCTATTAAGTGGTCTGGGAGCACCCAGCGAAGTAACAGGATAAAAGCAGCTTACAAAATAGCAGTAAGCTATTACTGCATGGTGCTATGACAGGAGAAAATGTGAGTCATTTTCCCAGGAAGAACTGTTACTGACTTCAGTGCTGAAGAAGCCACTTAGGTTCTAGAACCGAAATTATCCAGTGCATGCTAACATTCCAGAACATGGTGACTCTGACCTCTGACAAAGAAAGGAACAACAGAACTCATTTCGGCCAATCAGAAACCAAAGTTTTCATTTCTAAGTGTTGGCTGAGGAGAGGCCAATGGAATTGAAACTGAAGTAGTCCGTGCCCTTTGCCTTGGCTTCTGACAGAAAGGCTTTAGAATCAGAAGGCAGCACCCTTACTGGAAGCAGTGAGGGAGGTCCCCCCAGTCTCCAGCTAGAAGAATCCAGGACATCTGAGAGATGGAGAAAAGAGAACTAAAGGTAGGAAAAAATAAAACTTCCAATCCTTCCCTTGGGGAGTTTCACTGGTAAATAAATGCAGACCACATATACACGGAGGGGTATTTCACCAAATGGCCTTGACACTAGAAGCCAAAAGGAGATGACGAAATAACGTCTACTCTTTCTTTACAGACATGGATACTTTCGGTGGGCTTGGAGCAGGATACATTTTGATCCTCTTTTAACGCAGAGTTTGAAAATTGTTGTAACATCTGTTTCATAACTCGGCATGAAGTAGGATTAAAAAAAAATAAAACCCTCAACTGATACTGGGGTCTCTCATCCAGCTCCATGAGATTCTGAAGTAAACCTTTACAACTGAGAGTCCATTTTAAAAACATGAACCTCACCCACCGGAAGATAAAGATTGCTGAAAAAAGAAAAAAAATAATAACTTCTGTATACCTACCTTTATAATACTACAGCGTCTCAATCTGCATAAATCAAATGGAGCTGGTGACACTTCACTACCAGATGCCCCCGTTTACAGGACATGTTAGCCAGCATACTAGACCCACAGTTTTGGTTTATTATACCGTAAGATACTATTGAAGCGGATTAGATGGCTGGCTGTGGGATGAGCCGAGACTAATCTGCTACTCCCATACTGTTTCTAATCAAATCGAATTTCACAGTACTTTATACCAGATCCCGATTTCTAGCCCCAGTCTACATCGTCAGTGAACCTCAGGAACAAGAGCCCTGGGCAGGCAGAGAGGAAACAAAGCCTTAGCAAACTCCCCCGGGCATCAATGAGACTTAAGGATCCTCAAGACAGTAATGGGGAAGTCACTGATGTGGGTTTTCTCTCTCAAAACAGCTGCTAACAAAGTATATTTTTGAAGCTTCATATGACACTTGAAAAACCAGGCATTCTGGCTCTTTGGGTCTGTATCTTCTCCCAGCTCCAATCTCTGCTGCGGGTGCGTTTCAGAAGGTATCGGAGAGCAAGTCAGAGCCAAGGAGACAGCTCCTTCTGCCTGCCGCCTTTTTCTCTTTTAAAGACAAAAATACTCTCAGCTTGCATACACAAAAGCCGCCTGGGGCCTGAAGATCTGTTTATTTTGCAATTTACAAAGAGTGGGAGGCCCACAGTGTTCTCACTGAGCAGAGTCCAAATGTTACTTGGGCTCCGCACAAGGCCACAGGGCCGGCCCGGAGTGGGGACCGGGGTGCCCGCAGAGCTTGGGAAAGCAGAGGCAGCCACTGAGCCAGCTTTTCACGGGGACCCGAGGGACCACAGTTTCCGTCGACCTCGGCATTGGCAAAATCAATCCGTTCCATTGTCCCGGCAACACATGGTCAAGGGATTGTAGAGTGAGTCTGTGTAGGGCACAGGACCTCAGGCTGATCCTGGGTGTCATTTGAACCCAGGTGCCAATTGGTGCCACATGGTGGCAGGAAAAACCACTTGCCCGTGTGAGCCCCTTCCCCGGGCACTTTTGCCCCTGCGTCACCTGATGGGAGTGAGGGGCACCACGGTGGTCCCAGGCCCCTGGTGCTGAGCAGATGCCGGCCATTTGGGAAACAGATGCTTCCTAACTACCTCATCTCCGGGGGATCCCTCGTCAATCACAGTGATGTATCTGAGAAGGAAATGGTATTTTGGTTTGGTTGGTGATTGCTGTGGTCTCCCAAGGTAAACAAACCACCATTAATCACACCTGTGACCTGGCAAAGACAAACACACCGGCCAGAAGCATGAGCCTGGTGGAAGCTAGCTGCTCCTACAGGTGTTCAGTGGTTTCTGCTCTGCCTCTGCCCCGCTGCTCAGCTATCCGGAGCCCTCCCCGTGGTCACAGCAGGGTGCTGCCTCAGGCCCTACTGTCCACAGGACCTTGATCAAACTCTGGCTCTCATCTACGCTCTGCTCACTTTACCCAAAATCAAGCTTTCTTTTTTTTTCTTTTTTTTAACGTTTTATTTATTTTTGAGACAGGGAGAGACAGAGCATGAACAGGGGAGGGTCAGAGAGAGGGAGACACAGAATCTGAAACAGGCTCCAGGCTCTGAGCTGTCAGCACAGAGCCCGACGCGGCGCTCGAACTCACGGACCGTGAGATGGTGACCTGAGCCGAAGTCGGCCACTTAACCGACTGAGCCACCCAGGCGCCCCAAAATCAAACTTTCTAGAACACTACAAATGGCACCGCCCCACCGTCGGAAGTTGACCCAGTTCTCAGGAGGTTCGTGTCATTACCTCCAAAAGGCTCTTGCTAAAATGTGCCATTACCTGGAGAATTTGCACATTATTTCCATTAGCAAGCAATACTAACATGTTCGCGATGACATGAGGAAGCCTGTGCACTAAGACCGCACCCCCTTCAAGGTAAACAGGAGCCCCCACCCCCAACACATGCATTCTCCGCACCATCTGTCTTGAACCCACGAGGACTCTCATTATGGGTCCTTTACCCAGCCTACGTCAGTCTTCCAAGACGGCCAGGTCACCCCCCTCCCCAGCACTCTCCACACAGTTCCGTACACATCCATCCTGTGCTGCCCTCCCGCCCTCCTCAACTTCAGAAACCCTTACACCGTGCCCTCTGTAATCTGCTTGCCACGGTCAGCAAAATCCCCTGTATCTTCAACCTGTTGTGTGGATGTGCCTTCCATCTTCTTGCTCTAACACAACCAGAATCTCTTCTCAGGGCACGGCTCCCCCTGCAGCCCTCTCGTCTCCCACAGCCCCTCACACTGCTGAACCTGAGTGGGGTAGGCACTCCTGTTGTCCACTTTTTCTTTCACCGTCTTCCTCCCTCCTCCCTAAAACCCTCAGCTTTGAACCTCATGGCATCAGACTATCACACATACTACCCTTCACTGTTCCTCTGACCCACCAGCCCCTAGTTCGCTTTCCCTGATTCCCTGACGATTTTAACTCCTGTTGCCCTGCCACTGTCTCCAGTACTCTTCCTGTCTTCGCTCTTGGGGATTTCACATGTGTGTAAATTATCCTTGCAACATCCCACCCCATCCATCCCGCCTTTTCTCTTGGTCTTAATTTCTCCATTGATATTGTCCTTCACTCTACCTCAGCTACTCACTCCCAAAGTTAAAACCTTGTCTTTATTCTCTGATCTTCACTTCCTGTCCTTCTAGCTGCTTGAACCTCCAATTCATCGACCTTCCCCGTCCCTCCTCTCCCTGTCCTTCACCCCTGTTAAGGTTCACTCTCCTTCTTACCCAACTAAAATGCCACGGTCAATCGTTATAATCATGCCCATGCACATATACTTTTCTCCCTTGTCCTTCTCTCGATTTGATAAAACCACCACCCCAGAGACATTCAACTCTCCATCCACTCTGGTTTGCACATGGTCTGGAAAACACACACAACACCCTAATTGGTTTCACTTTAAAGTCATGATCTCCATGCTCAAGTGAGCCTTTAATCCTGCTGAGCAATGACACTAGCCATCCCTAGTTCATTCACTGCCCCGAAGTACTAAACTATTTCCTACCTTCTCTCGCCTCACTCCCCCATCATTTCGTCCCTCGTTCTCACTCTCAGCTGATTCTGTCTCCTACTTCTTAGGAAAATTGAAGCACTCAGAAAAGAACTTCTGGAAATCCCCATCACCTCCTCTACCCACTTAGCAGCCACCCTTCCACCAGCGTCTGTATCTTATGTACTCTGCCGCCCACCTGTTACCATAGTAACTTAGTAACTATCTTGTCCTCTGTCTGAAGCCAGCCCCCCAACTGGTGCACTAGACCCCTTCTCCTCTCAAATGCTCACTGGTAATCCTACCTTTCCCACATCAACTACTACTTCCTGTTGTTTCACTGCCATCAGCATACAAACATGGTATCATCCCCTCCCCCCCCCATTTTAGGAAACAAAGTTTCTTATCCTCACCTCTTGCTTTCAATTTCTGTCTGGTTTCCTGGCTCCCCTTTGAAGCAAAACTTCCAGAAAGTTGCCTATACTTGCCTCTGCAACTCCCCTTCTCCTTTCTCACTTAACCCCACCCGAAATAGGTCCTTATGCCCCCCCACTCCACCAAAAACTGTTCAAGGATACCAATGGCTGCTTCCTCGCTGAATCCAACTGTAAATTCTCAGCCCTTATCTTACTTGATTTACCAGATTTTCTTTCTTTCTTTCTTTCTTTATTTTGAGAGAAAGAACACAAGAGGAAGAGATGCTGAGAGAGAGGGAGAGAGAGAACCCACAAATGCGAACGCAGGGCTCAATCTCACGAACTGTGGTATCGTGACCTGAGTCGAAATCAAGTCAGACGCTTAACCAACTGAAGCACCCAGGCTCCCCTGATTTACCAGGTTTTCATCTGATCACAGTTGACCACCTCCCCCCCACCCCAAGTCCTCTGCACTTGGTTCCCAGAACTCCCAACTCTTGATTTTCCTCCTGCCTCAATGGCTGTGCCTTCCAAATCTTTTTGCTTCTTCTTCTCTCCAACCTTTTAATTTGGAGTTCTCCGTCCTCTTGGTTTATATCAACTTCTTGGATGATCTCATCCAGTCTCATACCATTTAAATACCAGTGATTACCAAATTTACATTCCCATCCCATACATTGCTCCTAAAATCCTAACTCCCCTCTCTGACCCCCTGCTCAACATTTCAGCCCGGATATCCACAAAGCACTTCATATCCTATATGCCTCAAACTGATTTTCTTCCCCCAAATCTCCACCTATATCCCCTTTGCACCCAACTCAATTGATGGCGTCCCTATCTTTCAATTTGCTCAGGCCGAAACCCTGAAGAGTCATTTGTGATTCTTCTCTTGTTTTCATATCCCACGTCTGATATGTCAAGAAGCCCTTGACTAAACTTTCAAATTATATCCAGAATGTGACTATTTTCCACCACTTCTGCTATCACTGTTCTGAACACCATCATTCCCTGCTTGGATTATCACAAGAGCTTCTGAATGCTTTTTTTTTTTCTTTCTTTCTTTTTTTTTTTTTTTTTCCTGAATGCTTTTTTCTGCTCTGGTCTTGCCCCACAGCAACTACAATGAGCCTTTCAAAGGGTATGTCAAATCATGCCCCCCTTTTTCTCCAAGCCCCTCTAATGGCTCCCATCTCAGAGTAAAAGCCAGAGTCCTTCTAATAGCCTGTAATGTCACACATGATCCAGCTCCCACATGACCTCTTTGGCCTCATCTTCTGTTCTCCTTGGTCACTTCAGCCACTTCTTGCAATACCCCAAACATGCCAGGCAGTTTGGGGTCTTCTGCTTGGACTTTTACAGCAGCTCTTGCCTCTGCCTAGAATGGTTTCCCCCTGGGAAATCTGAATTATTCATTTACTTCCTTCAAGTCTTTGGCCAAATGCTCCTTTTTCCATGAGACCTACCCTGACCCCCTTATTTAATATCATTGCTACTTTTTTTCTTTCTTCCCATAGCGTTTACTTCCACTTATGTTGTCTGTCTCCTCCTGCTAGAAGGTAAGCTCTACTAGGTCAAAGAACTTTGTCCACTTTGTTCATAGACATATTTCAAATATGTGGAACACTGTGTCCTATAGTTAGTGCTCAATGAATATTTGCTGAATGAATAAATTCCTGAGGCCAAACATCATAAAATGTGAATGGTAGAGACTAGAGATCAGCCTGGGTGGACAATAAATATTTTGCTAGATGTTGGGGGTAGGAATAAGGGATAAAAGAGATAATGAGGGATATGAGAAAGCATTAAAAGCAACTGCTTACCAGTTAGCCTTTGGCCCTGGATCCAGTTCGGCTGTCAGAAAAGCAAACCATCAGCCCAAACTGGCAATACAGCATGAGGCAAGTTCCTGACCCACTATGAGTCTCAGTCACCTCAACTGTAAAATGAAAATAATACCTGAATTACAGGATTGTTATAAGAAGTAAATAAGATAGTGTATATAAAGTGCCTAACACAGTGCCTGGTACACACTGGGTGCTTGAAAATGTAGCAATTATAATTTATCAAATCCCAATGTACTATTTGTATCCTGAATTTATGGGGACTTCAAACGGTGTGGTTATTTCTCAAACCACAACTCATCAAGAATTCCAAGACTTTGTTGAATTTCATCGCAAAAAGGAGTATCGATAACTTCCACAGGACGGCACTGTGTTCCAGCCCTGTTTCCCTGCGTTCGATGGGTTTGAAATATTGTAAAATTGTGTGACTGATGCCCTCTGCTGGCTTTTGGTTTTCTTGACCTTGGGCCTTTGGCTTAGAAGATGTTTAATGGCTCCATGGTTCCTTGAAAATGCTCAGCATGGATTCTTATATCCACAATTTAAGCCAGCTGCCCAAAGCCTCACTCAAAAGTTTATAGTACCGACACAGCATGCAGGCATCCCACTGACACCAATCTGGCCACCACGCAGAACCAATGTGCTGCTGTCCTCAGATCCCTGCACAGCCTTCTAGCTGCCTGCCAATCACCCAGAAGCCACATCAGGCCACAAAACAAAGCACACCTGCTGCTCTACAGCTCTACCTCTCCCTGATCCCTTCCATTCCCAACTACAATCCCTGGCACCATTTTGGAAGGACAGGCAAACTGCCTCCCCATTCCTCCTCCTTTGCCCTCACTTACCACCACCACCCACCATCCAGCATATCTACTGAAAGGAAGATTGACAGGAAGCAGAGCCGGGAGGAAGGGGTGCAGGGTGAGGAGGGCTGACAGTTTCCTACACAAACGAGATTTTGTTTGGGATTTTAATTCCAATGCTACTCTAATGCCTTTTCCTTCCATTTCCCCCTTCCCTTCTCACACACACATCATAGTATTCTCTAAAAGTCTAAATCATTAACGTTCTGTTTGCACACTTTCAGTGTTGTTTAAATTTCAGAGACTGACCGCATCACGTTACTTAAGTGATGAGTAACTTTCCCAACAACTGTCACACAGGTCATACCAGTCATTATCTAGGCCTGCCTCCCTATGCCGCCAGCAGTAACTCAAAGCAGCGTGCCATAAGTAAGCCTCATCATCCCGCAGTGAGCTCTTAGTACCACTTAAAAGCTTGGAGTTTCTTAACATTTTCTTACAAAATATTTATGGCTTTTTTATTTGCATTTTACCCCAAAACTTTTTGGAATCCATTTACATTCTTGGTCTGTGAAACTTCTTGGAGTTACTGCAGAAAGTGTACAAAATTGTATTTTCATTTGTCTTAAACTTGCCTTGCTCAAATTTCAAAGGGTGTCTTTTGTAACTCATGACTTGGTAAACAAATCAAGATTCACTTCGACCCTTTATAGTTTTATAGGTGATGATGTTGTATCTCTGTTGAGCCTTCCTTCCGGGCTGTGGTGTTCTATTCTCTAATCTGTTTTCATAGGGCCAGTCTTTCCCTTTGGTTCCTTACCATTTTGATTTTTTAATTATCTTTCTGTGATCCATTTCTAATTCCACTATATTCCTGGTTATGAGGCAACCAATTCTGTACAAAGAATTCCAAGTGCAAAAGCACTAGATTCTGTTTAGATCTCAATACCCTTCCAGATTACGCCCGGAATTTAGAACCAACGTCCTCCAGATACTACAATTAGAACACTTAGCCTGAGTGTACCATCTCAGGCACCTCAAACTTTATGTGTCCCATTCTTATTTTCTTATCTACTTCACCTCCAAACCTGTTCTCACTTCTGTCTTTTCATGGTACACAAATCCACTCAAGGCAGAAGCCGGTCATCCTCCAGTCCCTTCCATTTCCCAACATGAGTCTACCAAGTTCTCTGACAGCCTCTCTAATCAGGCCTCTCATCTCCACACCCATCGGCCTCACACCCTTAGTCCAGACGTTCACTCTTCACTATTGCCACAGAGCTCCCCGGGCTCAGCCCGAAAACTGGTGCCAGAGTTGTATTTATATATATACATATATATGCACATACATAGAGAGATATACACATTCATGAAAGTGTGTGTGGTGGAAATCTTGTCTCCCTTTTCAAAACCTCAATTTACATTGACACTGACTGCAGGATACGAGAATTCAAAGTACTCATCACTCTCAGACCCCATACCCTCTCCCTGTAGCCCATCTATCCTGTGTTTCTGTCCACTGCCAGGATAAATCAGGTCCCCGTGCACTTTGAACATACTGTTCACTCTGGTTGGAATATCCTTCTCACCATCTTTCCACCTGAATTGAGTTGGCAGCCCCACTCTACATCATCCAACCCTCAACTCTCCGTTCCCCTCCCATTTCCACAACCACCAAACCAAATATGGTCAGGTCTTGGGGGGCTCCAAATACTATACAGTGTGACAGAGAAGAGCTGAAAAATGACAGCACGGCACATTAATTCGTCCCACTGAAACTGTTTTTGAAAGTGGCTCAAATCTGGGAAACTTTCTGCTCATCGACACAGATGTGGCTGCTTACGTGAGTTCCCTAAAGCTGATAATCACATACCTATTCAAATAGGGCAAATGTATTAAAACATAAAAAAAAAAAAAGCACACTCATATACAATTCTTTACTATCTCCAACCACTGTTGCTCTGTTCCTGATGTGAACTACACAGTAACTATGAGCCAGTTCTGCCCACTCACGAGGGGTGAAATGGCCACACCCAATGCAGGATCGATGCTTTGAGCTCCACAAGTCAGTTTCCAAGATCCTTCTCTCCCCTCTGGCCAGTGTCCTTGGGACTAGGAAAGCAATCTAACTGGCCCTAAGGAAAACTACCCATTCTAATGAAACACTATTCTCATCAGTCCAAAGAGCTGAAGACACTAGTTCACAGTCCTGTTCGAGACATTTTTTGAGAAATCTATGTTCAGAGAAATACAAGCATTACTTAGTTTCTGACTTGAAATTAATTTCTAGTGAGAAGGGATGGTGCAGGGACTTGCCCCAAATGAGTTATATCATGAGTTACCAGATATCCTGGGAGGCACCCGATGCATCTTATACTTCATCTCTGTCCCTCTTCAAGTCGTCCTAGAGATCAACCTGATACAGCAGTAACGGCGAACATTACCGTTCCTCTGCTACGCGCCCAGAGTTCCTCAAAGCACTCATACATCTCATCTAATTATCACAATTCTAGAGGTAAATACTTCCATTCCCACTTTACAGATGAAAAAACTGAAACACAGAGCAGTTGCATAACCCAAGATCCAAGCATTTGCTCCCTCCTTAGATAAACTGGATTGCTCCCAATGACCTGTGGTTAAAGCCCAAATTCCTGAATATTCACACCCCTACTTGTTACTCAAACCTTCCTTTCCAACTTTCCCTCAAACCCCCAGAACCCTGATCTCCCATGAAACACCTTCCCACTTTTGTGCTTGTCCTAAAAAACAGACGTGGCCCAAAGGCAGCCACATGTTGCATGCAAGTGTGGCTTTTGTCCAGATTTAAATTTGGCAGAATTTACAAGTCAGATTTCACATTAAAAATCACAATTACAGCTACTGAGACTTCATTTAGAAATCATCAGATGTCATCAGAAATCTGAAGCTCTGCAGCCAGGCCTACGCTCTGATTAGAAACACTCAGCTGGAGCAGAGTAGTGATCGCCCTCCCTGGCCGGGGCCAAGCTCCATCCAGTTTTCAGCTGCCATTAGCCACACAAAGTATGACTCATGTGACTTGTATGCCTTGCTCATATTACTGACCTGATTCCTAAAGGCCTTTGCCACCTTGCCCTAAAACCATCTTTTACTTACTTAAATCTCACCTAACCACCAAGACCAAGCTCAAATGCCATCACCTCTAATAAATATTTCCTAGTTTCTCCAATTCAATTTGGCCTCCAGCCTCTGAATTCCCTCAGCATTCTGATTATGTATTGTGACACATCACATCCGGGTCCCAGGCAGTTAGTGTGCACGTGCCTCACTAAGAACTACGTAGAAACTCTGAGTGAGGTAAGGTTAAATAACCAATTCTGTGATCTTAGGCGACAAAATGTCACAGCATCTAGGATTCTAGGATTTGAGATCCAGATAACCAAAGGAGAGAAGTGACTTGAACACACACACATACTTTCATTCTCTTCATGCCCCTTCTGTCAGCCTTCTGCTTACAGAAAAATCATGGGACAACTTAATGGATGTGTTGTTATTTTTTTAATAGAAACCACATCACTTCCTTTGTTACAGCAATAATGAGGCAGTAATTCAAGAGGGTCCCAGAAAGCTTTTTCATCCACAAAGTAACAGAAAGAAAAACACCTTCATCACTCACGCCCTTGGTTAGCTTTTTCTTTTGATCTCCGTTCCCCCACCCACAATAGTATGTTGCTTCCAGAATGGGATTCTGCCTTCAAATCTTGTATGAGCCGGGAGATTAGTCTATCAGCTTCCCTTAAGAACCGAATGGAAGTCCCTAACTCAGCTGAGAAACCTGGACAAGTCTTCTTTGATTTCAGCCTCATCCCAAGGCCCATGAATGTTTTCTTTAAAAAGCTGCAGGCGAATGAGGTAGAAAGGGCAGAGACAAGAGATGGAAAACAGCAGAAGGGCAAAGAGGATGGCTCCCACAGCACTAATGGACAGCAGGCCTCCCAAGGCTGAAAATGCAAAAAGCAGCGTGACACCCACGTAGCTACGGGGAGTACATGCCTTCAGTTTCTTCTGCAACATGGGCCACAGGGCAAAAATCTGGATGGCAAAAGTCACCATGATGAAGGCATGCAGGGAACGGGGCAGGCGCGAGGCAAGGCAGACAGAAGCAAAGATGGCCATGTTCAAGGACAGCGTGCTGGATACAATGGCAGCATTGGCGCCATAGTCAAAGAAAATGAGGTGGCCCAAAAGCATGAAGACTGACATGGCATAGATGGTGTCAGTGCTGACAGACTCCGTCAGGGTCTTCAGCACTGGGGAAAAACCGTAGGTGAAAGTAATGAAAACCAGGGTGCTCTTCAAGTCAGCCCACCGGGTCCGCCCACTCTTCTTCCGTCCTTCACCTCCGTCAATGAGATCGAACAAAACATAGCCAATCAGTGAAGAGGCCAGGCCGGTCCCAAAGAGCCACTGGGGGGCCAGAAGGCCCTCATCCATATACCACCAGATGACCACAAACACACAGACGCTGCACAGCTGCTGTATCACCACGCTCGACTCGAACACCACGGCCCAGTACTGGTACTTCCGGGCGTGGATGTTTTTCCGGAGCTCTTCCAGGAAACGCCGGTCCACGTAGTTATCGGGAAACGGCTGTCGCTCGTACAGGACCTTCTGCCACTTGGCCTCCTCAGTGTCAGCTACAGGCTGGGTCCCCATTATCCTCTCCCTCAAACTCAGGCCAGCTCAGTCTCCCTCGCAGAAGTCCACGTGGTTCTCGTTCCTTATAAAGTTCCGAAATAAGACCTCTCTGGAAATCCCATGCCGGGTGGTGGCTGACACTGCACCGACCTGCCTCGCTTTCAAAGGCGGCAACCCAGGCTAGGCCAAGTTCCTGGAAAAAGACACACCATGAACCTCGGAAAGCTGTGAACCGTCCGGGAAGAATAGAGTTAAAGTCAAAGCAATCCAGTTTATTAGAAGTCTGAGCAACATGTGTGCGGTGGCCATTTTATAACCGTGGACATTCAACCTCTGTTTCAGATTTTAAGTTATAATCCCACGGATGATAACAGACATCTGGTAGCTAGTACGTACTGAGTGCCTACTCCGCGCCAAGTGCCTCTGGAGCTTCTTTCATTTAATCCCCTCATGCTTTCAAGTTAGCATTAGCTCCACTTTAGTTAGTAAACAAGAAAAAACCCGAGATTCAAAGTGCTTAAAGTAACTTTAGCCCAAGTTAACAGTGATAAACACTGGAGCCAGATTCAAACCAATGTCTGACCCCAAAGCCTGGGCCTCACATCATGTCTCCCTCTAAACCAGTTAGCTCAGGGGTTCACGTATCCCCGAGGCTTCACCCAAAGCCCTCCCTGTCGCTGTATGCTTGTAGCTGCACTTAGTGCAAATTTCTAGGGATAGGATCCAGAGCTTTTATTTACGCAGTTCTCAAAGGCATGTGTTATTAAAAAGAAAGAAAGAAAGAAAGAAAGAAAGAAAGAAAGAAAGAAAGAAAGAAAGAAAAGGGAAAAAAAAGAAAAGAAAAAAGAAAAGAAAGAAGGTACCAAGGACTCAAAGATTCTTAATCCATTAACTGAGCGTAACATCCTTTAAAAAGTTATCACTCCACTTATAACGGAAAAACTCTTGGGAGGTTCGAAGACAGCGACCCCTTTTTCACAATGAAAACTTAAGAGTCAGAAATAACACGGTCATGCTGCAAGTCTGCGAAGAAAATTCTTATTGCCGACCTTATTTCTTCCATAGAGCCCGCG
Source organism: Prionailurus viverrinus (assembly GCF_022837055.1). Classification (NCBI taxonomy): domain Eukaryota; kingdom Metazoa; phylum Chordata; class Mammalia; order Carnivora; family Felidae; genus Prionailurus; species Prionailurus viverrinus. Next base: position 12,171,154 of record NC_062577.1, read on the forward strand.
CTAGGTTTTGCTTCACAAGCGAGACACCCTGGGAGGCCCCCTCACTGCAGCAAGGACCCCGGCCCCAGGAGCTCACGGCTTCGCCCGGGCTAGAGGATCCGCGGCGCCGGAAAGGGCAACGCCCCTCCGTGGGGCCGGGGGTCGGGCAGGTGTCCCCAGGGGCGCCCCACTCCCCCTCCGGGGCCTCCCGCGCCCGCCGCCGGTGAGGACGGCGGAGGAGAAAGAGGCCCGCAAACACTGACTCCCGCTCGAAACCCACCTGCCCGCAATTCCCAGGGCTGCGCGGCCGGGAAGGGCGGCCGCCCGCCTCCTTCCCCATCCGGGGCGCCGGGGGTCGCGACGGCGGCCGAGCGCTTCCGGGTCCGCCACAGCCTCCGCGGCAAGAGCGCCCTTCCCCGGCTAGAGAGACTGCGAGGTCGCTGCTGCCCCCTCCTGGCTGCTCAGAGGACCTCCCGGCTCCCCTCTGAGGACGCACCGCTCAGAGTCCAGGAAAAAGCCAGTCCCCAACAGGATTTGGCGTCCGAACAACGCCAGGGGCAGAGGCTGGGCTGGTAACGAGAGATTATAAAGCCTACTTTTAGTGAGCTCCGGTTACTAAGGCCCCCAACTAGGGACTTCCCATGCATCCGTGAATTCATTGGACACATACAGGTACTGTATTAGGTGCTCCTGATACAGCAGTGAATGAAGACAACAAAAATCCCTGCTCTCCTGGAGCTTTGTGTCTTGTGCATTGACCTGTAAAGTGATGATAGATTTCCTCACAGAGGACAAAATTGAGGCTCAGAGAGGTTGTGATGCGTCCAAAGCCACACAGCTGAAAAATGGGTTCGTCAAGATTAACATCCAGTTGTCTGTAGCTTCCAAGTGTGGTTCTCTCCTCTTTGCTGCCTAGAAGGAATTGGGGTGGAGGACACTGTGGCTGAAAACAGCCGGAGACTGAACGGGAGGTTGCTGAGATTCAGCTGACTTCGTAGAACTCTCAGAGGATGCATAAACAGATGGAAGTAATAAAGCAGCAAAGGGATAGAGATAGTAGAATACAAGATATAGGGGGCACCAAAGTCAGAAAACGCGAATCCACTTACTAGCTGTGTGACTTGGCAAATCATAATGCCTGAGCTCTGATTTTCTTCGTCTGTAAAGTGGAGATAACACTATTTACTCTTGGAGACTTTACGGGAGACTCAAAAGACTCAAATATAAATCATAAAAAATGTTTTGGAAAGTGCTGGCATTTGTAGAGCTGCCATTAGCCAACTTTGGTCCTGGTTTTGATGGCAATGCTCAAACGCAATAAATTCTGCAAACCGATCTCTTTCCATTTCCCTCCAGGTTTCTGTGCCAAAATTTGACAAGATCCCTTGGCTTAGTGAGGCCAGCCGCAGCAACAAGCCACTGGTGCTCAGCCTTCCCAAAAGGTAACAGCCCAGCCCCCGAGGGCAAAGGTTTCAACAAAGTCCTCACGGAAGGCGATTGCTGGGGCAGTTCTCAGAGGGGCAAATCTGGTCGGTTGAGAAACCCAAATTGAGAGCTCTAAAACCAGAAATGGCCTGGGTTTCTCAGACAAAAGTGGGCACTGAGGATAGTCTTGGCAGGGGGACGAGCTCTTAATTAACCTCCCTCTCTGCAACCATCACGCAGCAATACGGAAGAATTTTGCCCGTGGATAGCATTCTCCACACACTTCCCTCCCCCTCGGCATCTTACTTTTTCTCCTCAGCTTTCGTTTGGAATTTTCTAATTTTAACCACCAAAAGTCTAGAACCATAAATTCCTGTCTTTGTAGAGTAGCAGCTGCCTGTGTAGCACTTTGAGACACTCTCCAATCTCACCAAGCCTGACACGTCCCAACAAACTGCTATGGAACATGTTTCTCTTTTTCAAAATAGGAGGTGCCTGTGTGTTAGCAGCATCTCAGTGCTGACACGCGGAATGAGTGGGCTTCCTCACTCCTCCTGCATTTTGGGGCCCTGGGTGTGGTGATACACCTAGCTCTGGGGAGGGGAAGGGGGAGTGTGAGGTAATGTGGGGCTGAATAGTGAACGGGAGCAATCAGAGGGAGAGTAAGGAGAGAGCAGGTCAGGAGGCAACTTCGAAAGCACTTCGTAGGTGAAGAGGGCCGGCTCTCTGGCAGGTGCGACAGTTGGCTAGGAAGGTTGGAGTCTCGAAAGGAGTTTTTCCTCCTGTTGGTAAGGGTCACATACCTTCCAGCCCAGAGATAAGCGACCGCCATGAGGGACATTCTCCCCACATCCCCTGTTCAATAACATGTACCTTTGCTTTATGTACTGCCCTTTTTCAAAGCCACACTCTCCGCAAAGAGACAGATGTGTGTGTTTTCAGAGCACCCATGAAGTGCTTGTTCCGATCTGCTATTTTTACTTTGTATCTAAACTCTAGCTCGCGTCTTGCTCATGTGAAATGGCCCGTGTTTGACATCTGATTAGGGTAGCAGTCCACCATTTCCATCCCACCCTCCTCCTTGTTCTCATTAGACCTGCCCCTGCAGCCAGAGGTAAAGCCTCCCTGGTGGGGCTCTGTCACCCCAGCTGTCTTAGTCCCTGACTATACAGTTTGGGGTACCTACAGGGGTAGGGGACAGGAAGGGGGCTTGAAAAAGGCAGACCCAGAATACAGCTGTGTACCCCCAGGGCCTGTTCCCTTTCACAGCCGGGTCCTGGAGTGTCAGAAGGGCCAGACTATTGGCAGCCAGCTGAGTAGGGAAGGGTCAGTTTTCCCTCCGGCCAGCTAACCTCAAGCTAGTCACAGGGAAAAATGACCTAAGCGGTCAGCGCAGCTCTACTCATTTCTAAACTGGGAGTATTTGGGCAGCAATCTCAGCCCTTTGGAAGAGAAATGATGCTTCCCCACCTCCAAAGACGCTGACTGGACAACAGCGGTGTGGTGCCCTGAGCCTTCAGGAAGACAACAGGAATACAAAGTCTTTGAAAGGATGGTTGGTTTGAGTAGCACCAAACAATTCTTCAAGATCAGCAACTCTTTCTCTGGCTAAAGCCCTGGGTTCCAAGCTGTTTATTTCCAGAAAAACCCTCTTCTAAGATCTTGGTAAGAAAGTTACACATGTGCTTTAAGTATTACCCTACTTTGGGACGAGCAGTTCTAACATGGAACAGCCTAAAAAAGAGGCAGAAACAGCTAGCAAAATGTACTCTGCGCACCCCCATCCGCAAACTCCTGAAACGCACCTGCAGGGCTGCAGAGGGTGAGGCCCGGCTCCCCCACCAGTGCCTGACCTGAAGCCAAACTCATCGTGAGTCTCGAGAGCCCTCAGGTCACACTGAGGCTCTACTTCTTTGAGATTGAGTGTTAAAGCAGTTCTAAGGTGTCTCTTGGTCAGCATTTGCGTGTCATGCTCAAGCCCGGCTGTTCACAAATCAAACAAAAGGCAGCAAAGGAGCTGGGTCAGACCCACCTCCCCTGCTCTCCCAGGGCCCAGGGTGAGGAGAAATGAAACCATAAATGCCTCGGGGACCCCAAACTCCTTTCACGTGCCCGTGTTATAAATGAACAATGAACAATGAAATCTTTCCTCATTAGAGAGGAGAGGTGTTCCTGGCATTCCGAGTTTCCATTTCTGGAATGCCAGGGGCATGCACAGCGCTGCATACACAGGCAGTTTATGATGTGCAGGCCCCCTGCTGGCCTTGGCCTCTTACACTGTAATAAAATGAACCACAACAGCTGCGAGGCAGGTCACACCTGTGAAGAGAACAGATACTATCCCTGCAGCTTCACGGCTTCACCCCCTGACTAGAAAGAAAGAATGTTCCAGAGCGGTTGGAGGAAGAATATGTTCCATGGGAAGAAATGAGTGGATTCAGCATCCAGGGACACAGACTCCAAGGAAGCAGTCCAGGCATGAAAAAACCCTGCACTTCTCATGAATAACTTCTCCATAGGTCTTTTCAAGAAGGAGATCTGGGGGCATTTCACCTATTACACATCTGCTTTGCTGAACAATTTTTTAAAGCATTTCGTTTCATTTCATAGAGAGAGCAAGTGTGAATGGGGGAAAGGGGTAGAGGGAGAGAGAGAGAAAATCTTAAGCAGTCTTCATGCCCAGAGCAGAGCCGATGCAGGGCAGGATCCCAGAACCCATGACCTGAGCCTAAATCAACAATTGGACACTTGGGACACCTGGGTGGCTCAGTCGGTTAAGCGTCCAACTTCGGCTTAGGTAATGATGGGTCTGTGGGTTGAAGCCTCACGTCAGGCTCTGTGCTGACAGCTCGGAGCCTGGAGCCTGCTTCAGATTCTGTGTCTCCCTCTCCCTCTGCCCCTCCACTGCTTGCGTTCTGTCTCTCTCTCAAATGTAAATAAACATTAAAAAAATTTTTTTTAAAGAATTGGACACCCAACTGACTGAGCTACCCAGATGCCCTGAACAATTTTTTTCTGCCTTAATTTGTATACTGTCTCTGACAATCCACAAGTGGCATTGGTTAGTTCAATACAAACAGGACAGAGAAGCCAGAGTGACTTAAAAGGGCAAAGCCATCTTTTAAAAGCTGCCAACTGGCCTGCACCCTTTAGGACTGGGATGGAAAACAACTTCTCAGGGAGTCCCTTGGTTTATCTCAGTTGGAAAGGAAAAAAGTGTCCTTTATTCTTCAAGTTTCTTCTGGCTGGTCTGAGACTCCAATTGACATAAGACATATTAACAAGAGAAAATCAAACTTAATTTTTTACATTCAGGAACCCACATGAGATTCCAAAGACAGTCACGCCAAATGAGGTATATATGTCATCCTGAACCAAGGAGAAGGAGGCAGGGGTTGGGGATTTCAAAGGGAAGGAAGACAATTCATAGGAAGAATGGAAAGAGTAAATGTTTAGTAAACAATTGTTTGAGGGGCCGTCCAGAAACCATGGGACACGGAGATGAATTTTAACAGACTTTGCCAAGTTCCTGCCTGTCTACCTCCCTTAGTTCATATTATACTGTAGGTATCTATGGTGACTGTGCTCTTCCTGGAGCAGGGTCTCTATCTAAACTCTTTTAGGCGCTTAATGGGAAAGTCAAAGTTTCTTCCTGAGTCTTTTGGGCCTTGACTGTTATTAGCTCAAAATAATCTACGGGCCAAAGTGGCACATTTTGGGGCTGCTCATTCGGACCCCGGCATCTCTGAAACAACCAACGGCTTGACTCTTCAAACCAGAGACTATGATCTAACTAGCTCTTGTTTTATTACTTCAGATCTCCTCACGCCTCTGCATTTCTGGTTTCATCTAAGAAGGATACGCATTTGCCTATTTTGTTTCAAGTTCCAGATGTCTTATCTAAGGTACTCAAATTTTTTTTAATTGAAAAGAAACCCTTAGTGGTTCTAGGATGACATAGAATGTAAATGTAAAGGCATTTCCTAGGTCCTTAGCAGATCTTGAGCCTGGAATGTCATCACTGTCCCATAGATATTTGCCGAATGAAACAAATAAGCACCACCCACTGACCCCACCTTAAGTGAACCAGCACTGAGAATAAAGGTCACAATCATCAAAAAGCGGAGGCGGGGGGGGGGGGGGGGGGGGGGGGGGGGCAAATCCTATTGAGAAATATGCCCTGAGGGCTTCAGGACTTCTCAGCTGGTGTCCAGAGCCAGTCCCAGCGTCTGGAACCTCTGACACTGTCCCATCACCGCCCTGGATCCCTCGTGTCCCACCTACAACAACCTACACCACGCATATTGTCCTCATGTCCCACCTACAACAACCTACACCACGCATATTGTCCTCATGGCCCACCTACAACAACCTACACCACGCATATTGTCCTCATGGCCCCTCCACCTCACAGAAATCAACTATGACCGGCTGCCAGGCGACACTCCTATATGCCACCGCCCAGAGGGTTCCTATCTTAAAGATGCGGGTGAAGTCAGCGGCGCCCTGAGACCCAGGGAGAGAGCTCCCCTGGCGTCCCAACAGTTTCTCAGCTGAAAAGTACACGTACCCACGGGGCGGCTGCTAACGTACCAGGGCGGGATTCCTGAGCACTTGGCACAGTGCCCCACTCGTGGTGACGCGCACCGTGGTGACAGCTCCGCTCTGCGAGCCACCATTGGGTCGGCCCTCGAGTTAAGAGGTAGACAGCTGCTTACGGAGTTATGTGGTTGAGCGCAGATAGGGAGAGGAGTGAGTCAGATACGGCCTCCGCGAACGGTGCGTGGACGGCACAGGTGCACGGCCGCCAGCAGAGGCGGGCAAAGTCCCCGAGAGGCGAGGCGAGGCGGTGGGAGGGAAAGGAGGGGTGAGCCGACAGCGCCAGGGAGTGGTTCCAGAGGAAGTGGCGTCCGCATGCGATCTGGAAGGTACTTCCACAGTGGAGGGAAGCGCCCGGGGAGCAAAGACGCGGGGCCTGAGCGTGCAGAAGGGCTTGTAAACGTCAAGGAATCAGGCCGCAGCGGCGGGCTTGCAGGGAAGGGAACCAAGCAGACGGGTGGGCCCAGCGGGAGGGCAGCGGGGCCCAGGGCGAGGAGCAGCGAGGAGACGTTGCAGGTTTTCGGCGCGGGACCGACAGGGACAGGGCTGTGCTTGAGAGTCACCGCACTAATCCCCCAACACGCTGGACAGGCATGTAGGTACGAGTGACCCCATGACATGCGCCGGGGGTTCTGAGCGGGGACAGGATCCACCTGACAATTGGTGCAGAACCGGCAAAAAGCCTTCCAGTCACTGTCTCTTTGAACCTCTGATGTAGACAGGCTTTCTCCGGCCACCGAGCGCCTCCTCATCCCACGTTTGCTCTGAGTCTCCTCCGAGGCTTTAAGACTGTAAGCCCCAGACCGGCTGGCCGGGAAAGGCGGGAGAGGAAGGCGTCGTTAACGACCGGGGCAGGTGGGAGGCCAATCTTCTGCAGGGCTTAGAATTTCGTGCCTGCAGTACTCAGAAGTGGCCACTAGAGGGCAGGCAAGAGCAGGCTGAGCCAAGAAGGCCGGTCTCAGGCAGCCCTGGGGGTTCACAAATCCATCACTCCTGCGGGGAAAGCAAAACGCCCCCGCTGCTCCCGCTCTCCTCCTGTGTCTGCGTGTGAAACACAGTTGCCAGTTGCCCCTACAGATTAGGAAGGCAAGTAGGTGTAGGGAAGACAAATTGGACCTTTTGCCGTTTTAGGGGTTTTGGCTGCGCCTGAGAGTTAAATTGATAGGAGAAAAGCATATAAATCTATTTAATATACGTTTTACGTGACACAGGAGACCTCACAAGGAAATGAAGACCCAAAGAAGTGGCAAAACCTGAATGTCTTGTGCTGTGTTGAACAGAGACAGCCAAACGCGGGAAAGTACCTAAAATAGACGGGGAGGCTAAAGGAAGATAAAAATTATTTCAACGAGGTCTGTGTGCACAGGATTGTACAGAGTTGGCCACCACCACGGCGGGGGGGGGGGGGGGGCAGCACGTGTCCCCTGTGAGGTGAACCCGGGCTCAACCGCAGCTGCTCCTTTCTGGAAAGAAAGTATCTGGTGGGAGTGGAATGCCCTGTGGACACTCTATCGCTTCTTTTATCCTCTAAATCAGGGACCCGCCAGGAGGCTGCGGTGGCCTTACAGCCAACTAGGGGCCCTGGCCTCTGGGCACAGGTGCAAAGGTCCTGCCAACTGGCTCCCTTCTTCTTCCAGTCACAGGTCAAAGGGCAGAACTCTGAACTTCCACACTCCAAGTGGCCTTCCTGCCCTGCCCAGGGGCAGTCCTGGAGCAGATGCCGTGGTCTGTGTGTCTGGAGCAGTTCTCTCTAAAGAGAGACAGAAAGGAAACAGAGGCTCAGAGACTGAAAGACCCGGGAAGAGGAAGACGAACAGCAAAACAGAAACAGAGGTAGGGAGGGGGACAAAATACCAGAAAAAGGAACCACAAGAGGAGAGGCAGAGCTAATAAAGAAGAAAAGTAGAAAATGAACACAAAGAAAGCAGCCTCCACACGGCCCCATGTAAACATCCTCCGTGGAGCAGGGTCTTTACAAGGCACGACTTTCACCTGCCATTTGCAGGCATCCACTCGTGACTCCTCCTGGTGCCGTGGGCAGCCAAGCGTATTCCAGTAGCTGGACAACTGAGGCCGAGAGGTCCTTGCTCAGAGCTCCCCGCAAGGCAGAGCAGACGGATCGGGACATCTGGGGACTCCAGCTGGGGTCCCCCTGGGACCCCTTGGCCTATTTGCTGGGCTGGGTGTCACCGAGCTCAAGTTCTTGGTTACCAATGGAGCAGAAAATGCCACCCCAGTCTCTCCGCGCCTGCCCCCCCACTCCCTGTCTCCTCTCTTTGATCTGGGTTTGCTGTTCTAGCCTAATGAGTCCGAGTCCAGACAAGAGCAGTATCTCTTTTGCTTTTAGCGGACCTGTGACAAAAAGCCCCCGTTAAAGACACTGTAGCAGCAGAGACTCAGCTGGGAGAATGTATAGGAGGGTTTTCTTACCACCAAGGACTCGTTTGAGTGTTTCTTTCTCACTGAATCTTAAATTTTGAAAGCTTGTGATCACCACGGAAACTACTTTGCATACTCCTAGGTCCTTTTCCTCTTTATATTGATCAAGGACATGTAACAACAAAAAAAATGATTTTAAAAATGACACCACTGACCTGAAATAAAACCCAAAATTAGTAAGTCTGGACAGTAGGTGCACAGTTGTTGACAATATTTCATGTATGTTTGAAATGTTTCCTAGTCAACCATATGAGTGTTTTAAGAACCATATTCAGCTTTATTTTGGGGGCGCCTGGGTGGCTCAGTCAGTTGAGCGTCCCACTTCGGCTCAGGTCATGATCTCGCAGTCTGTGAGTTCGAGCCCCATGTCGGGCTCTGTGCTGACAGCTCAGAGCCTGGAGCCTGCTTCGGATTCTGTGTCTCCCTCTCTCTCTGACCCTCTCCCGCTCATGCTCTGTCTCTCTCTCTGTGTCAAAAATAAATAAACATTAAAAAAATAAAAAAAAACCATATTCAGCTTTATTCTCTAATTGAGATGGCTGTTATTATCAGATAGCAGGAAAATGTGTAATTATCATAGGTTTTTTTTAATATTGAAAATACCTCTCTGATCACCACCTTTTTCAAAGAGATCTAGGAATCATTACACCCTCATATGGGTCCTAAGAGTCCACTTTCTCCCTGAGGAAAGATGGTCTTCATTTGACCCTTTATCTAAGGAAATTCTGACTTACTGAAACTAAATACATGGGCTGACAAGTCTCTTAACCCTTCTGGACCACAATTTCCTCACTGCATCCATTGAAAGAGTTGAACTAGAGGTGACCAATGAGGTGTCTCTCATTTAAGGCAAGAGCAGAAAGGAGAAAAGGAACAGAGGTGTCAAAAGGCAGGAAGGTTGGAGGCAAATTTGTCAGTGCTCCTCAGACATGCTTCTGATAGCTGTTTCTAAAATGACCATCTGGTGCTTACATTTTTGGTTTTTGTTATGTGGAGAGGTACGTGTGTGTGTGTGTGTGTGTGTGTGTGTGTGTGTGTGTGTGACACACACAGAGAGAGGGAGAGAGAGAGAGAGGTGGAGAGAGGGAGAGGAAGGGAAACATACTTCTCTGTTTCTTTATCAAAGATTCAAGGAGGCCAAGGACTTGGGGGATGAGCCAGAGCTTAGGAAACTCACCAGATATTAACCTCCAATATCAGGATGTGTCCGGTTGTGAAATGGGAAGCGGGGCTTCTGGGCCCCAACCCAAGGGTGCTTCATTCCTCAGCCGGGCTACAGAAGGTTGCGCTCTCTTTCTCATCACAGCTTCCATCTGCTATCCTGGGGACAGCTGCCTGGAAAATGAGAACCCCATTAACATTTCAGAGCTGCTTTTCCTGGTGGCTCTGGCTCCACAGATGACATAACCAGGGGCCTGTGCTCCAAACCACCAGACAATTCACTCTCCAGTCCTGCTACTGCTGCTGAGCTGGCCTTAAGGAGACCAAGAGTGAGAAGCAGATGCTACAGAAGCTTCCAGGGCTAGGAAGGAAAGCAAGGCAGGAAGGAGGAAGCTGGGGCCTACAGGGCATGGAATCCCAAATTGTTTGGGATTCGAAAACAAGGAAGTTTTTTACTTCCTTGTACACACATATGTGTATGTATAGGTGATACTTTAAAACACTTACAGTGATTCATCCATTCAACCAGCCTGTGTTGAATGCCTACTGTGTGCCAGATTCTGTGATGGGCTCTAGAGATGCAAAGATCTTTGACACATGTTTTTGCTTTTCAAGAACTCTCAGCCTGGTGGAGGAAATAAGCCTATTTAAAAAAAAAACAAGCAGAAGAAAGAAAGAAAGAAAGAAAGAAAGAAAGAAAGAAAGAACAACAGTACAAAATGCAACAAAAAGCAAATATGCACCAAACTCGGAGTGCATGGGTGGCTCAGTCAGCTGAGTGTCCAACTCTTAATTTCGGCTCAGGTCATGATCTTACAGTTTGTGAGATCAAGTCCCGCGTCAGGCTCTGCACTGACAGCATGGAGCCTTCTTGGGATTCTCTCTCTCAAAATAAATTTTAAAACATTAAAACAAAAAAAAGCTGTATCAAGTCTGTGACGGAATCAGAAAGGCAGGCACCCAACTCACATTAGGGTATGCAAAATGGTAAGAGGATCAGGAGAAGGACTTTCTGAGAAAGCAAACACCGAAGCTATGTCTTAATGGATGAGGAGCTAACAAGGCTGGGCGGGACAATATATAAACCATTTTGTCTTCAGATTCTAGGGGATGACAGTCATCATGGTTATGGAACTCTGCAGTCACATCTGCAGTCGTCATTAACCTGGCAAGACCCTGCTATGCACCTTCGAGATCTCTCAAATATGTTTGTTGCTTGATTTGCGATGAACTCTAATGTAGAAGCCAGAAGTCTGGAAAAGGGGAAGGAATGTCCTGTGGGAAAGACAAGAGTCTGCTTATAACGCCACCAAAAACAAACCTGCCCAAGGATTCTCCCTTTCCCATGCCCACCTGTGCATACTTCCCTAACCCTTTAAGTGCAAATGCCACTTCTTGAAGCCTTTCCCCATTCCTGCTATGGGACGTGGTCTCTCTTTTCTGAAGGCCCAGGAGTATCATCGCTGCTTCTGTGATATCTAGTGCGTCCAACCTTGGATCACAGCTTTAGAGATGCGTCTGAGTCTCAGAACTCACAGATGGGAGGGAGGGAAGGAGGAGCCCCCAGAGGTACCACCCCCAGGGTTTCAGGGAAGATCTGGCAGAAGGTGGAATCTGCCAGAAGCCCAGAAGTCTCTGTGTCTCTGGCCTCTCTCACTCCCCACTCCCCATACCAGACAGCAGTCCACTCTCAGCTAGCCTCAGTTCCCCGAACCAATCTGCTGGGTCCTTCTTCCCTGCTGTTGTGGTGTTTCCTGGGTTGGAATGCCCTCCCCACACCTTGTTCACCCACCAACACCTACCCAAGAATTGCCGGCTCCTTTAGCCCGTCTCAGCCCTTCCCTCTATGCCCCACCCCACCCCCATCCAGGTGAGCTCTATGGCTTTTTTCAGTTTCACTGTGGCCTCAACATATTTGTCACCACACCCTCCACACCATGTGCTTCCTCGAACACAGTCTGCCGAGTGGTAAGCCCCTTGAAGTCAGAAGCTGTGTGTTATTTGCTTCAGGGACCCCGGTACCTAACGAATGGACAAATGAATGAATTTGTATTTTTCCCTGGCCTTCCTTAGGGCCAGAAAATGTCTTATTCATCTTTGTGGCCCCAGCCCAGCACCCTCCACAGGGTGGCCTCACAATAAACGTCTGTTGTTGAATGAATGAATCGAGTTGTTCACACTCATGCTTTAACATACCAACCCACAACATTGTAATACTCAGTTGATTCTTTTTAAATGGCCTATAAAAATGAAATGTATTTTAAATATTTGTCAAAAGAATCCAACTTTGTCCCTAGTTTTCAGTCCTCAAACCTTCAGTAATAATGCCTTGTCCAAACGCTTTGTGTCTCTCAGAGGACGAAGCTACTTGTGGACCAGTCCACTGAGGGTCTTAGGAGCGCACCCCAGGTACCCCCCTATGTTGCATAGGTGTATTCCTCCTCTTCCCATTTCCTATCCCTCCCGGCAGCAGGAAGGGGTCAGGGCACGGTGTACACACACGTACTAACAGGTCAACAGACAATCAAATGACAGGAAAGGGTGTTAATTCATAGTCATTTTCTGTTTGTCCCTGTGACCCCTCTCCCCCATATTATACACGTTCTATGAACCTGCCTCGTGACTCTGAGGTCAGTGTGAGCGAGAAAGGGTAAGCTGTGCCTATACTACTGTATGCAGGGGTCCTGAGGTCACTGACTAGTCTGTGGCTCACCGCCCTGCCTCAACTCTTTCTGAACCTACCAGCTGCAGCCAAGCCTGGACTCCATGTCCACCCGGGATGGGGCTGAGACCAGAGACTCCCTCTCTGTTTTATGGAAGGAATAACTGTTACCTCTCTTACTCCTCCACCCCTTTCCCCTTCTTTGTTGCCCAGATACCCCCACCATTTCCTTACCTCTCTCTGTTTCTCTCTCTCCTCAGGCCAGGAGGGACAAGAGTAACCCCATGCTGATCAGAAGCAAGCAGCTATGCTCCACATGTCAAGAAATAAAAATGGTAGGTCAGTGGGATGACAGAAGGAGCTGGGGCATCCCAGGGCACAGCAATACCCCTTCCCCACCAGAGCCCAGTGATGTGAGACCATGCTTTTTGCAGGGAAGGCCTTGATAAAGGCTGCAAATAAGTACCTGTTGGCCCTGGGGGTACTATTACCTGACACGATATGATAAACCCTCCCCATTTTCAACAAACCAAAAGATAAATTAAGGCAGATGAGTCAGAGGGAAAGAGATGAGATGAGTCACTTTACTTTGAGATAACCTCACACCTATAGTGGTTCAAGATTATGGAACTTCTCCCCCCTCAAATTTCCCCAACACAACACAACATAACGCAACACAACACACACACATACATAATCTGCCTCTACCATTACAGTCATGAAACAAGCAGCTTAATCTTTGGGTCTATCAATTCAACCAGCACCTCAGCATAAAGGCTAAGGAGAGATTCTATAGTAGTTTCTAGCTAGTGGGAGGTGTCTGTAACTGGGGATGCAGAATGGTGGGGAATGAAGGAGTATTAAGAAAAGAAAGAGGAGGGGTGCCTGGGTGGCTCAGTCCATTAAGCATCTGACTCTTGATTTCAGCTCAGGTCATGATCTCTTGGTGTGTGAGTTCCAGCCCTGAGTCAGGCTACACGCTGACAGTGCGGATCCTGCTTGGGATCCTCCCTCTCCCTCTCTCTCTGCTTGGGATCCTGCTTGGGATTCTCCCTCTCCCTCTCTCTCTGCCCCTCCCCCCACAACAAAAAGTCTTTTTAATTAAAAAGAAAGGAAAGAGGACAGCAAGGGGAAATGGAGGACACAAGGACAAAGCCCTACCATCTGTCAGAGCTGCCTCAGAAAGAGGCCCGTGTCCGCACCGTGTCCGCACGGATGCCATACAGGTCAGAGTTAGGACTTGGGTCTGTTTAAGGGTTAGGGTTAGGGCCAGTCCGGCTTGGGTCAAAGGTTAATTTTACTAAATGGTTAGGTTTAGGGTAGGAGTTGAACAGGGTCTCTACAATTCTGATATCCGATGATTCTCCTTTGACTCTGGGCTGATGTGCAACAAGAGGAGGGGCCAGGAGTGGAAGACAAACAGGTGACAGGTGACAGGCTCCTTCGACATGTTAATGGCGAAAGTGCTTTGACTACTGGGATATGAAAGAGACCGGCAGTTTTGTGAAATTTTTGTGTGGGATTCGGAAATGTAACTGAGCCACCAACAGAAGTGTATCTGAATGTTACAATCTGTGTTCATGTTCTACTTCATGAGGATCACAGTGTTCAATGTTAGCACCACCAGAATCTGGGAGACTGGGATTGGGACTTCTCCTGGTTTTATTCCTGGAATCACTGTGTCCACATTTAGAATGCACTGACCCTGGGGCCCCAGCCGGCTTGGCCAGCTGGCTCACTTGGGACTTCGGCACTGTTCTCTTTCTCAAGACCTCTTTGACCTTTGCCCTTGCCCGGACCTGACTGGAGTAGAACCACACGATGTGGTTTTACCATTTGCTGCAGATCCCCAAAAGAAGGACCTCAAACACGAAAGTCAGAACCAGTGCAGGCACATCTGGTGGGAAACTATAGAAAGTTAGAAAATGAGCATGAAATATCCCTGCTTCACTATGTGCAATAGAGCCTCAAGCTCCTCCTGGGGTTGGGGGTACTGCATAGCTGCTGGAGTCACTGACACCCCCACCCTCCTTTCTCAGAAGGGGGTTGGGTGTAGATGCTGGGGTAGATAGAGAAAGAGTCCTAGAAATAGAAGCAACTTCCTTGACCTGATAAAGTGCGTCTCTGGAAATCCCACAGCTAACATCATACTCCATGAAGAAAGACTGGGTAGTTTCCCCTTAGACCAGGAACAAGACCAGGATGTCTGCTCTGGCTACTTCTGTTTAACGTGTATTGCATGTTCCAGTTAAGGCAGTTAAGACAAGGAAAAAAATAAATAAAAGGCAACCAGACTAGAAAGGAAGACATAAAACTATATTTGCAAATGACATAATTTTATATACATAAATAAAGTATGTCCTAAGGGACCCACAAAAAACAATTAAAACTAATACATGAGTATAGCAGAGTTACAGGATACAAGATAGTATACAAAAATCAATTCTATTTCTATATATTAGCAATGAACAATTCAAAAATGAAATTAAGAAAACAATTCTATTTACAATAGCATCACAAAATTAAAATACTTAAGAATAGATTTAACAAAATAAATGCAAGACTTGTACATCAGAAGCTATAAAATATCATATAAATAAATTTTAAAAGACCTAAACAAATGAAAAAAAAAAACATAATTACAGATTGGAATGCTTGGCATTGTTAAGCTGGCAATACTCCCAAATTGGTCTACACATTCAGTGCAATCGTTCTCAAAATCTCATATGAGTTTTTTGAAGAAACCGACAAGCAGATCTTAAAATTCATATGGAAATGCAATAGATGCAGTATAATTAAGACAATCTTGAAAAAGAAGAACAAAGTTACAGGACTCACACTTCCTGATTTCAAAACTTACTATAAAGCTACAGTAATCAGGACTTTGTGGTACTGGCCTAAGGATAAACATATAGATCAGGGGGACAGAATTGAGAGTCCAGAAATAGAACCTTACATTTTTGAACAGTTACAAAAATTAACAGGAGAAAATCAAATTTAATTACATACATCTGGGGTCTCCATAAGAATTAGAATAAGAGGTCCCAAACAGCTAATTTTTAACAAAGGTGTCAAGACAATTTAATATAAATGTAATTTACATTTACATAAATTAATGTAAATGGTACCTAGACAACTCTATATTCACATGCACAACAGTGAAGCTGTGCCCTTCTTCACATCATATACAAAAAATAACTACAAATGGATCAAAGACCTACTTGTAAGTGCTGGAACATAAAACTTCTAGAGGAAAACATGTAAATCTTCATGACCTTGAATAAGGCAATGGTTTCTTAGATATGTTACCAAAAGCACAAATAACAACAAAAATACATAAATTCAACTTCATCAAGCTTAAAAACTTTTTTGCTGCAAAGAACACCATGAAGGACATGAAAACACAACGCACAGAATGGGAAAAAAAAGAATCCAAAATATACCCAAAAAAACCCTATTTACAACTCAACAATAAAAAACAAACATCCCGATTTCAAATTGGACAAGAAATTTCAAAAAACATTTCTCCAAAGAAGATATATAAATGGCCAATGAACACATGAAAAGATCCATAACATCATTAGCCTTTAAGAAAATGCAATCAAAACCATAATGAGATATTATTTTATATCCACAAGAACAGCTGTAATAAAAAAGTGGACAACAACAAGTGTTGACAAGGATATGGAGAAACTGGGACCCCCACACATGGCGGGAATGTAAAACAATGCAGCTGCTTTAGGAAACAGTTTGGCAATTCCTCAAACTATAGAGTCACCATATGACCCACCAATTCCATCCTAGATATATACACAAGAGAACTGACAACATATGTCCATACACAAACTTGTACAAGGATGTTCATAGCAGCGTTATTCATAATAGCCAAAAAATGAAAATACCTCAACGGTCTATCAACTGATAAATGCATAAACAAAATGTGATTAAATCCATACAATGGAATATTATTCAGCCATGAAAAGAAAGTATTTCTATATGCTACAAGCTTGAAAACATTTCGTTATGTACAAGAAACCAGGCAGTAAAGGCCACGTGTTATATAAATTTCATTATATGAAATGTCCAGCATTGGCAAATCTATAGAAATAGAAAACGGGTAATGGTTGCCAAGGACTTGAAGAATGAGTGCTAATGAGGACAGAGTTTCTGGGCTGATGAAAATCTTCTGGAAGTAGATAGTGGCAATGGTTGTCCGACTTTGTGACACTACTAAAAACTACTGAGTTGTACGCTGAGATGGTGAATCTTATGGTGTCTGGATTTACAAAAAGATGAGCACTAGAAAAATATTTAAAAAAATAAAAGCATAAAGTGGATGAATACCGAAAACAGAAAAATCCTAAACAGGACCTGGCATGTATAAACTACTAATATACCTGCATGAGTACCCCACACCAGGAGCTCAACTATTTAGTGTGGAAGTAACGCCTACTGAAAGTTATGGTTGTGAGTCACCAGGGGTATCCGCCTAACTTTTATGTAAACTGTCTCTTGCCACTTCTCTGCTCCAAACAGCTGAGCTTCCCCTTAAAACATCTATTTTGTAGTCCTTCTGTTATCTGCGTTGTTCTCTAATACACACTTTCAAGCCCCTTCAAAGTAGGATGTCAAGGTGAACATACTGTAGGAAGTTAGAGGCATTCTCTAACATATGTAAATTAACTGGTTTCAAAAGTCTATGTAATTCAGTCCACTGAAACGAATATGTATTGATTGCTTACCATGGGCCAGGTGCTTAGGCTATGAAGGCAAAATAAGAACAAAAGAATAAGACATAAGCCTTGCCTTTAAGGAGCCAACAGATAAACAAATAATGACAATAAAATGATGAATAGAAACAGAAATGGACCCGGTGGGCCGAGCATGGTAAGTGGGTATCCAGGAAGTCTTCCAAGAAGAAGACCATGCAGGGTTTTCAAGACTGAATAGGAGTTGGCCACATGACACACTTCTTCTCAGGGACAAAATGGTAGCTTTGTTCTGAGGAAGCCCCTGTAGCCCACTCATGCATACAGTAGTACTAGCTGGATTTAGGGGCTTTTGAAAAGGGGTCATGCTAATCAGGAGAAGGTAGATAGTTTCCACCATATTTCTTTGGAACGGAGCCAACTTCAGAAGAAACTTGGAAAAAAGCAGTGTGTCTCCTTCATTCTCATCCCTTCTATGTATCTAGAAACCTCTTCTCAGGTTCTCACCGAAGTCTTTGCTGCCCTCACCACTCCCAGATGCTCCTGTTACCGGGTCATTCCTTCTTCCCCCTCCCCTCACTTTCCCTCAACTAAAGAGTTACAACAATCTGCTTAAATACAGTAGGTGCTTGGCATTTCTATAGATTTAATATTCAGATTTTTCTCTATTTGCAAGCACTTCTGAAGGTCCTTAATTTGTAGTTTTGTTGTGTCATTAAGTTTATTTATTTTTTTAGTTTTGAGAGAGAGAATGAACACAAGCAGGGGAGGTGCAGAGAGAGAGGGAGACACAAAACTGAAGCAGGCTCCAGGCTCTGGGCTGTCAGCACAGAGCCAGACATGGGGCTTGAACTCACAGACCTTGAGATCATGACCTGAGCTGAAGTTGGATGCTTAACCACTTTACCACTTAACCGCTTAACTGACTGAGCCACCAGGCACCCTTGCTCTGTCATGAATTTAAATCGCAAGTCACTCAATGAGTAGCCCAGCTGAACATCTGCACTCACATTTTGTTACTGTCTTGTCATTGTCATGGCTACAATACCTTTTGAGAAATAATGGGGGGAATATAATTCTCAGTGAAAGCCTGAGCCCCAAAAGAAAACCAATGTCTAGTGCTAGTAACAAACCTGGAAAAGTTCAAGAAAATAATGTCTTAATCGGGAATACTGTAACCGTATAATTTATTTTAGTCCTATGTGAAGGACACACTTAAAACTTTCCAGTGTGCTTCAAAAGGGGTTCATTCATTTCACAAATTTGATCAACAAATACTTCTTAAACAGTCACTGTGTTAGAACCTGGAAGTACAAAAACAGAGACATGTGGTGAGGCTGAAAGTCTATGAGGGAAACCAGACATCAAGCAAGTAAATACAATAAAAACCTTAGGAATATTCTGATAGAGGAAGCCTAGGAAACAGTGAGAATGGAAGGCAGAGGACTACCTAACAGTGGTCTGGGAGTCAGTGGTGTCTGTGAGGGGCTGACAGGTGCTCTGAGACCTGAAGGATATTGGAGGTGAGCTCCACGAAGAGAATGGGAGGGTTTACCAATCTTGAGGTTTCTAACTTTAAAAGCTGATAACCTGGGAAGAGCATAGACCTTATGAGTTGTGAGTAGGTGATCCCCTCTGGTTCATTCATGTCACAAAAGAATATGTGAATGATTCTAATACTAGATACAACTTGAGTTCGCTAAGGTGGTGCATTATTTATTTAAATTGGAATAGAGGTTGGGGGGCACTGCTCTAAATGAGATTTTCTTCCTCAGGTACAACCAAGAACTTTGATAATCCCTCATAATCTGAAGCTATCCTTTGAGAATTTAATGAGTCATAGGTAAGTCTAAGATTTCAATCTGGACATCATTTTAATTCTTATTACATCAGTTTGGGGACACAGGACAGTGGATTGAGAAACATAGGAAGTAGAATGTTCAGGGAATGCTTAGAGAATAGGCTTCTTGACCGGTTTCATTTCCTGTTTAAACAAGATAGTTAGACCAAAATCGTTGTTTTCATCCTTTTGCTTGAACAACTATTGAAATTATGGTAGAAAGTATAATCTGCCTTTCCACCTCCCCAAGAACAGTACGAGGGGGAGGAAAGAAGATTCCTTTGGTAACTCAGGCAGAACTGAGTACACATTCTCCATGCAAATGACTTCTGTGTTGAGAAGATATGGGAGATCCCACATAATCTGTTCTCAGTCCAGGACATCCTCTGCTACTTTTTACTAAAAAAAAAAAAATTGCTGTCATCAGTTTGTGTGGTGGTCATTTGCTGCTTTCTTAACAAGGTCAAGTACATAAAAAATAAAATCCAGTCAGATTTTTGATGAGTTGGATTTCAGGGTGTTTTTTTTTCTTCTGTATTCAGCTCTCAGAAAGGGAAGAAAGACTCCATTTTTACTTCATTAAAAAACTCAAACTGCAAACTCATCCTGGATAAGGCACCAATATAGGTAGACTTGCTTTACAGTCATAGTCAGATTTAATGTGACCAATCAAAAAAGTTATATGTGATCTAATGACAATCTTCAACTTTTTTTCCCCATATAGAAGGAAATAATATGGGAAAACAAATAGTTGTGGGTTTTTTTGTTTTTTTTGTTTGTTTGTTTTTGGTAACCTTATGTTGGACAGCAGTAGATGCTATGATTCTTTTTATGAAATTCACTCCAAGCTGAGATGTGGACTCAGAGGCATGAAGCCCAGGTCCTGGGTGCCTGGCCCCAAGAGATAGGGTCAGGGAGGAAATGGGTAGTGTATTTGAACTCGACAGGCTCCAGCACTGATAACATTGACCTACACTGACTCTATACTTTTAAAAGGCTCCTGTGAGACCATAATAAAAGGAATTCGACTAAATGTTATTTATCAACTTTAAATGGAAAACTGAAATATCTAAAGTCTGAGATTTCTGAGCAAAAGTTTCACGCTCCAATGAAAGAATTTTTGAAATTTGTTGCCCCAGTTTATTTATCTTGCAAGTTTGGTATTTTAAATAAAGTCCCAAATTCCAGAATCATTAGTTGATTTTAAACAATTAGCTGATTTATTCTTTTTGAGCTAGACTAAGGGTTGAGCCAACCCTAAAATCATGTCAACACTAACCTGAAGTATCATTAGGTTCGTCATTTTTTTTTCAATGTATTGAAGGAAAACAGACCACTTCTGTTTGAGATTTAGCTAGTGTGACTATAAAGTAAGATCCTGGTTCTGTCTGTAGCTTATTAAATTGGTCCTCACAGTTTATGAGTCTCAGGTAGAATTGTACTTACTGAAAAAATAGTTTTTAAAAAGTGACTTTAGGGTGCCTGGGTGGCTCAGTTGTTAAGCATCTGACTTTGGCTCAGGCCATGATCTCACAGTTCATGAGTTCAAGTCCCACATGGGATGAGCTTGAGTCCTGCTTTGAGTGAGCCCCGCTTCTCTCTCTCTTTCATTCTCAAAAAAAAAAGTGACTTAAATTGTAACCATTGTAAAAATTAAAGGATGTGTGTAAAATGGAAGGAATGAATGAAAGGAATGAAAGAAAGAAGGAAGAGAGGGAAAAAGAAAGACAGAGAGGAAATATTAGTGGAGGGATATATATTTGTTGAATTATAGTGCAAACAAACCTTAAATTATTCAGTCTGACAAATACCACCTTCTGGTTTGCTCAACATGGGTGATAGAAGGGATTTTTTTTCTTAGTCCCACTGAATCCTCCAATGACAGTTGAGTAAAAGAAACTGGCCAGATGGGCCATATTTTTGGTAACAAAGTAAAAATAATCTTGGAAAATCTTTGTAGAAATAGAAACCATGAAATGAGTGTAGAGACTTAGATATCCCATCAAAGTTTACAGATTTGTCAGCCTTTAGAAATTAAGCAATTTAATATAGAAATGGTTTGGGCTCATATGCGTTTTGGTCGAGGGTCACTTCCACAGCCTTAGCTGCCGGGAGAAATAGGATGTGGTGAAGACATTTTCTCTAAAATTGGAGGGTGAAATAGGGGATGAGGATTAAAGAATGCATTTGTCGTGATGAGCACCAGGTGATTAAAATAAGAACTTTAAAAAAAAACTAAAAAAACTGTAAAAATCTGTATAAAATTTTACTTAATCGAAGTTGGATTAACAACAAAGTGTTTCCAAATGGTTTCTGTTTTGCTTTAGTAACACTCAAAAGTAGAGAAATGTGTCAAACAGAATTATATTGATGGGAATAAAAAGGGATTTTTAAAGCAAAAATACATGAAATGAAATGAAATGAAATGAAATGAAATGAGATGAGATGAGATGAGATGAGATGAGATGAGATGAGATGAAATGAGATGAAATGAAATGAAATACGAAGGTTCTAACCAAAATATTCTGCTTTGCACTTGGAGGGTAGATTACTGATCTGGAAGAGTTGTTATGTTTTTCTGGACACTGGAGGATTCTTGGTTCCTTCTGTTTTTAGACCATACATGTTCTGACAGTGAATAAGATATTTTTTTCAATGAAGTTTTTATCAAAATCCATAAAGCAAGAAGAACCTGAGATGCAGCAGCTTCTGGTCCAGTCATCTCGCACTGTGGCCAAGCGGTCTAAGCGCCAGGTTAACAGGTGCCAGACTCAAGACAGCATCTGTGCTTTAAAATGTATAAAGGTACATTCCTTTCCACCGAGCTTTGGTCTCATAACTAATGTGTTTTCTTGCTTCTTCCGAACAGAATGATGAGTCTTCCTCCACCAAAAGCCAAGACTGAATCCAAACATTCCTGTAATGACATCTCAACAGGTTTGCATTTTTAGAGTACTTGTATTGGGGGATATACAACCCCCACAGTAGTAGGATGAAAAGTTTAATCCCTAAAATAGGTTCTAAATTATCTGAACCCGTTCCCACTGTCTGCCCCTTTCTCTTTTCACATGCTGCTTATGGCCTGTTTCACATGCTGCTTAGGGCCTTGACGTGCTCCCTTCACACCAGCCCACCTGTCCCCTCCCCAGGCTTCACTGGCCTTTATGTATGCCATTTTCCTTCCTGGGTCCTCTCCATGCCATACGGCCCCGCCTCATTCTTTCTAAAGAGCCCCGTAATCTACTTGCTGAAGAATCTTCATGGAAATGGGGCACAAAGTAGATCATCCCATCTCAGGCAGTCCTAACAGTACCAGTTAATGTGGGGAAGGAGTTGCATGCCCACAACCCTGGAATGGCCTCGCCGAAGGCCTGAACTTTCCACCCCACAGGCTTCCTAAACCACCTGCCTTCTCCTGGCAGCAGCCTTGCGTTATTCTTATGTCCACTTGCTATTAATAGAAAAAAAGGATACCATCTAACTCCAGCTTCAGTGTTGACCGTGTCTCATCTTCTAGAGAAGCCAACACTGGGTTGGTGAAGGTGGGTGTGGGTCATTCCTTGGGGTGGTACAACTCAGGGGTTTAGTGCAGCATAGGCTATCATTTTAGCGACTTTATCCATAGTCTCACATGCTCCCGTATTAACTGAAGCCACCTCCAATTTTTCTTTCATTTGATACACACAGTAAGGCAAATCAGGATCACTTTCTTTGCTTATTCAAATGGAAAAGTCTGAGCTCCATCTTGGGAGGCTTCAGGGGCACTAGAGCCAGAACTGCCTGAGAAGGCATCCAGAGACGAAATGTGAAGATAGAAGGGGTATCCTGCTGGGATGGTAAAAGGTAGACAGCTGAGGTTTGGAGACATTCATGTGAGTGCAGCCAAAGGCTGCCATGTCCCAGTGAACCCCTTCTTAGGTAGCCACAAATACCGGCCTCGGTCATGGCTCTCATTTAGCCCCAGGGTCTGAAGAGCCTCGAGCTAAGAGCATCCACCCAAGGAAAGAGCACACTCTGCTGTTCACCGGTTCGCAACCACCTCATTTTCTTGAAGCCAGAAGAACACTGGGTGACCGACATGTACGGCCGGTCACAGTGTTCTCTGTTCCAGTCACACACTCGTTCTGAGTTTACCCTGAACCTGGACTTTTTCAGGCCTGCCTCACAAAGGAGTAATACACACACACACACACACACACACACACACACTTACATGCCCTTCCCTCAGCAAGAATGTTTATTTTGTAATTCTATAGGGCAGTGCGATAAGATGCCTTTCATCAATTTATTAATGCTGGGAGTGTATTTCAATTACCAATGTAAGAGCCAGACTTTGTGTACATAACATGAGCACATTATGTTCTTGGACGTATTATGGCTCTTGCCCCTAGAGTCCATCCAAGGGCAGCAGTCTTGGAGGAGGACTTCAGGGAGAGTGCTTACAGAGCTGGCTATGAGCTAAAGCCTGGTAGACCTACTGTGACATCTCTAAGCTTCACTTCGGTTATTCTAACCTTCCCCAAGGTGTTTGTAAAAGCACCAGCCTAGAAGCAACGAGGCCTGGCTTCAGCGCCTCGGCTTGCTGTACAGGACTGGCCAAATTGTTTAAACGGTCTGGGCCTCTGTGTTCCCACCTGTAAAACCAGAGAAGCGTTCTGCCTGCCCACCACCTCGCCCCTGCGCCTGAGAGTCAGACACTCAGTACAAGCAGCCTTCACCTTTGATCAGCCCAGAACAACTGCTGACAGGGCTCTGGCCCCAGCAGTTTATAAAGCTGAGACGCGTCCCTGCCAAAGCGCTTGCTGCTTGCTGCTGAAGCTGCCGCCCGCCTGTGTGACACTGCCTGTGGAAACGCTCCAAGTGCCAGAAGGCTGACTCATCCCCGTGAACGTTCCTGCCGGTCACTGCCTAACTCTTCTCATCGATGACAACCGCGACTTCTAGTATTTTTCTGGAGTCAGCTAACCTTTATATGTTATCAGTAATTATCGGTAAGAACCAAGTAAACGGAAAGAGCCTATCTCTCTAAGTGATGGGGATTTCTTCTAGTTCGCTTACATTGACTCTGGCGTTTCATGACACAGGCTCTTGTTGTCGTTAAACATTGGTAGAGATGCAAACCCCCTGAGTTGGCCGACCACCTGGCACAGTGAGGGGACACTGAACTAGGACTAAAGAGAGCTGGATTCTGGCCCTCAGTCCATCAGTGCCTGTGACCCTGGACCTCTGTTTCCTCATTCCAGTGACGAGACTGAACGGATCCTAGGTCTGTGGTCTTGTGACATCTCTTAGCTCTCACTCAGCTGGAGCGAGGAGCTTTCCAGAGAATTCAGGACTCCTAAGTCCCTTGCATTCAGTGACTTCCAATAGAAAGATGTTATTTCATGCACTAATTTACTCTCCTTCAAGCAATGTGTCTTTTGGAAAAGTTGAAGATTAACCAACTTTTTTGTAACTAGAATCATGTTTGAAGAAGAGGTCAGGATGATGAGGAATTTAAGGAACCCTAAATTAAATCATTTCATAAAATGAAGGTTCGTTTTGACATGCAAGTACTATTGCAACTTTTTGTAAGATCATGTGAGTCTGTTTGTTTGAAGACAGAACCATATAAGTGTCCCTGAAAAGTCTTCTAAGCATCGAATCCTCTTTTCCCTTTGACTCACATTACAACTGCAGACACATTTTATATTCACTTTTTATTTAATTGGCCACGACTTTTAATACTTGAGTTTTGCTTCTAGGTACTCTTTTCTGACCTCCTTGACAAGATTTGTAGAAGCTTAAAGATGGTTCTCCTAAAAGGAATTCTTATGTGAACTTTGAATCTGTTTTATAAGGTTGAACAAAAGCCTTTGGTGACCTTTAGATACTTTGAATTTCTTTAAAAATAGATTCTAAGAAGCCCTTGCTTTTCCTTCTTCTTGCACCATCCCCCAGAGAGCATTCACTACAGACTGCCCATTCGGGGCCCCAGGACAGCTGTCTTCCACGGACTGTTGGCAGATACCTACAAATCTCTGCAGGAGACACAGCTCTCTTCCTTGCCCGGAAAGGAGCCGGTAGGCAAGACAATGAGGCAATGAGTGGTTGGAGCTCATCCTCTTCCAGACTCACCAAGAGAAAACAAGTTAACCAAGCCTGTTTCTGACGCTAGCGCATTCTCATAAATACCCACCTGTCGCCAAAAAGGTGACTCATTTTTGCCTTCTTGGGAGCTCTTGACAATCTTCTTCTCACTTTTCCTAAATACAAGTGGTCTAATTTACAAGATGATAAAGACTTGCTGATTCAAGTGGAACATTTCAAGTGTCATTAATTTTATTTTTTTAGGATTCATAATTGTGGTGTAATAGACAACACCCTTCTGTTTCTAAGACGTGAATTTCCTGTGAAAATTATTTCAGCTCTTCTTCAGAGCAGAGGGCTGGAGATGGCTCTGGGAAGTCCCTCAGGGGGTTAACCTATTATGAATACATAATGAAAGGGAAATGGAGGTCACCTTTCTGTCCTTATCTCTGTCAGTTAACTGGCAGATGACAAGAGGATACTGTGATGCAATGGGGAAAATGGCAAGTGGTTAGTGGTTGCAACCGTCAAGGACAGGAACCGTGCCTTGTCTTGCCCCGCTCACATGATGTCATTTAGCGCCCTGTGTGTAATCAGATATTCATCTAATCTTTGCTCCATCGTGTCTAAACCATGTGCTTGTATTTTGTCATTTTGTTACTTTGGTTTGAGAATGTACACCTTCAGCTCTGTCTTGGTCCATGTGTCAGCAGTGTGAGGGAGACAGAAGAAAACTCTAGGCTTACAAATATTGTATTTATAGGCACAAGTGGTCCATACCCACCTTCAGGCTCATATATAAAAGGTCCCTTCCCTTCTTTAGGGTGCAATAGCCTTGTAGAATCCCCAAATCCTGGCTAAATGGATGCTGGGCCAACATGCGAGAACCAACCTCTGTGCTGACTGTATTTGAAGAACAGGCTTCAGGAATCTTTAACAAATGGCCTGGTACCTAAATTGACCTCATTTCTTATACACACACACAAACCCTCCCAAAACCAGTAAAACTTGATCGATTGCCCTATGTTTCTGGTAGGCTATGATTCTTGGTTTCAGTTCAGTTAGGGTTCAGTAATTCCGGAAGTAATACGCACTTCCTCTCAGAGCACACATGAATCATGATTCCACTTCAGATCATTGCCAAAGGACAGACAAACCATGGATAAAAATGTTTCTTCTTTTGTGCTTTGCAAATGAACATATCCAGTAAAAGGATTTGGGGTATCTGTACCCCTGAATTAGGGAGAAATACATGTCCCAAGCACAATTATTTGGAGTTTTTGAGGTAATTTGAATATTATATGCTTAGTCAGATAGACTGCTTCGTAAGTCTCAAGAAGTCCCCATCTGGAGTACAAGGGTGTTTCCAAAATCTCATCAAGAAGAATAATGTTCTGGTGTTTGCCAGTGTTCTAGTGTGGTGACTGAGAACAATAGTCTATATCAGTGGTTCTTAAACTTTTTCATCGTAGGAAACTTTTACACTCTTAAAGACTGAGAGCCCTAAGTACAATCCCTGTTTCATACATGTAATTCTTGTCTCTCTAGAAAAATGTATCACTTAATGAGGATGAGAATGATATCTCATGCTAACAGCATATCCCCACAGGAGCCTCCCAGATGCATATTTGAAAGATATTTACAAGTGGTATTAGGTATTAGGAACTTGTTTCCATTGGAGAAATAACACAGAGAGACATAATTGAAGAGCATGTGGATGGGCCAATATGTAAATAAGCATGAGTTACTCTCCACTATAAATCCCCAGTGATACCAACAATAGTATATGACATATAATATGGTGCTCCATAGCACCAGCCGCCCAGCTCTCTGGACAAGAACAAAGATGCAATTGTATAACTTTGCCGGAAAAGTTGGTCAGAGAAGAAATAGCCATATTTACCCCCACAGATGTTATCTTTCCCTTGCAAAGTCTTTGGCGAGGCATTTCACTTCCTGGCCAGTAAACTGCAGAATAGCAGAGTTAGGCATTTGCTGGTGTTTGCTGTTTCAAGGAATACTTGTTCCTAAATCCCTTGGGATTGGCTTCTACTTGGTCCTGTGTAACAGAAAGCATCTTATGGGTCACATAGCCAAAGAGTCAGGAAACCCTTGCTTCCTAGACTCTCACATTGAGAAAATTAGGTAAAGAGTAAGGCATGCATGCAACAACAAGATTTTGGCTAACATTAGTTGGCTCTGAGGAGTGGGACTGTATGACTGGAGCACAGAAATTGGCAGAGGGAGGAGATATTTCATAGTATTCCTTTATTCTTTGAATAAATAGTTTTATTTTTATTTTTTAAATTTCATTTCTCAGGTTATTTATTTTGAGAGAGAGAAAGCATAAGCAGGGAAGGGTCAGAGAGAGAGAGAGAGAGAGAGAGTAAGAGAGAAAATCCCAAGCAGGCTCCACACTGTCTAGCCCAAGAACCGTGAGATCACCACCTGAGCTAAAATCAAGAGTCAGACACTTAACTGACTGAGCCACCCAGGCGCCCCTATTCTTTGAATTTTAAACCACATGAATGTTTCACTGACTCAAAAACAAAACAAGATGGAACAAGCAAACAAATAAAAACTTTGAAAAGTGACCAGGGCTATCTAGCTTTGGATAAACTATCAATGTAATTATTTGTCTTCGTGCACATGGACAACACAGTGCTTGCAAACGGCAAACGTTAGGCAAGCATCCAGCGCAAAGATAAATTTTATCTCCAGCCCTTGGAAATTTTGCTATCAAAATGCTAGTACCGGCAAATAGAAACCTTGCTTCAGCTTATGTAGCATTTCAAACTTCTGAAGAACTTTGTCTTGTTTTTCCTCTCTCTTTGTCTCAAATTTACCATTGTTCTCTTAGCGTGAAAGGAGAGCGATGAACGATGAACGGTGCACACAATGCTCTCCATTTAGCAAAGGCAGTCCTTCCCTGGCATCTTTACAAAAAGTCTTCATTTTATTGTAACAAGTGTACCTGGTTCTTTTTTATGAAGCTGCCTACACAGGGCTAGTCCGTCTTGCACAAAACCCATGAAATATTTGATTGCACCACCCATGTTCCTCTTAGTCTTTTTTGAACTTCTGATCCTGAGGTTCTTTGGCCAATATGACACGACCCGGCCACCCTCTCTGGACCCACACAGGGCCACTCAAAACAAGGCACTCAGAGTGGAATCTCAAACTCCAGATGCACCTGGCCCAATGTGCCTGAGGGACTCTCAACCCCCCTCGTTCTGGATTATCTGCTTCCAGAAATGCAGACTGACCTGAAGTTCATTTTCCTGGCAGCTGTGTGACTTTGTTCTCACCAACACTTGCCACCAACTAACGCTTTTTTGCCCTTTTGGTGAAAATTGCTATTCTAACAGCTTTTCTCAGGCTGTTCATTTTTTCAAACCCGTACACACGACCCTACCTTCTTCTTATTAAGGTTCCTTTAGCCAGATTCCAGCCAGTGACCATCTTGCCAAACCTAGGTTTCAGTGAGTGTTAGTCCTCCCAGTCTTTGTAAGGAACAGGGCCAGGAACCAAGCCCCATGGAACAATTCTAGAGCCCTCCCTTTGGATCAGAGCTTCCCAAGGACCTCTTCTTTCATATGTAATTTATTCTGAGGATATTCAAACAGACAGGGAAATAGAATAATACCACAAAGAACACCTATATGTCCTCCACTTAGAGTCTGCAGTGGTCAATATTTTGCCACATTCCCTCTATCTACAAATCGCTTTACTGAACCATTTTAAAATAAAGACATCATGACATTTTACCACTGAATAGTTCAGCATGTAGCTCCAGAGTAAAAGAACTTTTAAAAAAAATTATTTTTTTTAATTAAAAAAAATTCTCCTTTAAAGGACAGTTTCTGTTATCACACACAACGAAAAGTGAATAATAATTCCTTATTTTTATCTCCACTCAGTCCATATTCAAGTTCCCCAGTTTGTTCCCAACATGTCTATTATGGCTGGTCTTCTCAAAGCCAAAAAAAATCAGGGAGGACACTTTGCAGTTTTGCTTGTTTTAATCTAAGCGAACTGTACCCCAACTTTCTTTTTCATGACATTGACCTGCTGCAAAGGCCAAGATAATTGTTTTATAAAAAAACCAAAACCTCTTTAAATACCACCCCTCTTCACGTTGTTCGTTTCATCTGCTGCTATCAAGTAAAGGCCATTTACTGGGTAATTATTATTTTTTCTTTTTTGTTCATCAAATTTGTATGTAACGACCTATTAGACCTTCTGATAAGTATGAGATAACATTCTTACCATATTGGGTTGATGCAACTGCAGAGATAAACCCAGAATTGTGATATTTTATAACTGTATAATTTTGGTCAAGTTACTTAACTTCTTTGAGTCCTGGTTTCCTGTGCCACATAATGAGGATAAACGTATCCGTCTTAGTAAAAGCAGCACATGTGCTAAAATTAGAAGGACAGAGAGAAGATTAGCGTGGTTCCTGCATGAGAATGACATGCAAATTTGTGAAGTGTCCCATATTTTTTAAGCTAAGCTCATATGTACATTTATTGGAAATTGAAAAATGTCCCCGCATAAGAGTTTTCTAATTTGTATTACCACTACAAATGCATGCATGCGCCTATTACTCTCAGCCTCAACAACGACTGTAATAATTTTTATTTTAAAACTAATTTCAGAGATGAAAAATATCTCTGTGTCATTGAAATTTTTAGTTCTCTAATTATGAGACTGAACTTGTTTTCATATGCTTAACGGTCCTCGTATATATTTTTTTGTGATTGTTCAACTTTTAAACCCATTTTCTATCATGACCCATTAGTTTTTAAAGAATAAGATGTTTAATTATTCAGATGGCAAAAAAAAAAATCTTATGAGAAATGATACAATTGTGCTCAAGGTTTCCACTTAGAGTCTCTGACCACAGGAGCAAACACATGTTTTCATTTAACATTTGGAAATCTGATAAACTAACATTTACCAACCTCATACTGGATGTTGATAAAGAGGGTAATCAGATAAGTTTTTACTGTGTTCTCTACTACATGGTCAACACTGTTAGTGAGTTCACATTTGATCTTTACAATAACCCTTCAAAATGGTTAGGGTTATTATCTCCAAATATGAGTGAAGAAATTGGATCTCACAAAGGCTAAATAACTCACACTTTGGAACTTGAACTTGGGTCTTTCTGAGTATGTAGTCGGAAATTGAACTTGGGTCTTTCTGAGCACATACCTCCTTCCTCTATCACAGAAGCTCCTTCCTCTATCCTACTCTGCCTCTGATTGTGAACAGTGTCCATCTCTTTGTCAACACAATATCTAAGATTTCGTATCAACCGATCACCTCAACCTTGTTAGAATTATGTTCAAAATAGCAGTTCTCTCCATGGAATCCTCTACCATCTGAGGGATAAAACTGGCTTTAAACCAAACAAAACCCAGCCTCATCGTGTTGGGTTTTCCCAGAGTGGGAAATGACACGTGCTGGCATCAAACAGAGGCCTTTCTTCTTTTAGCCTGTTAGACATTCGAGGTTACTGGATTGTGTCATGTCTGTGGACTGATAGCGCAGAGAGGAGCCAGAGGAGGTAGGTCCTGGTGTGAAGCTTGCCCACCGGGATAGACAAGGCTTCAAAGGTGGGTGGTAGAGAGTAGGAAGGCAGACTAGACCCAAGAGAGTGGCAAAGGCAGTGAACAAGTCTTATACCTGTCAGCCCTAGAGTTTTGGTCAGCAATTGGAGTCCTAACAAAGTGGAGTGCAGCAGTAGAGAGGGAGGTAGAGATGTGTGTGGAGATGGGGAAAGAGATACTTGGAAATGTCAAGAGCAGGAGTTCAGTATCTTGGAAGTCTGGTCATCTGTGGTAAAGCCCAGTCACGAGACGAGATCTAAGGGGCTGCCTGAGGAAGGGGCTGACCAGAGCAAAACTGGGAAATCCAGGAATTCTCAGTGGAGCCATATCATGATCTCTGGGGGTAGAGAGGTGCATTTAGAAGTTGCATTCAGGGCACCTGGATGGCTTAGTTGGTTAAATGTTTGACTTCAGCTCAGTTCATGATCTCACAGTTGGTGAGGTTGAGCCCCACATCAGGCTCTGCACTCTCGGTGCAGAGTCTGCTTTGAATCCTCTGTCTCCCTCTCTCTCTGCCCCTCCCCCCTCTCAAAAATAAACATTTATTTATTTTAATATGAAATTTATTGTCAAATTGGTTTCCATACAACACCCAGTGCTCATCCCAACAAGTGCCCTCCTCAATACCCATCACCCACCCTCTCCTCCCTCCCACCCCCCATCAACCCTCAGTTTGTTCTCAGTTTTTAAGAGTCTCTCATGGTTTGGCTCCCTCCCTCTCTAACCTTTTTTTTTTCTTCCCCTCCCCATGGACTTCTGTTAAGTTTCTCAGGATCCACATAGGAGTGAAAACATATGGTATCTGTATTTCTCTGTATGGCTTATTTCACTTAGCATAACACTCTCCAGTGCCATCCATGTTGCTACAAAAGGCCATATTTCATTCTTTCTCATTGCCGCGTAGTATTCCACTGTGTATATAAACCACAATTTCTTTATCCATTCATCAGTTGATGGACATTTATTTAGGCCCTTTCCATAATTTGGCTACTGTTGAAAGTAGGCATAAGTGCCCCTATGCATCAGCACTCCTGTATCCCTTCGGTAAATTCCTAGCAGTGCTATTGCTGGGTCATAGGGTAGATCTATTTTTAATTTTCAAAAATAAACATTTAAAAAAATTTTTTTGAAGAAGTTGCATTCAATATTGAAATATTTTGCATATATACACATGCATTTAAAACAAACATAACTACATTAATAGTAGAAAATAATGAAAGTCAATCTGAATAAAGTCTTTTTAGCTGGTGAGGATGTGCAGAAACTGGACTGAGCTAAAAACTATTATCTTTTGCATATTAGTGATTATCAGAGGGGCTGTAAAATTTTTATGTTAAAGAGGGCATCAGTTTCAATATTGAGAAACAGAAGAGAAATAGAAGGTGTCCAGTTCTGGGAGCAGGCCTCTGTGCCCCCTAGGGCCATCAGTTAGCCTAGGGCTTTTCTCCATTTGATTTACTTTAATTTAATAAATATTTGCTGAAAACGTACCAAGCAACAGGCATCACGTTGGGTGCTGTAGATACAACCCAATTAATATAATCATTTTTTGTCCTTGAGAAGTTTGTGATCTAACTGGACAGTAGAGGTAGGCTGACAGATAATCACAATGACATGTTAGAAGTGCTGTGATGGAGGTATGCACAGGAGAGAGGAAGGGGTCTCTAGCCTGAGCTACAGGGTTTCCTAGAACAATTGTCCATAAGCTAATTTTAAAGAGCCATTGCTACTGTCTTTAGTGCAAAGGGGCAGCCTCTACGGGGGGATGAACCATAGCGGATACAAGCATGGGCACTGCGCTCATGTTGGCGGAGTTCCCTTGGGATGGTACTTCCATCTTGGTACATGATGGTACCAGGGCACAAGAACGGATAAGACGGTACATCCATCAAGATGGTGCTAGTGTACCTACCACATAGGGTTGCCGTAAGGATTAAGTGGAGTGATTATGTACAGCACCTGAGCACATAGCTCTCAGTAAATATTAGTTATTAACCAGCTGTAAACGTAGTATGACCTGACGGATCTGAAACTGTGCTTGGAATGCTTTTAGTTAGGGTTCTTTCTATGCTTAGAGATTTCCTTCCAAAGCTGGTCTAAGGTTTTCTGTGTCTCCACTTGTAGAATATTACACAAGAGTCAACAGGGATAATGTATTAAGCAGCTGACAAAGAAGTAAGAAATGTGGCAGTGTTGGTTTTAAAAGGAGTTAATGTTTAACAAGAAGGGATCTCAGCCCAACCCAACATTTGCTTTCATTCATTAACTATTTCATTCGTTCTTTGAGTTCCTAAAACATACCAGACTCTATGCTTCATGGAAGCCTTACAAAGATGATTTATAGATAATAGTTTTTAGTTAGAACTCACAGTCTAATGAGAGAGACAGATATGCAAACAAAGCATTACAACACCATATGATAGGTGTAATCATAAAGGCACGTACAAAATACCAGCTATGATATTATGTGGATGTGCAATACTTACTCAGCAGGCTAAAGAAAAACATGACCAGAACTGGGTTTGAGAAACAAACAGCTGAGTGGAAGGAGGAAAGACCAGTTGGAGGGAGACCAGGTAGAGGCTTTTGCAAAAATCCAGGCAAGGTTGGTAAATCTTTTTAACTTCTAGCTGAATATACAGTTGGACCCTATGAAGAGAGACTAGACTGGAGGTTCATTTCTAGGAGTCAACAGTCTGACGGTGGTATTTGAAGCTAATGGTATCAGTGAGATAATTCAAGGAGACGGTGTTGTGCTGCAGCGTGTAAAGAGAGGGACCCAAGTGGGTAGGCTTGGAGAATGTCAACAAAGGATTAGAAAGAGAAGGTTGACAATTAAACTGAGAAGAAACCAGGAGAAAGTGTCCCAGAGACCAAGGGCAGAGTTTTAGGAAATAGGAGGTTCCCAAGGGGTGCCAGATAACACAGGAAGTCCAACAGGAAAGGAGTGAAAAAGAGTTACCAGATATAATTAAGATACTAGTAAGCTAGTCACAGCACTGGGGGCTCCAGAAGAATTGGGACTGCAATGAGTTGCAGAAAGAAGGAAGTTTGGTGACGAGGAGCAGAGGCGAGGATGAGAAATAGATACCTCTGATGTGGGAGAGAAAGGAGCCTAGGTGGAGCCAAGCCCATGGGCACCTGAGCATTCTACTGCTTTGTCTCTGAGTTGCTTTTACTATAAGACATTTTGTAAAAAAATAAATAAATAAAATAAATAAATAAGTAATTATGGTTTAGGAATTTCATGGGCAGCATCTGAAAAATGTATCTTCTTGTGTTGCCTGCAACCTGGCTACTCGCCCCGTGCTCGCTTTTCTCCCTGGCCTCAGCACACCCACACCAGAGGCTCAGGGACCACAAGGAAGACTGAAGAGAAGCCTGCTCTCTAGCTCAGGGCGCTCCTCCAGTATCCTTTCCTCTGCCTGCTCTACTCCTCACACATCAGCTCCTCTCCTTTCTGACCCACTTGGCTTCACATCTTGGCTCCTACTTCTAGCGTCTCTGTACCTCTGCCTGTTTGCTTTGGGCCTGTCACTGCAAACGCAGGCCTGAGCCCCTGCATCACCTCTAGCAGGTGCCAACAGTGACCTATATTTGTTAAGCCCCGAGTATAAGTCAGAGACGTGTGTAGGCATTGGAAGACACTGATGTAGAAGAAAGCTAAAATGCCTGCCCTTGCTGGAATTTACAGATAGTAGGGGAGATAAAGAATAAATAAATGATGGGCAAGGGCTCCCAGTCACCTTTCTTTCAGAAAAAGAACTTGCCGCCCCACGCCACCCCCCCCCCCCCCCCCCCCGCCAATGAACCATAAGAGTGTAAACTCTTGGATCCCCTCTCCTAGCTGTGCTTGGGACTCTGATGTGCTACCCTAAGGTCCAAGGTCTCACTGGTGTCATAGCACATCCTCAGGCACTCAGGCCCCAAACGGTAGCCAATAATCACAGTGCTCTATCAGTGAAGTCAGATTCTGATTCTTCTCTGAGTGTAGATGATGAATTAGTCTCTTTGTTTGTTCCCATGTCCCTTTTCAGTGGCTTTCTCCCTCTGTGCCACCCTCATTCCACATACCCATCTTGCATTTTATTCCCAAAGGTCTAGGCTTTCTAATTAATTACTAGATGCTACTCAATCTAGAATGCCATCAATTAAAAATGTGCCATTATTTTATGCACTAATTAAGAAAAAATGTCCAGGATGAGGAATCAAATGGGGGGACCCCTACATAAAGCTGAGACATCTAAGGGCTATGCCTTCAGGGGTGCCTGGGTGGCTCAGTTGGTTAAGTGCCCAACTCTTGATGTCGGCTCAGGTCATGATCTCACAGTTCATGAGTTCAATCCCCACATCGGGCTGCATGCTGACCGTGCAGAGCCTGCTTGGGATTCTTTCTCTCTCCCTCTTTCTCTGCCCCTCCTGCGCTCGCTCTCTCTCTGTCAAAATAAATAAATAAAATAAATATACTTTTTTAAAAAGGGGGCTATACCTTCACTATCGAGGTAAATGAGAAATAAACTTGCCAAACAGGGAGAGACAGCAAAAACAATCTGGCATGTTTCTGTTGTGGCACTGGTGGAGAAAGGGTGAGAAACATCTCATCTGAGAAGTTAAACTACAAGCTGGCACTCACACAAGTGGTCGAAGTTCACACGACTAGCGTGGCTCAAATGTTCTCAATCTGAGAATTTAATCTGAAGTGGTATCAGGGTGACTGGCGGAAGCAAAAGTAAATCTTCAGAACCAAGGTTCACAATGCCCATGTGACGGCCCACCTATTCTAGCATTAGTCAAAGTCAGTACATTTCTAATGCGACCAAAGGACACCAGGCATCTGGTAGACTTCGTTGCATAGGAATTTGGCCTCTGATCTCTTTCTTATGAATTTAAATTATAAAGACAATATTGTGTATACTGTGACCACTTCAAAATTACAGATGGAGAGGGGCGCCTGGGTGGCTCAGTCGGTTAAGCATCCTACTTCGGCTCAGGTCATGATCTCACAGTCCGTGAGTTTAAGCCCCACGTCGGGCTCTGTGCTGACCGCTCAGAGCCTGGAGCCTGCTTCGGATTCTGTGTCTCCCTTTCTCTAACCCTCCCCCTTTCATGCTCTATCTCTCTCTGTCTCAAAAATAAATAAACATTAAAAAAATTTTTTTTTAATTACAGATGGAGAAATTAAGGTTTACATAGCATATAAACCATGGCACCGGGTTGCTATCTAGTGCTCCCCAAAACCATTTCTTTTTCCCTGAAAGATCAGAACCTGTCTCTGTCTGGCATCTTGGGCTCTTTCTGAAATGAGGGAGGGCTAGATGGTATCATAAGCCGCTGGGGCCAGGAGTCCTAATTATTGACAGAACCTCCCTAGGGACTAACTCTGGGCTCTACAACCAGTAGTTATGCATGTTGGCAAAGGTTTTGAGAGGAAACATAAAAACTGTTGTAAAAGAGAAACTAGGCGGAAAGGGTAGAATTCTAAGTTTTTCTGCTGAAAGGAACCCCAGAGACCATCCAGTCCAATTCCTTGGGCCATCTGGCAGGGCTGCTATCACATTAGATCTTTGCAGGGCTCAACCTTTTGTGTAACTCAGGTCTCTGTTTAAATGCCACCTCCTCAGAGAAGACCCCTTGCTTATCTCATCATCTAAAATAGCCTGCCTACAACCCAGGATGCTTAATCCTTTATTCTGCTCCTTTTAGTCATAACAATTATCACTATCCATCATCGTCTGAAATAATTAGTTAATTGTGCATTTGCTTGCTTTCTGTCCTCCCAGCAGAATATAGAAACATTGTTCGACTTCATAAACCCAGAGCCAGGACAGTACCCAGTCCCGAATAGAAACTCAAACCTGTGTGCTGAATGACTGAACAGTGAATGAATCAATGAAGAAAATAAGGACAATAGCTGTAATAATTTCAATCTCAGACAAATGAAATTCTATTATCAGGTTTAGACTAGACTTTAAGTAATTTCTTTTCATGAGGGATCTAGTTGTAATGTTTCTATATCCCAGCCTTTAGCATGGTGCCTGCTTTATACAAGGCTCTCAGTAAATGTCTGCTGGATGGAACAGTGTACATCATATGTCTCTTAATGATGAGCTGCTTGAATTCTCTGGAAAAGGGAGAAGGCTAATCATCAGGGGACAATGATAAATGTGATATTATTAACCAAAAAAAAAAAAGTTTGGGAAATCAAATAGATTTTAGATGGTATGAAAAATTGAAAGAGATGAAAGAATTAAAGATTTAAAATAATAGCTTAAAAATGAGAAGTGGAAAATCGTCGAGACTAGGAATGGAATACAGAAATTTAAGGGAAAAGGAGATGTTCAAGATGTCATGATTATCCACGTTCTTTTCATCTGCTTTGTTAAATCATCAAGGGACTTTATAAAATCTTCTTCCAGGGGGCTTTAAAACCAAGAGCACTTTCTCCCTGGCTGGGGTACTTGTGAATTGGCACCCAGAATGAGAGATAAACCAAAGGGCCTTTCTAACATCTTCAAGTCTTATGGCGTTCTGAATTTGGAGTCTGAAAATCTGCACATTCATCACTCAGCAAACATTTACAGAGTGCTGCTAAATTCCAGGGAATAGTCAAGATCCTTTTGATTGCAGGTGACAAAAACTCAATGTATACCTTAAGAAAAAATGGAAGCACACTTGAAGGATCCTGGGTTTTCTCCCAGAGCAACCAAACCACAAAAAGGCCAGAGATGCAACAGACCTCAGGAACCATTGAAGGCAGGGACCTAATACCGTGTGGATTCTTTCTCCATCTCTTTCTTCCTGGGAGTTGTCTCTCGCCCTCTGCTGTTGCAGACCATCTATTTCCATGTGGTGGAAATCTTTTACCACTACATGCGTAATGGTATAATAATAACTACACGCATCTTCTAATATTTACCTTCACAGTTGTTAGCCACTGTAATTCCAAGCCCCAAAATCCAGGACAAGGCACCTAACCCAACTTGGAAAGGAATCTTATCATCAAGCAATCAGTTATGACCACTGGGGTAAGATTAAATAAGAACTCCATAAAGATAAAGCAGTGGGTTGGGGCGCCTGGGTGGCGCAGTCGGTTAAGCGTCCGACTTCAGCCAGGTCACGATCTCGCGGTCCGTGAGTTCAAGCCCCGCATCAGGCTCTGGGCTGATGGCTCGGAGCCTGGAGCCTGCTTCCGATGCTGTGTCTCCCTCTCTCTCTGCCCCTCCCCCATTCATGCTCTGTTTCTCTCTGTCCCAAAAATAAATAAAAAACGTTGAAAAAAAAAATTAAAAAAAAAAAAAGATAAAGCGGTGGGAGGAGAGAGACACAGTTTTTAAAGGCTGGGTGGGGCTCAGTGGGCAATACCATACTCGCTCATCAGGTCCTGTCACTGTATTAGACCCTGGTTAGCCCTTGTGAAACAAAGGTGGCTAAACTCTGATACCTGTAAAAGCTGGTGTCCTCCTTTTGGGATGAGCACTGGGTGTTGTATGGAAACCAATTTGTCAATAAATTTCAGAAAAAAAAAAAAAAAAAAAAAGCTGGTGTCCTCAACTGCTGCACTACACAAAAATGCTGTCAGTGATCTCAGAGAGTCTGAATGAAATGCTGTGTCTAGGAGCAGCGGAAACTGGCATCTCTTTGACAAGGCTGCCCTCGTTTTCTTTGCACAAGGCACATGCTGTCTGTACAGTTCAGAAGGCTCACCTGTCACTTACAGTTAGTGGTGACTGTGGAGGTGAAGGTGATACTTGGGGAACTGGTTTGTCAACCCTTGGGCGTCTGGAAAAGAGGTCAATATGACACTGCCTGGGGATGGCCAGGATGAAGTAGGAAATAAGCAGAGTAGATGGACAGAAGGAAAGAAAGAAAAGAAAAACAGGAGAAGAGTGCTGTTAATGGAGTTAATGAAAAATTAATGTAAAATGAATTTGAAAGTTCACTTCCTCTCAGCTCTCCATGTCTTCGGCCATTCACAAATGAGAACGATAGGCTCTCCCCAAAAATACTGAGAGATAAAGATTTCTGATCCGGGACTCTCCGATCACACACTGTCCCTTTTGCTCTGCGGCTGTCTGCCCAGCATATCCCCCAGAGCAGTGCCTGGTGTGAAAGGGGGTACGAGACTGAATGAGTTATTCATGCCCTAGCTTTGTTTCCATGACAACTGATCCTCAGGCATTGCATTTAGGCCCTTAAAACTTACAATTTCCCAAGGAGAAATTTGTATGTTTCAGAAAGGGATGGAATGGATTTATGATCACATAGCTGGGCTTTTCAGAGATTTTCCAAAGGGCTGACATTTCTTCTAGAGATATTTCCATGTTCAGTGCTTAAAGTAATAGTGATTCTTCCCTGATGACTTGAAATCAAAACTCTTCACCTTTCCCTTTAGAAAATAGCTGCAGCCCAAGGCATCTGGCTGGCTCAGCTGGAAGAGCATGTGACTTTTGATCATGGGATCGGGAGTTTGAGCCCCATGTTAGGTGTAGATATTACTAAAAAAAATAAATTAATTAAATAAACTTAAAAAAAGAAAGAAAGAAAGAAAATGACCATAGCCCAACAACTCCCAAATAGGCCTTAACATCACAGGCTAGAGTGTGCCTAGTCATTTGTTAGTCAAATGGGAAAGTTAAGTAATGGATTGGTGAGAACTGGTTTAGTCAGATGACCCACATCAGGAGCCATCTCTCATCTCCCTGGACCGGAGTAGCTGTGTAGAATTGGACCATTTCAGGGGAAGATGTGTTTTAGGATGTCCTACAAGTCAAAAGATGCATGTGGCAAGAATCACGGAGGAGATGGAGGTATTCAGGGAAATGAAGACGATAAACACCCACATTGTACTAGTATCAGTGACTGACTTTGAGCAACTCTATTAGGCACGAAGGAGGAAACCACGACTTAACCATCTCTGTATAGCTAGCCAGCATGGTGTCTGGCACATAGCAGGTACTTGGTAATTTGGGTTGATGACGGAATAAAAGTAACGTTTGATTATTTGCAAGCATATCTCAGGTGCTGTGCATAATCTGGGCCTTCCTAAAGGTACGAGGTTGGCCCTCTAGGAATGAAAGAAATCCTTTTTGCTTTTTTTAAACTATCCCTCATTTAACTCTGATTTGATTTTTCTTAATTGTGCTCCTCGTTAACAAGGAATTTGGTTCTAAAAAAACTGGCCCCAAGTGAAATAGAGAAAAGGAGGAGTAACTTATTCTGGGATCTAGAAACTGAGCGTAGGCTAGGCATTCCTGGGGATTCCCAGCAAAACTTGCGATTGAAACAATGGGAAAATGTCTTGCAGAGTTATCTTCACTGAGGAACTATGTGATCACCATAGAAGGGCAAAAAGTCTAGTCAATGTGGACTTCTCTGTGCATTCCTTCCAATTTGTAAACTCCCTAGGCCTTATGTAATAGAAATCTGGGGTTTCTCAAAAGGAGAGACCCCTTGCATATGCATGGGGATTGCTGGGGTAAACTGGCTTCAAGTTGAAAAACAAGAAGAAGATAAACAATGAGAATTACATTGCATTTGTGACTGAAAAAAAGCAATATAAGGTATGTTTGTGGCTTGGCAGCTGAAAACAGAGTCTCTGGTGGTGTCCTGGCTGGATTTGTATCTTGACACTACACCTTACTGCTGCCATGTGGCTTTGAGCCAAGACTGTTGTGGCACTGACATGCGTCACATCAAGAAAAATACCCCAAATTTGCCTGGCACATCATAAGTGCTCAGCAACTATCAATGAATCTTATTATTCTTATTTTAAAATGCTTTCTAAGTCACAGCTGTAATAAGGTTAAATACTGCTAAAATACTTCACTGGTTCCTCGTTATTCCCCTAGCTAAATTGCAAGTCCTTTAGCATGTCCTACAGAACATTCCAGGGCTGGCCTCTACTTACTCATCTCCTACCACTCCTCCCTGATCAAACCCTAAGCTCCGGTTTTACCTAGAGCTCCTTGAAGTATTTTGTTCCTTTACATCTCTACACATTTTCCCTCTCTTCTGCTCGAAATATTGTTTCTCCATTCACTTGCCTGGATCGTGTCTATTTGTCCCTAAATTAGCCCCGATCCCACCTCTTCCAGGGAGCTCCCCCACTACCATGACTAGCGTGGCTTAGGGACCCCTCCCACAATCCCCAAGTTCTAGTGCATCACGTTTCCATCTTGGCTTCTCTTCCCCACCTCCCCTGCTCCCCCCCACCCCCCCAACCAAGGATTGTGTGCTCCTTGTCAGGGAAGAAACGACATCTTGTTCTTCAGAGTATCTCCAGCATGTATCCCAGAGAAGGTATTCCAAAAAATGCTCAGTATCTTTATAATAGAGGAGGCTTACAAATGAAATATCCTAGAAAAATCAGCAGAGATAAAGAACTGAAGCCACGAGAGATGGAAATAGAGAAAACAAAATTATGTAATGCCCTTACCTCTCACCCCACTTCTGTACCCTCACACGTGAGGGCCCAGGATTCTCCTTTATTGTTTTCCATTCTCAAGTTCCCCTTAAGGGAATGTTGTCAGGAGTCACATTCTCCGTGACCCAGGTCTTTGAGGCTGTTACCTGACCCTGCTTCATTTCCTGGGAGCAACCACAGCGTCAGTGCCGATCCTCAACAGGAAATTCTGAGCACTCACAGTTTCAAGCCTTTTTAAGCTGATTATGGTTCTTAGAAGTAAGGGATCCAAGGCTTTCCATAATCTAGACAATGCAGAGTCTGTCTTTTAAACTATCCAGTACTGGATAAGTAAGAATTAATTGCCTTTACCTTTTCTAAAAAGCCTCGAGGGCCACAGCTAATCCTTTAAATGTTCCTGTGGTTACAAATGCCATCCTGTTGCACACTTATTGGGAAAGTGATAGCTCAAGGTCACTCAGCAGAACCAGGGGGTCAGACCAGCTCCAGCCACAGGTGAACTAGGCTGTCGTAACTTAAGTCAGTCTATTTTTTCCTTTGGCATTTTTCATTCTGGACACAACCATGGAATTCAACTGGAACGGGAGGCAAGATAATGATGAGAAAATCATATATTTGAACAAGATTTAAAAAATAAACAAAAGATTAGTAGCATTTATGAAATCTCTATGAACCTGTTCCCAGAAATCCGGAAGGTTCTAGCAAAAGCAAATGCCTTGCACTACCCAAGGGAGTTTCTGTACTATGTTCCTTTCTTTGGCGTGAAACCCCCCAAGGATGCAGGGTAAAAGTTAGGAAAAGAGATAGAGGAAGAAAAGTATTTCTAAAGAGATAGGGGCTTGATTTTTTCTGTCATTTAGTAAAGATTTCATTTTCAGATGAATTCCTTACGAGCTTCTGAAATACCTTTGTTAGGATGTTTGATCATGACAAATGGGAGAGATTTCAGAATATTTCAATCTTGGATCTCCTGGGTGGCTCAGTCAGTTGAGTGTCCAACTCTTGATTTTGGTCAGGTCATGATCTCATGGTTTGTGAGTTCAAGCCCTGCCTCGGGCTCTCCTCTCCTCCTCCTTCTCTCCTTCTCCTCTCTCTCTCTCCTTCTCTCTCTGCCCCTCCCCTGCTTGTTCTCTCTCCCTCTCTCTCTCTCTCAAAATAAATAAATAACGTTAAAAAAAATTATTTCAATCTCAAGTGCAGATAGACCCAAAGCTTCTCATCTGTCTTAGCAGTAAGTAGAAGGATGGTCAGGGAGTGGTTCAATGAGGTCTCTCTGATCCAGAGATCATGTATCACCTATCATTAGGGCTCTTGTAACTACTACAAGATCTGTCGTTTAGTAGATGTTCACCAACTTTAGCTGAAAAAAAATTGTGAATGCATGGCATATCCAGAGAAGGAATCATGGTCTCTTATTTTCAGTTCTCAAAGGGAAAAAAAATTTTGTAGAGTTTGCCAATGGTGTAAATACTCCGCACATGGCCATCTTATTTTTAAAACTTTTTAAAGTTTATTTATTTTGTGAGAGAGAGAGAAAAAGCATGAGCGGGGAGAGGCAGAGAGAGAGGGAAAGAGAGAGAATCCCAAGCAGGCCCCCCACTGTCAGTGCAGAGCCCAATGTGGGGCTGGAACCCACAAATTGCGAGATCATGACCTGAGCCAAAGTCAGACGCTAAACTGACTGAGCCACCCAGGCACCTCACACATGGCCATTTAAAAATCATTTTTTTTAATGTTTATTTATTTTTGAAGGTGGGGACCAGGGGAGGGGCAGAAAGAGAGGGAGACACAGAAAGCAAAACAGGCTCCAGGCTCTGAGCTGTCAGCCCAGAGCCCGATGCGGGGCTCAAACCCACACACTGAGATTATGACCTGATCTGAAGTTGGATACACAACTAATTGAGCCACCCAGGTGCCCCACGCTTGGCCATTTTAAAGCTTAACAACAAGCTTATCAATTTTCTAAAAATTTAACCATCAGCTTTCATGACCAATAGGAGTTGTTTCCAGCACACTTGTGCCAGTACGCTCTTGGCTCTCTTTGTACACACAGACAGGGCAGAACTGAGTGTTTTCAATGTATTTGGCTCTCAGAGGGGAAAAAGAGGGTCCTGGATTAAGTTGGGGGTGGCTTGCAAACAGAAATTCTGCAATACGATGATGCATCTTGCATAGAAAAGCACATCGGTGGTGTCCTGTGGAAATTGCCAGGGGTCAGAATAGTTTTCTGTCTCGACCTACTAGGAAAAATTGAAGAAGTACTTATCGACCCCTACTCTGCACGCTGCCTGCCTCCTCCTCTAAGCAAAGAAGAAAGGAACCTGAGAATTCACAAACCCTCTTCAACAGGGCTAAGGTTCATGTGAACAAGTAAGAAACCCTCATCCAGGTATGAGTGTGCTCAAATCACAGTCACCAAGTTAAAATGTCTTTGTAATGTGGAGGGTAGACCAAAGAGGGTTGTTTCTTATTACCTAAACAGTGTATCAATACCAGGAATACTTTCCTTTCCTCTTTGGTAATAAACATTCTTCGTTAAGACAAATAGATAATTATTTCCATTCTCCCACAATTTACATCACTCATAGAGTTTTTGTTCAAAGTTTCTCCGTTTCTCATGTTGCTAAGTTAATAGGTCTCCTTGCTTGTGAGTGCTTAGGATGGGTGTTCTGTGGGATGTGTTTGTTAGAGACACACATAGTCAGCCACCGTGAGTCCTTTCAGCCAATACATCTTCTCCACTGCCCACTGGATGGATCTGGAGCCTGATGCAGGGGTTTTGGTTATGGAGTGCACAAATGCCCCTGGGCCCACGTTCCACCTGCAGTACGTGTACTTTCTCCCCAGTTCTGTCCTGTCTGGGAGGTGGGAGCCCTGGATGGGGTGGGA
Source organism: Prionailurus viverrinus (assembly GCF_022837055.1). Taxonomy (NCBI): domain Eukaryota; kingdom Metazoa; phylum Chordata; class Mammalia; order Carnivora; family Felidae; genus Prionailurus; species Prionailurus viverrinus. Next base: position 12,214,967 of record NC_062577.1, read on the forward strand.
AAGGTGAGAGCCAAGCCAGCAAGGCTCTGTAAGGCACATACCTTCCCTACCACACAAATAAGCATCATGTAAAAGACAGGTCTCACGTCAACTATGCTTCAGTTGAAACAAAAGAAAATAAAACTGGACAGGTTTCAGACTACTTTTCTCTTTACAGATTCTCTTCTACATCACTCATCTCAATCAACTTTTTGCATGTCACTTGATCCCTGGAGATCTACCCTTGGTTTTCCTAGACTTCACTTTACTAATTGTTCTCTTTCATTTTTTCCGAAGATCATTCTTTGGAATCCCCCTGCCACGTTTGGGTTGGCTCCTCTCAGTTTGGCAAAAGAGATAACAGAAAGATCTGATAAGTCAAGGGGTATGGGTTTGGCCCTTGACCCTTTCACTTGCTGGCTGTGTGACTTTGGGCAAGCGACTTGACCTCTCTAAGCCTCAACTTCCTCATCTGCAAAACAAGGTCACTATGAGTCCTTTTCTTACAAGTGGTGTCAAGCAAAAGTGAGAACACATGTGCCAAACTCCTAGCAAATATCTCTGTGGCAGACACTTAAATATGTTAGCCCTTCATGATGTTACTTCTGTTCTTGACACTATTGTTCTCATTGGTAGAAGTGGAGTTTTCATGGCACAACGTTGCCTCGAGTGTTTTGGGTGAGACCCACACCCCAGCCCTAGCCTGGCTCTACCTCCAGAGATTCCCATGGCCCACATCCCCGAGCTTGTAGAATGGAGGCCAAATGTACCTCCAAGCACAGAGCTGTGTGATAATCTGTCCCTTGAGATGTTCTGCGAGTTTATTTTGGATATGAAAATCCTTAATGATCCTTTTATTTTGTTTGCCCTGTGCTCTGTTATTGCTGATATGAAAGTATGTCTAGAAAATAGAAGCCTTTTCTTCAATTTACACTTGAGAAACACGGACTTCTTTTTTTATTGTTATTATTTCTAATGTTTATTTATTTTTGAGAGAGAGAGAGAGAGAGAGAGAGAGAGAGAGAGTGTGGGCAAGGGGTAGAGAGAGAAGGAGACACAGAATCCGAAGCAGGATCCAGGCTCCAAGCTGTCAGCACAGAGCCCCATGTGGGGCTCAAACTCATGAACTGTGAGATCATGACCTGAGCTGAAGTCTGACACTTAACTGACTGAGCCACCCAGGCACCCCTCTATTTTTTTTAATGTTTTATTTATTGTTGAGAGAGAGAGAGAGAGAGACAGAGTGTGAGTGGAGGAGGGGCAGAGAAAGAGGGAGACACAGAATCCAAAGCAGGCTTCAGGCTCTGAGCTGTCAGCACAGAGCCCCATGTGGGGCTCAAACTCATGAACCGTGAGATCATGACCTGAGCCAAAGTCTGACACTTAACTGACTGAACCACCCAGGCACCCCTCTATTTTTTTTAATGTTTTATTTATTGTTGAGAGAGAGAGAGACAGAGACAGAGCATGAGCCGGGGAAGGGCAGAGAGACAGGGAGACACAGAATCTGAAGCAGGCTCCAGGCTCTGAGCTGTCAGCACAGAGCCTGACTCAGGGCTCGAACTCACAAGCTATGAGATCATGACCTGAGCTGAAGTCGGACGCTTAACTGACTGAGCCACCCAGGCAGCCCCCTTTTTTTAGTTTATTTATGTATTTTGAGAGAGAGAGAGAGAGAAAGAGAGAGTGAGAGAGTGTGTACAGTGGGGAAGGGGCAGAGAGAAAGAGAGAGAGACAGAGGAGAGAGAGAGAGAGAGAGAGAGAGAGAGAGAGAATCCCAAGCAAGCTCCTCACTGTCAGTGCAGAGCCTGATGTGGGGCTCGATCCCACAAACCATGACATCGTGACCTGAGTTGAAATCAAGAGTTGGACACCTAACCAAGCCACCCAGGCGCCCCAATAAACACCGACTACTTGGACTTTAAAATGAATGATGGCCATTATAACAATGACAATAATGAATGGTTTTATTATTTGTTTCCCCTGTAAGAAGCTGAATTAGGGATAGGCAAGATGGCCTCTTATACTTCTTGTAATTAAAGGAGTCTAGAGCCCTGCTGGAAAGCCCTACCTGTTTTACTTTTCTCCATTTGTTCTGGGGAAATAGCCAAGCTCCTAAAATAGGACAGATGCTGCCTGGAATTGTCAGGTCTGGATGCCCTTGAACACTGCAGCCGGACTCATCTGTCAGGAGCAGAGTTTTGATCTTACCTTCAAGATCGAAAATGCCCTTGGATTTTCCAAGTACATGAAAAGAGATTCCATGTACGCAGTCGTGTATAACCCTGTATGTCAGGAATGAAACCATACATTCTAGGTACTCTGACAACAGACTCGAGAGGCATTTGAGAGACTGGAGAAGGCAGGGGACAGCCAGGAAGAAAGGCCAAGAGGAATACCTGAGGTTTTCCAACAGCAGGAAAGGTCACTGCCCAGGTCACCAGTGTGAGGGCTCCCAGCAGTCCCTGCAGCACTGTGACCTGTTCATTGCTCTTAGCCCGCAGCCTATCTCCTCCCTGTCCCACACCCAGCCCTTCCTGTAAGTCATGACCCTTCCTCAATCTCTGGACACTCTGTTCTCTTCAGTACCAAATGGGGGAAAGAGTACACTTGGCAAAGGGTTCCCACAAGCTTGACACAGGGTCTGTGGTCCATTTCCCTCTGATACTTCTTTGGTCACATGTCGGGACCTGCCTGTTGCTATAAGGGCTGCTCAGAGCTGGTCCAATATTCCCATGGCCAAGTCTTAAGTCCTCCACCTGACCCTCGAGCAGCGAATGTGTATTTCACTGTTTCAAATTCAGCTTTGTGGTACGGCCTTAAGGAGTATGAGCTGGAAACACAAACGGTAAGATCTGAGAGATGGAAGATTCTCCGAAGTCATCTTGCCCAGTGCCAGAAACCATGGCCCATTTACAGTATTCCCTATGGAGAGTTGTTTGGCCTTTGGTCAAATACCAGGTAAGAGAGGTTGCCTCTTCAGAAGAAAAAAGAAACGGGGCGCCTGGGTGGCTCAGTCGGTTAAGTGACCGACTTCCGCTCAGGTCATGATCTCACAGTTTGTGCACAGTTTGTGAGTTCCAGCCCCGCATCAGGCTCTGTGCTGACAGCTCGGAGCCTGGAGCCTGCTTCGGAATCTGTGTCCCCCTCTCTCTCTGCCCCTCCCCTGCTCGAGCTCTGTCTCTCTCTCTCTCTCTCTCTCTCTCTCTCTCTCTCTCTCAAAAATAAGTAAGCCAAAAAAGAAGAAGAAGAAGAAGAAGAAGAAGAAGAAGAAGAGAAGAAGAAGAAAGGAATGTCTGGGAAACGGGGAAGAAGGAGACTAACGCTCATATAGTTTTGCTCATTTTGAATTCCATCCTGTGGCATTTATTACCTGTTCAAAAAAGTATATTAAATATTTCAAAAATGCCTCATTACCCCACAAAGCAGCCCATTCCATTTTAGATGGCTGGGATTTGTAGAAATTGGCCCTCCCGCTGGGCTGAAATCGCTCTCCATGAGGCTTCTGCCTCTTAACCCTCCCGCACAGTAAGTAGGGCAGGACAAGTCCACCCCTCTCCAGTATCATTTTTTTTTTTTTTTTTCAGATGTTTCAAGACAACCGACTTCTTTTCCTTCAGTCATTTCTTCTTGAATGCCAGATAGGTCATTTGCTATGTCAGGTGCCTCAGCTTGAAGAGCTGGAGGAAAAGCAAAGTAATTTTAGTGTTTGTGGAAAAAAGGAAGTGTTCCCGGGGATGAGTTTGCCTTGTGCTAGCTTGCTGAATCTGGCTGGCTTCCACTGCTCAGGGAAGGGTGCTGATTGGTAGAGCCAAATTTCACTCCAAAATGAAGAAGTAGATCCGGCCTTGGTTAAGTTTGTCACCTGAGGGGAGGGAAAAGGGGGCTCCCCTCAGCGGATGCCTGAGCTCCCTAGCAGCCTCTGGGAAGCTTCACCAGTTTCCTTAATAGACTGCAACACATTTTTTGCTAGGGCTTGTTTCCATATTATAGAAGTTTGACACAGGCTTGTGTCTCGAAGTTTATAAAATCAGGGGACTAAATTTAGGAGCATTGCTTTTGGATTGGAAATATGATGGATAGACCAGGGGTTTTGTGTCCAATGCCTTTCTTGATTTTTATTGTATTTCAGTAAGTACTGTCTCTCCTCCTCCCTCTCTCCCAAGTCCCCAGAACTGTGCTAAAGCACCAGAACCTGTACCTGCCCTCAATGAACATGTATTCATCCTAATGAAGTAAGAATGCAAAACTGATTAGACAGAGAGTCAAAACTGATTGGACAGTCACCAGGGGCAGTGCTAAAGACTACAGAGTCCTTCTGTAGCAAGTGCACACATTGGACCCCTCCGCAGACTATCTGCCTTCCCAACAAGAGGGCCCTACTGACCTATTAGGAGATGACCTTAGAGGTATCTGTCCAGTTGCAAAGACGTGTACCCCACCCACCCAAATACCTTTTTAATCTTGATTCCCCTTATGACCAAGGGTTAATATTTGGGACCAAACAACTGGAATAGGAAATAAAGTCTGCAATTATGGGGTTTGAGAAGTGGGCCCAGAGATATCTTTAGACCAGAATAATGCTTGCCCCTACAAGATGGCAAGTCCTATAGTGCCTTGCTTAGCCAGCCTGTGGCACTCCTAACCGCTTCATCATGGTGAAGGCTCTCTGGAAGGCTGGTCTTATTAGATTTGTGAGCACAAGAGAAACTAAGTATCTAGAAGGCCATCAAACTGGACAGTGAGGCCTGCTGTGTGAGCTTGCATTCTCTCCTCTCAGCTCAGACACGTTCTCATTCATCTGTCCACTTAGGAAAGGTTCACACACTGGGCAGGTGCCTCTTGTTTGCTCAACTCAACCAATTCTCCCTCGGTCCAGGCTGGTGCACGTCAAACATGTTTCCACCTCAGTGTTTACCGCTAACCAAACTGGATTAGTCAGAGATCGTTTCCTGCCTTTCATTGTTCTCTCAGAGTGAAGAAATCAAGCCTTCCCCTTGCACTTAGCACGGCAAGGAGAGGGTGGGTGTGCACAAAATATTTAAATATTTAAATGAGTAAATATTTAATGGTTATCTATTACAGCTTGGTGCTATGCACGGCACTGGGAAATCGGAGCGAGTGAGATGCACGTGTCTTCGTGTTGAGGGAAGGAGGCAGACAAGTCAGGGAGCTGTAGGGCAATAATGGGATAAGAGGTGGGTCTGTGACAAGCCTGAGAGTGGGCACTGCATCCAGCTTGGGCCAGGGTGGTGCCTGGGAAAGGGAATCAGGAACCATCCAGGAGAGGCGACATGGCAAGAGTTGAGCGGGCCTGAGCTGCTCCAGAGACAGGCCAGAGCGTGAGGTCAGAGGGGAGGCTCAGTAACCTGCGTAACTACTGGGAGGCATAGATCACAGGTTAGAACTAAATGATGAGAACTTGTATCTCAGAATATTTTCTCGTTGCTGGAAAGTTCCAAAGGTTTAATCATCACCTGTCCCTTCATTTCACGATGATGATTAATACCAATTCGTATTCATATTCGGCCTAGGTTTAATGAAAACCCTCTGTCCTGACCTGTGAAAAGAAAGCTTAAAATGTGTTGAGGTCAGGAAAAGCAACGGCCCAGTCTCTGTCCCCTCCCCTCCAGCTCTGGTGCGAAAACAAAGGCCACTAGCAAGTGTCAATCATGCTGGAATGTGCTGGTGCAGCTCAGGAGCTTGGGGCGTTCTCTCTCTTCTCTCTTGCTCTCCTCTTTTGGTCTGGTGAGCTTGCAAACTGTCTGCATTCCCGAGAGCCATCCCTGTCAGATCTCATACGGGACTCCCTGCTTACCCAGGCGCACACACACCATTGCTTTCACGTAGACTTCCTCCTCACTGCCCCCCTCATTCCCACTTCTCCACCCAGGCATGCCCTGGGGCCCTTAGGACTGGGGCAGCTCTCAGGAGACAGACAGTCTGCAAGCGTGGAGCACGATCTCCTGTGGGAAAACCTCAAGGTGGGATAGGTTGACGGATATGAGTGTCTTGGGCAAATCCTTAAAACTCGCAAAAGAAAAGGAGAGGACCTTCAGATCCTTGCTTCCGTAATAAAAGTAACTAACATTCTTTGATGTTCAAATGGCAGTTTGACATGAATTATCTCACTGAATGCAAATAATAATCTCATGAGGCATTTACTATTATTATCCCTCTCTGTGCTTTAACTTACTCATCTGTAAATTGGGGATAATAGTAACACCCCATAGTCTTATAAGGATTTAAATAAATAGTGAATACATTAGAACCGTGCCTGGCACATAGTAAGCTCTCAGGAAATATTAGTAGTTGACCTTGAACAACACAGATTTGAGCTGCATGGGCAGGTCTATATGTGGATTTTTGACAATACCATACTATGAATGTATTTTCTCTCCCTTATGCTTTTCTTTTTAAAAATCTTTTTTAAGTTTATTTATTTGTTTTGAGAGAGAGAGAGAGAGAGCACAAGCAGGGTAGGGGCAGAGAGAGAGGGAGAGAGAATCCCAAGCAGGCTCTGCACCATCAGCACAGACTCACGAACCATCAGATCATCACCTGAGCCGAAATCAAGAGTAAGACACTTAACAGACTGAGCCACCCAGGCGCCCCACCTTATGTTTTCCTTAATAACGTTTTTCTTTTCTCTAGCTTATTGTAAGGATCAGTACATAATATATGTAACACACAAAATATGTGTTGTTTATGTTACCAATAAGACTTCTGGTCAACAGTAGGATATTAGTATTAAGTTTGGGGATTTATACCTGGATTTTCAACTGTGTGGGGGGTCAGCAACCCTAGCCCCTGCATTGTTCGAGCGTCGGCTGTATTTACTACTGGGAGGAATCTAGGGTCCAGAGGTTAAGTGATTTGACCAGGATTACACAACCTATAAACGGCGGCCGAGAATAAAACCCAGGCAGCCTGACCTCCTCCTAATGGCGGCACTATCCACCCAGCCTCTCAGCTCTGCAGAGGAATGAAGTAGTGACAAGGAACCAGTGACTCTGGGTTGCTAGAGAGAAGCTGGAGAATCCCTTTGGTTTGGAGAAACCAGTGGGTCTCAGAGCAGCATCCTCAGCATTTCCCAGGAATGGAAAGGTATATTCTCAGGGCCACTCCAGTCCTCCCGAAGCTGCAACTCTGGGCTGAGACCCAGCATACTGTTTGCAGGAGCCATCTAAGTGATTCCGAGGCACCCTAAGATCCCAGGAGCACCAGCATTGGCTCTCAGCTCTCATTATTTCTTGGCTACCATGTGCTCAGGCTCCACAGATAAATATGATTTGCAGGTTGTTTTCACCACATTATGATGTTCTTCAACCCCTCTCTCACACAACTTGGGGAGGGAGGTTTAGAAAAGAATTAGGAGAGGGCCTCCTGGCTGCCCTCAATGTTTTTTCTGGGAGCAGATGGGACTTTCTGGGGTCTCACCTTCTCTAATATTCCCTCCACTGGTTAAAGAAACAATCCTCTGAAGAAACAGACATGTAAAAATGGAAGTGATTCAGCCTCATGGCTACATTATTTGGAGACCTCAGTTTTTGAAAACACTAGGTCATGCATGGATAGAAAAAATAGATTTGGTACCTGGGTTTTGGTGGTGGTTAATGGTCCCCACCTACCCACCCAAAATCCACCGAAAATAGAGTTTAAGGGCCAGAAAAGCTAAAAAGCAATCAAATGAATTTTGCCCTTTAGAGTGTGTATCTGTGATGTGTGGGGGTCGTCAAGGTACATATCAGGTCACCATAGCCTTAAGTGCTGGGTCAAGTAGGAGATCTACAAGGTCAGAGAACAATTCTGAGGGTTCATAAAGGTAGTTACAAAAGTAACACAATTTCCCCCAAGGATCACCAAGTGGAAAGAATGGCACGTGGGTGGGGATGGGGAACGGGGCTGAATAACATATTTTAGCAATTTAATGTTTGTCAATGCCTTCTACCTGGCTCAGTCTGTGGCAGCAACTTTCCAGAGGCCTGTAAGGAACCTTCCTGTGGCCACTAAGTACCGTCGTACTGTCATTTATGGAGCACTATGCCAGACCCTATTCCTTTTGCGTGTCTTAACTCTTAATTCTCATAGGTTTTGGAGTTCATATTGTTTCGCCATCCTTCTATTATAGATGGATGTAAGGATATTGAAGCACAAAGAAATTAAGCAATTTGCTTAGGGACAAAGAGCTACCCAGTGGTGGACCCAGGGTTAGAACCCTGGCTTTGTTGGAACAGAGCAAGTCTCGTGATGCATTCTGCCTCTTTGTCAGGGGTTAAGTCCATGGCACATGAGAAAGAAAAAAGGAAGAGTAGGGAGGACGTTGTCAGAAACACAAGGCTCTCGGCTCATTCTGGAGCCAGATCCTCTCAGCCCAACTCTGCTCTATCAGTCTTCTGGACCGGAGGGTGACACCCACAGCCTGTTTATCAGAGCCAAGCAGCGATGACACATCCAGGCCTTTGCCAGGCAGCATCCTGATGTAGGTATCCAAGTCCAGCCCTCCAGCGCTGTGTTGCATAGACCCAACTGAGACCAGAGCTCCAGAAGACACCAGCGGGGTTTCCCTGGCCACGGAGAGTTTGACTCAGGACCTGCCTGCCTCTCTGCTCGGTAGGCAACGGGCTCTGAGCAGGCATCCCGGCCCGAGGGATGGGCTGGTTGTTCCATGACGCCTATTTCAGCTAAGGAGGCTGGGTCGACAGGTGTAACCAGGTTTTCCCCCAGTGCCCACCCTTTCCTAGCAGACAATCAGAGGGAGAGAAGACCACCTTTTGGATTTCTCTGGGGGAAGGAAATTCAAAGCCAACCTGTCTCTCTCCCTGGGAGAGTGGAGGCACCCGCCAGGGTTCCCAGGAAACTGCCAGCTCAGCCTACCTGACAAATAACCTCTCCTGACAAGTGGCCGATTGACTCAAAACAGCAGCGCCACTGACGAAAAGTAAGTTGCCTCTTTTTGAAAAGCACAAGGTATTTCATATGTGGGATCCGATCCCCTTCCCTCTGCAGATGCAGGAATATGAAGAGTTGGGTCACCCCTTCACAGTGGAGCTGACTCACTTTTACCCCCATGCGAATGCCCGAGGGAATTGGCAGCTTGAGGTGGGCACAGGACCTGTGGTGACTGTTGATGCTTCTGCACGTGGGAATACCTACGATGGATCAGCTCCACAGTTGGGCAGGGCCCAGGCTTGTAACTCCTGGCCTCTGAACAGAGTGTGTTTTGTTGCCTTGTTTGAGGCCAGCTTTAAACTTAAACGTATGTAGGAGAAAAAAAAGATCATGTTTTTCCCTATTAGACAATCTAAAAAAACCTGGCAAGGATACAAAGAACCCTTGTTCCCTAGACCAGGATCTGAGGAAAGATTCCATACCCACAAGAGGACTCCGGAATACAACTGTCCCTTTGACCAGGGCTGACGTGGTCCCCACTGAGAGCTTCAGGAACAGATTACTAGGAGCTGAGGGCTCCACACAACCAGTGAGGCCTTCCAAAGTTGTCAAGTCCAACCAGGGGCTTTGTCCTCTGACCAAAACCATTCCGGGTCAATTGGCCTAAAATCTGTTATAATTCCCCTCTCCTGCCTCCTTGTGGGAGGATATTTTCCTCAGTCAGTCCTCAGTCTCTGCCTTTAATTCTTGTGAGCTTGCTTTTCACCTGGGTGTTAAAGAATGCCCATTTGCCCATTGGAGAAGGAGGTGGTCAGGCTTTTCTTCACAGGCTGTGAGGCCTGATTCCCAGCCTACACGTGGAAGGATCCTCGGTTAACCCTGAGGCTGCAGGTGCACTCATTCATTGAGCAAATCTTCAGGGAGTGCCTTCTATCGACCAGGCCTGATTTAGGTCCTGGAGATAAACTAGTGAGCCAGACAATAATCCCTGCTCTCAGGAAACCTGCCTGTATCCTAACACGTATAAATAAATAAAGTACAAATTTTAAATATGACATTTTGGGAAGTGATAATTGCTATGGGGAAAAAAAAAGCGAAACAAAGGGAGGAGACAACCAAGAAGGCTGACAGAGACGTGAGGACCCAAAGGGACCCAAATCAGGAGAAGGTCACTGGGTAGGGTTGCCTTCTCCTTCTTTTTTTAATTTAATGTTTATTTCTTTATTTTGAGGGGGCTGGGCAGAGCAAGAGAGAGAATCCCAAACAGGCCCCGTGCTGTCAGCCCGGAGCCTGACCCCACTAAACGTGAGGTCTTGACCCGAGCTGAAATCAGGAGTTGGATGCTTAACCAACTGTGCCACCCAGGTGCCCCGGGTAGGGTTGTCTTCTGATGGGAACACCACTGCTCCCCTCACGCCCAGCCTCTACACTTTGACCAAGAGCTCCTTCTAATGCCCACCTCTCTTCTTTTGATCCTTCTGTTCCTCTCACTCCTTCTAACACCAAAAACTGTGTCTCTTCCTCTATCCTTCACATTCTCCTGATTTTTGAGGTCCAGCTCAAGTCAGCCTTTTCCCGGGTCCTCTGAGGTATACAGAGCTCTTTCTTCTCTGAGCGCCATAGAAACATTAGGCCATACAAGTGCTCACTGATCTTATCTCCTGTAGCATTCTGAACAGACCTAGACCTCGACAGAGGAGGCTTGAGGTCTCAGCATGCGGCTCTGAATCTAGGATGGCAGTATTCATACCAGGCAATCACACCAGCAACCTTCAGTGCTGTTTGGTAAGAGCTGACTCCTTGGTTCCAGGAAGTTCCAGGAAGCTGCAGCTTTTTCTTCTTGAGCCATGAACCACCTCCCCTCCCCATTCTCTCAGTAGCAACCTTGTTAGGATCCATCTGAAATGAATTTTCTCAGTTTTCTCTCTTATCACTTCAAAATGTAATGAATATTTTCCCCATCTCCCTCCTACTTTAGAAGAATTCATGCTAACTCTTGTCCAAAACACACTTGCTCATCATGGCCATTCACATGCTCTCAGATCCTGGGGTGGTTTGTTTTTTTTTTTTTTTGAAATTTTCAGAAATTCTTGTTTATTCTCTGAAGGTCTTGGCTTCCTCTTCTTAGCACCCAATCAAGTTGAAGTCTTCTCCATTAAAAATAAGAAAAAGTCCTGATGCTTCTTCCTCAAGCTACTACCAAACCATTCCAAAAAAGAAATAAGTGAGTTAGAATAAAGACTTTTGAACCAGATTGCCTACAGCTTTTTTGTTTTGTTTTGTTGTGTTTTTAATGTCAAGGATTCCTTCAGGACATATTTACTTTTAATTTTTTTTAATATTTTTATTTTTATGTAAACTCCACACCCGACATGAGTCTTGAACTCAAGAGTCACATACTCTACTGACTGAGCCAGCCAGGTGCCATAGATTGCCTGTAGTTTGAATGCCAGTTCTGCTGTTGTTAACAGTGGCTGTGGACAACTTACTGAACCACTCTATGCTTCAGTTTCCTCATGTGTAAAAGTGGAGATAATAATAATAACTATCTCATCATGTAGAGTTGAAAAATTAAATAAGTGCATTTTTGTAAGCCACTTAGGACAGTGCCTGACACATAAATGCTATGGACATTTATGACATTTTGGGAAGTGATAATTGCTATGGGGAAAAAAAAAGCGACACAAAGGGAGGAGACATTCCTGTTCATTCAATGAACATTCATTCATTGTTAATTAAAATGAATAATGTTAAGAATTATCTATTATTATTTCTTTCATTCCCTTGGTCCTATTCCTTCTTAGAGCTACTGATCCGTCTGTTGTCCTTCATCACCAAACTTGTCACATGGATGGTTTCCAATGCACATTCTCCATTACTTGCCTCTATTTCCTCATGTCTCTTTCGTCCTGCAACCTGCTACTGAAACCACCCCCTTCAAAGCTGTCAGTGGCCTATTAAGCTGCCGACACAAAGTTTCTTCTCATTTCATTTGACTCCTAGTATCTGCCTTGGAATTTCTTCCTCCCTTTGGCTTTCCTGCCAGTCCAGCTTCTCCTCAGCTGTCTTCTCTCCATGGACTCCACATGGACCTTCATGTAGACCTTCCATAGGTCTTCCATAGAAGACCTTCCATAGGTTTTTCTTGGCCTCTTCTCATGCTATACCCACTCCCTGGCAGTGTCATCCATGCTCCTTTCTTCAACTATTGCCTCCATGCCATTGACTCTCACACTCATTAAGCCTGGCATTTTCCTCTAAGCACCAGCCCAGAAGTCCAACTGGCCAGACAACTATCTTATCAAATATTCAGTTACAACACGTAAATCTTCCATCTCTCATGCATTGTTTCAAGTCTCTGTTTTGGCACTCAGTCACAAAAGCTAGAAGCTATAGTCTCTGCTGTTCTATACCTGTATGTGTCTTTGCATTTTACAAATCAGTCATCACATCCCTTAGTTTAATCTGCTCCTCACAATGACCTGGAGAGCATTATTTGATTAAGTGATTTATAAGTCTTCATTTGGATGAGTCTTCTTTTCCTAGACTGACAAAATATGCCAATCCTTTTAAGAAAGGGTAATACAACTCTTTTTATAAAGGAAGAAAACGTGGCATGTGGAGATTAAGTAATTTGTCTAAGGTGTTGGAAGGGTCAAATGAGATAGCATGTGTTATGGAAGCTTCAGAGACCATAAAAGATTATGTAAATGCAAGGTTTTCATACTTACTAATAAACTATGAAATTATTGGTGACACAACAAATTCGGTAAATGTCATAAGAGTAGTACTAAGTGTATAGAAATACAAAGGAGAGGAAAATCAGTTTAGTTAGGAATAATAAAGATCTTGGGAGAAGCATAGGATTTTAAAAGATGGACCACCCTCTCAATGTCTCATTCTTGTCCCCCATCTTTGCATTTGTCCCGTGGGCTTGAATGATCCTTTCTTAGCACTTCCATGTAATGGCTGGAGATTTCCTCCAAAAGTGACAGATAGATGGGAAGCACCTTTCAAAATGACATTTGGGTACAAAGTCAAAAGGTCACCTTCTTCAGGGGCAATAAAAAAGTCATCTAAGATTGACAAAAGCTCACACCACACTGCCTGCCACGTGGACAGCAAAAAACACGGAAGAGCATAGGACAGTGAATTGTAGAAGCTTCAGTGGCATTTGGGCAAAGCCCAAGTGTTTCTGAGTTGTGAAACCAGAACCAACAATAAATTCCTCAATGGGTGGTATGATGACAGTTAGCTCAGGCTCATGTTTCTGGAGCATGCTGTTTGGGAATCACCTTGCATGCTGCAGTCGATGTGGTGTTGAATGGGTCTTAAGGAAATATGAGGATGTTTTCTTTTTTTTAGGAAGCCCATGGCTATTAAACTGGAAAGCCATCTTTGAGGAAAGAAGGAATAGAATAGAGGCTTTTAGCCCACTGATGTCAAATCACTCTATTTCCCATAAGTCTAAGTTGAGATTTAGTTGGATTGGGCTAAATCAGGTCCTTGCAGACTTCTTGGGTACAATAAATCAGGGTATTGTCCAACGTCAGGAAGAAGGTAGCTCAGATGGTTTCTCTACTCTGTAGCAGCCATTACCTGTACCTAAAAGATCAGCCATTCTTTTGAAGCTTGGCTTCCCCAAAGCCACCCCACTACTATCACAATGGTACACACAGTATATGTAGTTTCTATTCTGACCCTTCCATGGAGATAGAAAGACAGAGGTTGTAATTCTCCATCAAAATTAAGTGAATAATGTTTGAGTTAGATTTCAGTTGGATGGTCTTCTAAATGACCAGAGGCCATGTCTAGAGGTTGCCAACTTGATTGGGCCTAGAGGGGATGTACTCACAGACTCGGTCTCTGTCTCCTTGGTTTCCCAAGTGCCACACTGTCAATAATGGTGCCTTACTATTATTTAACTGATTGAGTCAGTCTTAATTTACAAGTCTCCTATTCCCAGACTGGCAAAATGGACTTATCGCCAATTCTTTCCCAGAACTGTTGTGAGGATTAATGAGATTTCACTTGTACAGGGCTTGAGTTTCTGCTAAGTGGAACACTGGACAAACAGAGTATAGTAATTATTTAACTCAACTGAAATTTCTTTTCACTGTTACTCATGAGCAGTGATATCATGAGAACCAGTCCTGAAACTGGAACTGCTATGAGCTGTCGAGCCATGAAAGTCAGTGGGTGCTCCTTTACCTAAAAATGCGATCACAGACGTAGATCTTGCCAATCTGCTTTGACGGTTATGAATAAGCTATGTCACATCTAAGTTCAGATCACTAAGAGGTCCTGTTTCCAGTAGATAGGGAGAGGCCATCAGAGGGTGTCCAGGCAGTGACCCAGCCTGGGAAGTTCTGTCCCAAGATGATGGAAAAGACTAGAAGCAATAGAACTGATCCCAGCTCCCAGGAACTTCACAACCTGTTGAAGATGTAAGAAAGCTTTATTGCACAAAGTGCAGTGTTTCAATTAAAATGTGATGAGAGGCCTCTTCAAGATCCCTAAATTGGCCATGTAGGCTGCCATGGAAATAAGGGACCGGGGATGGAGGGAGGAAACTGAGTCACTAATAGGGAATAATTCATTTGAGTCTCTGGGTTTGAGGCTATAAAGATCCAGCATCTTTGTGTAGGACATGCTGGTGTCAGCAGTTTTTCTTAGGTGTCTTCTGTTCCACGCTTCTTTGAGCACTAACTCCCTTTCCCCACCTCACATCTAAGGAACACGAACCTGGAACAACAGGGTCAGAAGAAACCCCTAATGCTTCTCCCAGGGTGGGGTGGCAAGAGAGTGAAGGGCCAGCTGGAGAGGGCCTCATCTCTACAGCCAAAATGGGGTTTGAGGGAGGAATCTGCAACAAAGTATAGCTGGAAAATGACAGATACTTGCCTTAAATTTGTTTACCACTTGCTTCCAGTTGAAAAGGGAAACCTAGCCTATGATATCAAAACTAACATCACTCATAACTGTGTAGGGAGCATCATTGACTGACAACCCCAGCTGCTGCCCATCTGGATCCCCCACCATGTTCATACTGAGGCTGCACTTCCTACAGACTGTTGCTAGCCACTGAGGAAGCACAGACCTCTTCCTGCAAGATTTGGGACTCTCCCAATAGGTGGCTCTGGCTCAAGGACACCCTATAAGCTTGGCCAAACTTCCCTGGAATTGTGTTGCAGTCAGATCTGCATCATGGCCTGAAAGCTCTCCCCACCTTCTCCTGCACCTCCCCCTTTATCCTTCATAGGCATTGACCCCAACACAGTTCTTGCACATATAATTCATCCTTGGATCTGCTTCTAAGAGGACCTGCACTAGCACAATCATTAGCAAAAGCAATATGTTCTTCTCAGTAACAAGAATAGATCTATTGCATTCTCTGTGGAGGGTACTATACAAAGGTTGAGGGACAGAGGAAGCATACAAAGAGATATAGGCCACAGTCCCTACTGGAATAGGTAATGTGAGTCTCATAGATACAATGGCAAACAATACAAAGTATATGCTTCTAACACAATACTGTAATTATTTATTTATATGACTATTTCCTCTTCTATATCTCAGTGGGACTAGTGTTACTTAAACTGTGAGTCAAGACTCATTAGGAATGTTAAAATCATAGCAGTGGGTCACAATCAGCATCATTTAAGACAAAATAGAAGATATTAGAAGGCAGCATACATAGACATTGTATTGTGAAATGTGTGTGTGTGTGTGTGCATGTGTGTGTATAAAGACACAAATATACGATTGTGTGATGGATTATGTTATAAAATATATTTCTTACCTCAAGAAATTTTGAAAGAAACTGAGGGAGACCAGGAGCTTCCTGAGGACAGTGGCAGTGTCCTTTCTTAGGGCTACATCCTCAGTGCCTAGAGCGTTACCTACTTATATGTAGGGACTCAATAAGTGTTTATTGATGATGTGTGCTTTAGACAGTTATTATTACATGTCAGCTTGACTGGACTAAGAATGCTAGATGGTTCGTAAAATATTTCTGGGTATTTCTGTAAGGTGTTTCCAAGAGTCATTAGCATTTGAATCGGTTGACTAAGTAAAGATCTCCATCACTAGTGTGGATGAGCATCATCCAATCCATTGAGAGCCTTAATAGAACTAAAGGAGTGGAGGAGTTATAAATTTGGTCTCTGCTTGAACTGGGATATCCATTTTCTCCTGTCCTCAGACACTGGCATCTCTGGTTCTCGGGCCTTCATACTCAGACCTGGACCTACACCATTGGCTCCCTTGGTTTACTGTCACAGACTATGAGTCTGGAGTTCTCTCTTGTCCAGCAAGAGAGTGGACACAGAATTGAATACGAGAGAGGCTAATGTCTGGGAGGAGACAAAATCCCCGAACAGGGGTTTCTTCTCCATATTTATTGAGCTCTCAAGATATTACCCACATGGTGAATGTGAAGAAAACAAGATCTTACACACATGAACATGGAGAAAACAACCAGACAGTAATCATTAACTTGTGTGTATAAGAAGCAAAGGGTCTGGGGGGCAAGTGGAGTTTGTGATCAAGGTACATTAGCACAAGATGGAAAGTAATTTCCTGCAGGTGATATAACAAGTCACTCATGATCCCATTACAATATCTCACTAGCTAACCTCAGACGCTTTCACCTTGTGGTGGCGGCTTTCTGCCCTAAGCTTTTTTCCAACCCATTTATGTAACTAGAACCTATTTCCCCACAGTTTTCAGGCCTTTGGGTTTGGACTAGAACTCCACCACTGGATTTCCAGCTTTGTAACAGTAGGCTGTGGGCTTTCTCAGTCTCTGTAATCACATGAGCAAGTCCCTTGTAATAAATCTCTTTCTATATACTTTGTATATCCTATTGATGCTCTTCTCTAGAGATGCCTAACTAACATGGTGCTGAATAAGAAAGAGACAGTCATGAAACAGAGGAGAGGAAACCTGAGTTAGACTTTGGAAGAAGTGTTTCAGAAAAATGGAGAGGAACAGAAAGAAAATTCAGAAGGCACAACGTGAGCACAGAATCAAAGGTTAGGATCCTCATGATTATATTAGAGAGGTTGAGTAGACCAGGTAGATTGGCTTAATGTCCATCAGCATGGAAAGAAATCAGGGAGGAAGATGAACTCGGCCATAAATTGATGTCAAATGGCCAACACACTTCTCTAAGCATGACTTTCTGCAGTGATAAGGTAATAATGATAATGACAAAATCATGTCCAGTACGTACAAAAGGCATCTTTCAAAGATCTCAAAGTATGTTAATATGCTGCATTGTTCATATTTTTGATAATTCTATGAGGCAGCTTCAGGGAAGCTATCATCATCTCCATTATATAGGTAGGAAAACCAAAATAGAGGGAGTGAGAGTGTCTTAATTCCACATCCCACTAGTGAACTAGCTGGAATTCTCTACCTCAGCTATCTCTTCTAGAGCCAATCCTTGTTGTTAACATCTGCCCCAATTCCCATTCTGTGTAAGTCTGTACATGTTTATCACTTTCAGGGAACTAACTGGATTTCAAACTACTTCACCTTTTTCCTTGGTAAGAAGGACCAGTTATATCTGCCCTTTTAGTGTTACACAAATATTTCTCACTGATGCCTAAAATGAAATCTTTGTGTCTAAAGGTAGCAGAGCCAAATGACAAGTGGGTCTTAAAGTGAATTTCTAGTCTAAGTTCATTCCATTTGTCTATTGGATTCTTCTGCCTTCAGATTCCATCAATTTCTCTCTTTATTCTGTTCCTCTCCCCACCACATGCACCAATAAGACACGATGTATAGTCCCAGATAATGATCACTGAAGGCAACTGAGTAGTCCACAAACCTCCTCAACTACTACTATTTCCTTTTGTTCTTCATGGCCCATGGTTCTTCTGGCCAACAGACTGATCTCCTGCCCCAGAGCTCCTTAGGGACAATTTTACTTACCCTGAAGGCAGATGCAAGGGTCAGTTATGGTTTCAACTGATTCTCCCAGAGCTCAATTGACTAGCAGCTTATGCTTTGACTTCTTCAAGGTCACCTGAGCTTGTTAAGCGTTTCCAGGTCACATTGTACTTCTTCCTCCTTTCCAAGGCCAATCAATATTTCTTCCAATGATTGGATGTAGACGTCTATTGTGTCAGGCTCATTCAGGTTCAGATCTGCAAAATCATGATTGTCCATAGCTTGTACTTTACTTCGTAGCTCTCTCTGAGCTAAATTGGCTGTGTTTAGTGCCAAAAGGGCAGCATAATGTATAAGAAACAGCATAGACTCTGGAGTTCTACAGACCTGAGTTTCCAGTTCTGCTGTGCCTGCTTGCTTATAACCATGGACTTGGCCTTTAGGTAATCCTTTTGAGTCTCAATACACTGCTTTAGTCTTTGTCTCCAGTGCCTAGTAGAGTCCTAGACAAAAAGTAAATGCTAAGTTAGTGCCCGTTGACTTGATTTGACTGAACTTGCCCATAGGACATTTTATTAAGATTAAAACCCATCCCTCTAAGCTATATCTAGGTCAAAGCCATCATTGATGGAAAGATACTGGCCATAGGAATGGCTTCTGTAGTAGCCGAATACTGTTGATACTTCTTTCTTCTTACTGTTCTCCCAGACGTAAAGACTTCCTCCTAAATCTGGAGTTGAATGAACTTATAAGCTGCTCTGGTATTGGAAGGTGGGTCACACCTCTTAGGGAAACCCCTGAAGATTATATCAGAGCTCTGATCCTCCCTTATGACACCTACATTGACCTAGGAAGCATAGGAAGAAATGGAAAGCTGAAAAAACAAACAAACAAAAAACCAAACCAAACCAAACCAAACCAAAACAACAACAACAACAACAACAACAACAACGACGACAACAACAAAACACCCATACCTCTAAAGCCTAAAGCCAAATGAAATGGTCTTTTGGGACCACCTGGTATGTAGGTAGGGGAGCAAGGGCCTGTGGCAACTGCAAGGGTGACAGCAAGGTCCCTCTCTTCTCACCACTCTCCCACCACTTCCCTACATATATTCCAAAGTCCACACATACAGAACTATTTGCAGTTTCCTGAAGTGCCTGCCTTTTTTTTTTTTTTTCCACCTCTAGGGTTGTATAGATGCTAATACTCTGTCTTCCTAGAATGTCTTCCCCTGCCTGATCTCCTGCTACTTATCCTGGGGGCTCAGCTTGGTATCAGTGCCTCTCTTTTCATGAGTCTTCTTCCTCATCACTGGCCCAGATATTGCTTTATAGTACCTTCTCCCTATCCTCATATGTCACATGTGATACTGTAATTGCTAATTTACTTGACAGTCCCCAGGATGGTGATGACAATGACAATACAGATACCATCTATTGAATGCTTCCTATGTTCCAGCTTTATGTCATTAATTATTACACCAACCATGTGAAGTAGTATGATTCCCATTTTATAGATGTGAAAAATGAAGCTCAGAAAGACTTTATCCACATTTATGCAATTAATAAGAGGCAGAGTCAGGATCAGAACACAGGTCCATTGACTCGAAATCTGATTTTTCACCACTACACCAAAATTTTCACCACGACCCAATGTGAAGGCATGGATCACACTTTCCATCTCTGTATCCTGTGTCTAGCACAATGCCTGGAATGATGTAGTTCCGTGTAGTTGCCGTTAAATAACAAAAATTCAACTGAGTAATTTTAAAGATCAAGTTGGCCTTTTTCCAACACCTCATGAATCAGGAAGCCTCCCTAGCAAAAGGAAGAACTTTTACAAAGCTGTAGAGAAGGAAAGGTTTTTAAACGCAGAAAGGAGGTGGGAAAAGGAAATTATTAGCACACAGTGCATTGTTTCAGGTAAAGTTGCCTTCCTACGGGAACAGAAGGGGCCTACTGGGTGGATTATGTCACTAGGGTTGACCGAGTCTTTCCATGTGGACTGATTATAGGTTACATTTGGGCATGGGGATTGAAACTGCACTTAGGTTAGGTACTGAGTCTTGATTTGCAAACATGCGATTTAGCACAAGTGACTCCATTACAGGCCTATTGTCTCCTTTGTAACAGTGCTCAATAACATGTTTGCTAAATCAATGAATGGAGTCAGTCAGCCTTAACTTGGTCCTGATAATCTCAATATTTACTTCCTGGCCCTGGATATTCATTTGAGAGAGTCAGTTAAGTTTGAAGTAAAAAGATATTTCAAGGACAGCAGCAAGAGAATATTTTGTAACTTGGCTATGAATATATTAGACATGATTGGACTGCATGAGTTACTGGGATAGATAGTTATATAAAGCAGGTCAAGCATGCAGTGATGAAATGGCTACAAATAAATTGTATTTATCCCCAAAACTCCCACAAAGGGCTTAACAGAGTTTAGCATTCTGCTGAGGCAAGGCCTTGGGCAAATACCTTGGCCTTATTTGCACAATAAACAAGTGGTCCCCAGTACAAGGTAACCTCAGCCAGGCAGGCTGCTTGGAAAGCAGTTTGGGGCTCAGAAAAAGTTTGAAGCAGTTTCTCTGTTGGAGTAGGAGGAAAGAATAGGTCACTTTCTTCAAAAAACCTGCAAAGAGGCCTAGAAAGGCTTTGTCCACATTTATACAGTTATTAGGACTCAGGGTCAGGATTAGAACACAGGTCTGATTTTCTCCACTACATCATGCAGCCGTCCCAGGTTAAACCATCCCTGGCCACCAAAAGATTAATGGCAGAGTCTGGGCTAGAACCTTCCACATTCTCCTTGCTTCACACAATGGTTCTCTGTAGAGAGCAGACCTCAAGGAACAAGATCTTTGAACTTCCTTGTTGAGCAAATAAGAGATTGTTTCTTCTTGTTCCTTGGGGAAATTCTTCCTATACAAGAGAATTATACCATTATTGACTCTTCATTGAATTTGAATTTCCCATCCTGGCTGGGTCCTGAGCCTCCTTTTACCACTGACTTCCATCAAAATTAAGCACAAGTAGGTCTTTAAAAAAATTTTTTTTTAATGTTTTATTTAGTTTTGAGACAGAGAGAGACAGAGCATGAGCAGGGGAGGGACAGAGAGAGAGGGAGACACAGAATCCGAAGCAGCCTCCAGGCTCTGAGCTGTCAGCACAGAGCCTGATGCGGGGCTCGAACTCACAAACCGCGAGATCATGACCTGAGCCAAAGTCGGACGCTTGACCAACTGAGCCACCCAGGCACCCCTAAACACAAGTAGGTCTTTACAAAACTCACAAAAGTGCAATCTTCCCCACTTGGGCAAAATACGAGGTGATGTACTAAAACTACCTAATTCTTCTCGAGCAGAAAATACACACCAATCTCAGAGCATACCAATTGCTATGGTGCTTGTCTTCTCTTTCCAATTTTTTCTATAGGCAGAATTCTTCCCCTGGTGCTCTTTGGTTTTAGATACATTACATGTTTTCTAGTCATAGCTGAGCCTACGTGTATTTGCGACTGTGGTCTTTGTTAGAGATTAAATCTATCTTGATGTTCTAATCTATTACCCCCCTAGGTTTGCCATTGTATTGCTCTTAGATTGTCCTTACTGAATTATAATTATTTACATAGGGGTTCCAAAATTACAGGCAATTATAAAACCCCAAGCTTGGAAGTTAGGAGGTAGTTAACTGGTGGATCTGGAAGTGAACTTCTATAGATGATAACTAAAATTATGAATTCATTCATTCATTTCAATATTTATTGAGTATATAGTATATGCCAGGCAGAGTGCTACAGGGCTGAGTATATAGGTAAATAAAACATTTCTCTGCCCTTAAGGGGTTGTAGCTGATGAGGAAACATAAGGCAAGCTGATAGGCCACAAACATCCCTGCTCCCACTCCCAGGTGGGATATGTGTGATATTCCTGGGGCACTCCCAAGAACAAAAGAAAGGGGAAAACACAGGGTTAACTGATCATAGTCCTGCAGGACCTGAGTCTCCATCTATTTGAAAATATCATAGTAAATCACAAGAAAAAGGCAATCCTGGAGTTGCAACATCCCCCCATCCACAGTAATGTGGGAAACAAAGGCAGAAAGAACTAAGTTTCTTTATAAACCTGCAGCCCAGTGACAAATACTTGAGGCTGGCAGAGTAAAACGTTTCTCTGGGAACTCCCTACTGTCTTAATGTTAATGCTTTGCTAGAGGGAAAAACAACCTTAGCTTGACAATAGCTAGGCCTCCACTATCCTGGGAGTCCCTTTTAGCATATGAAAATCCCACTGGAAACTTCCCCTGGACCTTACCTGCCCCAACTGCATAGTACATAACCAGTCTCTCCTCATGATCCCGGGGCAGCTCTTTCTGCCCACGGTTCCTGTCCCCATGCTTTAATAAAATCACCTTTTTGCACCAAAGACGTCTTCAAGAATTCTTTCTTGGTCGTCAGCTCTGGACCCCACAAACCCCACTGTCACCCCAAAAACCTCATCAGTAGCCTACTGGAAACTTTAGTGGAGTTTCTTCAAATGTCAT
This sequence comes from Prionailurus viverrinus, assembly GCF_022837055.1. NCBI lineage: Eukaryota > Metazoa > Chordata > Mammalia > Carnivora > Felidae > Prionailurus > Prionailurus viverrinus. The sequence goes on from NC_062577.1 coordinate 12,237,286, forward strand.
TTGGTGCTTACCAGGGGCTGGGGAGTGGGGAAATTGGGGAGATGTTGTTTAAGGGTACAAACCTACAACCAATAGGTGAGTCTTGGAGATCTATTGCACAGCATAGAGATTGTAGGCTGCAGTGCAATTTTTTTTAATGTTTATTTATTTTTGAAAGAGAGAGAGCACACGCGTGCATGAGCCGGGAGAGGGGCAGAAAGAAAGGGAAATACAGAATTTGAAGCAGACTCCAGACTCTGAGCTGTCAGCACAGAGTCCAAAGCCGGCCTTGAACTCACAGACTGCGAGATCGTGACCTGAGCCAAATTCAGATGCTTAACTGACTGAGCCACCCAGGCGCCCCTACAGTGCAATTTTTTAAACTTCAAAGTTGCTAAAAATCTGTATCTTAATTGTTCCCACCACAAAAAAGAAAAGAAATAATTATGTGACATAATAGAGGTGTTAGGTAACCTAAGGTGGTAATCATATTGCAATATATAAATGCATCAGATCAAGACATTGTATATTTTAAACTTACACAGTGTAATATCAATCATATTTCAATTTAGTAAGTCACTTGAGGGGCATCTGAGTGGCTCAGTCAGTTAAGCTCCAACTTTGGCTCAGGTAATGATCTCATGGTTTGTGAGTTTGAGTTCCTGCTGACAGCTCAGAGCCTGGAGCCTTCTTTGGATTCTTTGGGTTCTGTGTCTCCCTCTTGCTCTCTGCCCCTCCCCCACTCATGCTCGCTCGCTCTCTCTCTCTCTCTCAAAAATAAACATTTAAAAAAATTTTTTAAAAAGTAATTTGATTTCGTTTTAAATCAAAATACATCCAACGACTGAGGTTGCCTACTTGGACAATCAAATTCCTGCTGTGAGGTTTGGATACAAATACATTTATTTTCATAAAAGAAGTTCCCCTAAAATCTTAAGGAAAGTATAAAGCAATTACTGAGATACAGAATGAATACATCAGGTTAGCATTAGTTACATCTTTCTACTTACTAGAAAGAACTGGTGGAGTTGGTGCACGGAATCTTGGTGGTTCATTTCTGTATTGACAGCAGATAATATTTACGAAAGTGCCTTTTCATTTGTAAAGGGAAAGCATAGCTGTTGTTACACACTGACCTCTAAAGATCTATGGCCATGAGAATTTCATGTGATTGGATAGGAGTCTGGAGGCCGACTATACAGCCACTAGAAATAATCTTGTGGAATTTTCTTGACTGTCTTAAGCTTTAGACTTTTGCTTGTGAAATGGGGTTAGATCTAATCTCTCTACCTCACTGAGTGGTAGAGATGACCAAATGGGATAATGAGAATTGACAATGTAGATGCTATCTTTCCCCCCTTACCCCATAATCAGTGTCCCCATCTCCCAGTTCACAGAAAGTATGTTTAGAGGGAGGGAAGCGAGGTGAGGGAGACTGCTTTACTCTGGTGAGTCCTGTGAAGAAAGAGGAAGAAGTGGTAGGTAATGTGGTGTCACTGGCTCAGCATCCCACTAAATATGAGCTCGGTGGTTACAAAGGCGGGTTTTTAAAGAAGCCCCATAGCATATTTCCCTGCCTCTGTCCAGAACATCAGACACGTATTAGGTAATTATCTCATGAAAGACATTGGGCTTCAGCCTGGGTGGCTCAGTTGGTTAAGCGTCTGACTTCAGCTCAGGTCATGACCTCATGGTTTGTGGATTTGAGGTCCCCATTGGGATCTCTGCTCTGAGCATGGAATCCACTTCAGATCCTCTGTCTTCCTCTCTCTCTGCTCCTCCCCTGCTCACTCTCTTTCTCTCTCAAAAATGAATAAACATTAAAAAATTTTTTTTTTTAAGATGAAAAAAGCATAGTCCTGGGGCGCCTTGTTGGCTCAGTCGGTTGAGCATGTAGCTCTCGATCTCGGGGTTGTGAGTTTGAACCCCAGGTTGGGTGTAGAGATTATTTAAATAAATAAATAAACAAACAAATATTTATAAAAAAAAGTACAGTCCCTACTCTCAAGGAAAACTGCAGAGGAGAAGTGACCCCTTTCAGAGGTTTCAAGGAGAAAACAGTTCACAAGACGGACAATGAAGGAAGAGAGATCTTTATTAGTTAATTGTATCAGGATGAAGAAACTTTAGATGACATGTTTAAACAAAGGCTGAATAATTATTCCCATCACTTAACGACATGTGTGAGGCCTCATTTCTTATAGAGTGAAACAACAGATCGCCCAGAATAAAGGAGCTCCTTGCTCACGTTGGAGATGCCTTGAATTTCATTCCCAAACTTTCTTAGATGTGAGGTTCCAAGAATAATCGAGTTTGCAGTAAGACATAGAAAAAAAAAAAGAAAATTTTAGGGGTGCCTGGGTGGCTCAGTTGGTTAAGCGTCCAACTTCAGCTCAGGTCATGATCTCATGGTTCATGAGTTTGAGCCCCATGTCAGGCTCTATGCTGACAGCTCAGACAGCCTGGAACCTGCTTTCGATTCTGTGTCTCCCTCTTTCTCTCCCCCTACCCTGCTCAGACTCTGTCTCTCTCTCTCAAAAATTAACAAATATTTAAAAAAAGAAAAAAGAAGATAGAAAATTTTAGAGAGGCACTGGAAAATAACAGAAATGGATGCACAACTTCAGGAGGATTTGTAATGGAAGACATATGGCAGATCAACAAATGAGGACTGGACTAAATAAATAACCTAGGTATTCATTCTACAGCAATTATGTTACTAATCAGGGTAAAGGTAATCTAAACAAAAAATCTAAAAAGCTAACATCTAGATGGATCTCAAGTTTTTGACCATTGTGTTATTAAGTTTATTTAAATCTTCTTTTATAATATCTAGTTATAATTTGGCCAAGATTAAGTCTGGTGATATTAAACATTGAATGGATGAAGCCTTGTCTGTTACATTCTTCTATAACCCCTTTTAGCCCTTTGCTCCACTATATCTTTGAGCACCAAACAAAATCTGCCTATCTTGGTGAGAAATCTGTGGTCTGAAAACCTGCCCAACACATGCCTTTAGCACTTGGGTTCTGGCTCCAGTTTCAACATGGCCCTGCTTTCCACTGATGAAGAGAACCAATGAATCAACAGCAGTAAAGCCTCCATTAGAGAAGAAAATGAAGCTTGTCAAGAAACAGAGAAGAATTTAAGAGCTAAGAAGAGAGCCAGAGAGGCTAAAGGAGGAGTGAGATGCCAACAGGAGATGGTGAACCAGGAGGCCAAATGCTGAAGAGAGGTCTGTGACAGGTGAGAAGAACTGGGTTCAGGGATTAGAACCGGTGGGCAGGGCAGACTGGGAGGAGAAAAGACACAGGGCAGCCTGTTAAGGGGAAAAAGAAGCCTGGGCAGAAATGGAGACCAGGTTATGATAATACTGATGACAACCAATGTTTATTGGGGAGTGTAGCTGTGCATTTAGAATTCTGTGAAACACTTGGCCTGTCTTACCTCCTTGCACAGACCCTATTAAGTAGGTAGTATTATTATCCCCATTTTACAGATGAGCAAATTGCAGCAGAGACTGGACAGTTGTAATTTGTACACATTAATTTGCTATATCACATTACTGATCATCTGAAACTGATAAAACTCCGATCACACTTAGATCTGTTCAGCTTATTGTGCCTCTTACTCTAGGTTTGTTTGATTCAGCGGAAAGAAATAGTTTTTATCTGTATCTCAGGAAGAGAATGTGGGTAGGGGGAGCTTTTATTAAGGCAGGGAAGGCATAAGGACACCAGGAGCAGAGGGCAAGGGAGCAGTGGAAATGGAGGCAGAAGATAGAAACAATGAATCTAACGGATGGAAACTTGCAAGTAACGGGGTAAAATTTCCCAAGGAAAAGAAAGGGCTCTATAGACACAGCTGGACAAGTTAACTTGAGACATAAGAGAAGGAAGAAAACAGTCACTGGGTTCAATGGTTAGGAAATAATTTTGTTTGAAGTAATTTAAAATTTTTGGATTTTGCAGAGGAAGTCGGTTGTTAACAAATATTCGGTTCTTTCTCTTATGAGTTGTGCACCCTGTCAAATAGAGTCAGCAACAGCATTGCTTGTCATTTCTAATTACTTTCAAGAAATGGATTATAATGCTGAAAAAAATTATCTATCAGTGCTCCATCATGTAAAATATTTACATTGCTCCTTTCGCCTGAGGAATTCTTCAGGTTGTTTCTGGATATCATAAAACAGGTAAATTGGAATTCTTTTGATTTCAAGAGTCAGAAACCCAACTTGAACTACTTAGGTAAGAGAAGATTGCCTTGTCTCACACAGACAGACCTCAGGAAGGAGAGAGATGTAACCACCTTGGGAAAACTGGAACCCCCAGTCTTGACTTGATAGGATTTTCTATCTCTTACCTCTGCTTCTGTCTGCTGCTGACTTCATTTGCTCCCACTCCAGGCTACAAGCAGCCCTATGTCAGTCTCCATCCCTTTTTTACCACACACACACACACACACACACACACACACAGAACTTCTCCCAAACTCCAGTTTGAAAATCCCAGGGAAAGACTCAGAAAGCACCAACTGGGTCCTGTGCCCACACATGGGATCAATCACTCACAAGGAGGATGTGGTCAGCTTGCCCTTGGGGCAAGGTGGGGGGTTTCAGTTTCCTGACAAGGGAATGCTATTTCGGAGGAAGAGGGACTGATGGTCAGAAACAAATACGAATCTACGTAAGTGTAGTCAGTTCTTTTACAGATGGGGAAAGTGAGACACAGAGACATTAGATGAACTCAGTCTGTGTGAGTCAGAACTAATAGAGTCGGTTCTATTACCAATCTTGGTACTAAATTATTCTAGTTACCGTGTTAAGAATTGGATTTGGTTTCTGGTGTAATTATTGCTGTTCTTCAATTTTATTCTTTGTAGACAAACCAATAGCAGTTTGAGATGAGGGGTGTTCCAGGTACACGCGCAAGACGCAGCTTCTCCTCCCCACACAAAGTGGTAGGGAAATACTCAGAACAAATTTACCTTGGAGCAGCAAGACTGTGCTTGCTTCAGCCCTGTCTTCACCTGGATTACTCATGGTGATCTCGGGAGGCCCTGCCTGCAGAGTCATGGTGAGTGAGCTGAGGAACGGGAAGCTTGAGCTCCAACTGGTTGGCTGACACAGCCTTTGAGCTATCATTTCATCTTCCATGGCTCATTGAAAGTGAGGACCTGCTTCCTCCCCAGCCCTGAGAATGTGGACATCTAGACACCCTAAAACATAGACATCATATGTCCAACTGGTATCTCTCAACTTTAAATATTTTAAAGGAATTAGCACATTTCCCCCAGGTTAAGGATATTTTTCTCATTAATGAAAGGAATTTGCAAAAGTAGTTGTTGAATGCTTAGAAGTAAAGCAGAACATAAGGATGATCACACAGGCAGTGTTCTTGGAAGTACATGTACATGGAAGGAAGGCAACATGAACTTAAAGAATAATGCTTATGTCTGATTTATTGTGTGCAAATCTTAGCTGGAATGCCAGAAAGATTCAATGGAAAAAGCTCAGCAATTCATTGTTTTATTGTTGAGAAAATAAAGGGACTTTACTAGTAACCTCCAGATTAGTAAGTACAACACACAAAACATGTTCCTCAGCTAACAGAAATACTTTTAGGATTAAAAATAGTCCTGATGGGTGTTTTTCAGGTATTTTGTATTCTTTCCCACTCACTGGTTCAGAATCAAATTCAACTAATGTTCACGAGTGCCTGCCCTGTGCTGGACACTTTGCTGACCGTTCCTATGACTTCATTTGATTCCTGCTTCTCCTTCAGAAGAGTCTAACTGGTCTCATTTTACAGACACCTGGAGAAACGAAGATCTTCACCTACGACCTCCTAAGTGTTGAGTGAGGATCTGGGTTTCTGGCATGGTAGTCTGGGTTTCTTTTCTGATATCACGGCCTGTGTTGCTTCTACCGACACTTGTCTCCATGTTATCAGAGTCAGTGAAACCCACCAACACTTAGATGTTAAGTAGCAATGAGGGTAAGAAAAAAAATACTCTTCTTTGCTAACTTCAATTTTATAAACAAAAATCAGGCAGTTGCATACAGATAATAGAGAACAGAGCAACCCATAATTTGAGTAGTCATGAGTCATGATCTTATTTAAACCCATGTCTTTATGTGTGTGTGTGTGTGTGTGTGTGTGTGTATGTGTGTGTGTTTTTTACAGTGTAAACAAGATCTCCATGTTACAGAAAGGTGTGAAAGGTGAACACAGCAGATTTGAATTACAGAGTATATAGGTGTGGGCTGTCCCCCAGCTCATGGGATTTCATCAAAAGTCCTATGTAGCATGTGTCCAAAGACAGCAAACAGTGTCTTGGCAGAAGCCATGTCACATTGGTGATATCAGGGAGTCACGCACCCACGTGGGACTTAAAGATAAGAAATATTCCCGCATAGTCTGTCCCAATCAATACAATATGTGCCAGCTTCACATGAAATGTCCTTTTGGCAAATACAAAGGTTCTCTTAGGGAAACATAGGATAGACCCATGCTGTTATTTTTATCTAACATTAAAATAGTCAAGTGCATTATTAAAGAACAAAAATCAATTATCCCTAATACATCACCCTACTAATAAGGCTAATTTCACTTTTGTGTAGACCTTCCTGAGGACATCACTGTCTTTAGAATGCATCATTTTGGCTCCTGTGGTCTCTTGGTAAGTGACAATTTGCAAGAGTTGGAATAACCTAGTTTTGCATTTTATTTTGCAAGACTGTGGCCCTCAGGAGCATGATTGCATGGTGTTTGTCTGTCCTTTTATGTACTCCCTATGGTGTTTGGGTGTTCAAACAAACATACTAAGAACAAAGTAAGTGTGCTAAGGAAGACCATCTCTCCGCCGCCTGGCTCACCCCAGTCATTTCTGGTACAAAAGCAAGAACCCAGGGAATGCTTCCTGATTATACATTTTCAGTTTCTTAAGCAACTGCAAGAGGAAGGCTGGGACTAGGCCTTATTTCCTCTGATGCAGTGTGTTTATCAGCCCACTGCCCCTATCACAACTCAGCTTCTAGTTTTTCCATTTTTAATAAATTCCTCTTTTCTTAAAAAAAAAAGTCATACCAAAAACTGCACATTCAATGCTGCCAGTAAAATCAATGAGAAAGGAGAAAGATAGAGGATCTCTTCCACCATTCTTGGGGCTTCCTTCACTATAGGTCAACCCTTCAAATATGGTTTTTCTTGGCCCATGAGGGAGGACAGAGACATGGCTTCAAGGGGTCAGCACAATGACCGTAAAGCAGCAGGACTTGTCATGTTCCTCTATCACTCCCTCCTCTTCCCCAGCAATTCCTTCTCTCCTCTTTCTCTCTCCTTGCCCCTTGCTCTTATTCTCCCTCCACCCCTTTTATCTGGACAGGTTTTTAAGGTGGTGAAAATATTATGTTTAAGGAAATCATATCTGAATGTTCTGATGACCTCAGAGGAAGGTTTGTTGGCTTTCCTAGTTCTCTGATGACTAATTTCTTCTCTGGGAGGAAACCGTTCGTCAGTCAGGCAAATTAGCTCTCCTCCAGTGCAGTGACCATCTGCTGGTCTTCGAGACGTAAGAGACTCATGAGGTGTTTTTTTCAAGATGAAGGCTGAGAATCTGTGTCGGCTCCTCTCTGGAAGGAAATAGAAGCATCTCTGCCCAGGGCACTGCTCCTGGACAAGGAGAGAGCGGGAGGAGTGTGGGGAGCTGACAGGGCAGTCAAGGCCTTCTTTACGCTGCCCCAAATTGCCTTTTCAGCCTTGTCTTCTAAAACTCCCTGACCTGTATGTAGCCTTCTCTCAAGGTAAATTGATCTTTCTTCTCTGTTGGTCAAAGGGCATGCCTCAGACCTTAGCTTGTTTGCCCTTCCCATGGCCTAGAGCACCATCCCACACCTGAACCACGATTGGCACACAAGGGAGGCTCAGCTGCCCCCTGCTGCTGCCTCCTGTGTGAGAAAAATGCATCTGTCCTTTAGTGGTCCAGGCCCAGGCCTGGGCCCAGGCCCAGGCCCATCCTTCCTCTGCTTCCCTTGAGGAGTTCGGCTTATTCCATCCCTCCCTTTCTCCTCCCGACACCTATAGGAGTCAGGCAAGAATTAATCTCCATCACAAAAACACACTGGAGGGGCGTCTGGGTGGCACAGTTGGTGGAGCATCAGACTCTTGGTTTGGGCTCAGGTCCTGATCTCGTGGGTGGTGGGTTTGAGCCCTGTACCCAGCTCCATGGTGGCAGCACAGAGCCTGCTTGGGATTCTTTCTCTCATCCCCTCTCTCTCTCTCTGCCCCCTCGTGTGCATGTGTGCACGCTCTTTCTCTCTCTCTCAAAATAAATAAACTTAAAAAAAAAGAAAACAAAAAAAAAGAAAACACACTGGAGCTGAAACTGGATACGATGCTTTTGATAAAATTTAGCAGGCTTTGAAAAAGTGTGCGTGTATGTGTGTATGTGTTTGTGTCTTAGAGAGCTAAAGGCAGATAACATGGCTGAGAGGGTGGTGAACAGAGGTGATAAACACAGAGAGGGTAGCCTGGGTGGCTCAGTCAGTTAAGTGTCTGACTTCGGTTCAGGTCATGATCCCACGGTTCGTGGGTTCGAACCCCTCCCCTGCTTTCACTCCCCAAAATAAATAAACATTAAAAAAAATTTTAGGGGCGCCTGGGTGGCGCAGTCGGTTAAGCTTCCGACTTCAGCCAGGTCACGATCTCGTGGTCCGGGAGTTCGAGCCCCGCGTCAGGCTCTGGGCTGATGGCTCAGAGTCTGGAGCCTGTTTCCGATTCTGTGTCTCCCTCTCTCTCTGCCCCTCCCCCGTTCATGCTCTGTCTCTCTCTGTCCCAAAAATAAATAAACGTTGAAAAAAAAAAATTAAAAAAAAAAATTTTAAAAACCACGGAGAGAATAATTAAGTGAGGTGATGAACATAAAATATCACCTTCTGGTCCTAATCACGTATCCTACAGAACCCATTTCCACGAACTTTCTCACACAACTGTGTTAATTTTCCACTCTCTCCACTTTGGCCTTCATCCTGTAACTGTCAGTCTTATAAAGGCTAGATACACACCAAGACTTCCCAAACTCCAGTTCAATATTTAAAAAACATCTCTTCAATTTGGAGAGATCACCACCTCTCTCTCTCTCTCTTTCTCCCCAAAATGACAAAATGTCCCCTAAATTGCATTTAACCTCCTAAATGTTGCTTTGGGCTCCTCCTGTATGCTCTTGACCAAAACAAAAAACTGAATAGTTTATAATCTCCCTTCCCTTCTCCAGCCCTTTCCTGAAAGTTCTAACTTGGTATGAAAACAATTTCAGACAGTCTCCATCTCATCCTGCGGTTTGCATGTACACCAAAACCTTTGACACGGCAAACAAAGCCTCCAAGAACCTTTACTTTCTAATCATGTATGTGCATACTCTTAGAATGTTGTAATAAAATACTCCGTAAATAAAATGTGGGCATTAAAAAAGCAATTGTGAATACCTGAGTTGGCATCTATAATAAAGGCATATTTGTGAAAGATAATAGAAAAATTGTGGACCTTGTAATACCTTTTCCAGATAAAATCTGAGAGATATGAATATATATATATATATTCATAGGTATACACATGTCAAATATATGATAATAACTGGTGTTGTTTTGAGATGAAAGAATTTTGAAATAAATTGAAAGTATTAGAAATAAAACCTTCCTCCTTCTCTTTTCTCTCAATAAATATTTAGTGTCTGCTAAGTATATATTTAATGGTGTAGGGACTAGAAAGATTAAAAAAGGGGCCTCTGCCCTGAAGTCACTTTCAATTTAATTAGGGAGATAAGGTATAATGGAAAAGATTATACGAATGATAACAGACATCAAAGGATACATACATACAATTTAATGAGGCAATATGTGATTATACAGCAATAAGTGCTGGCAATTAGTGCTACAATTTTGAGGTAGACATCTCTGTGGGTTGGGTGGTCCTGGAAGGCTTCCCAGGGGAGGAGGATCTCCAGCTGTGCAGGAAAGAGAAGCACAGGGCCCTTCTGACGGAAGGAACTAAGCTAAGAAGAGGATGAAAAGACTGTATATGTTATTAAAATTTTGCATCAGTAATGGAATCTTGATCATGTTTAAAACCAGATGCTTAGAGAAAGAAAAGAAATACAGAAAAATATTCGCTGTGGATGGTTTTGAGCAGTGGAATTATTGTTTTCTTGGTGTTTGTATTTTCCAAATTAAGTATCACTAATTTTAAAAAATAGTGTTTAATAAAACTTAAAATAAGGTATCAATTTCCTATCCTATCAGCATTTGGCTCATAAACCTTCTGGCGGGAAGACAGGATTATCTCTCCTAGCTTATGCTTACAACACAGCACTGGATTATTATTTTTGTTTTTCTCACAGAAATGTGGGGGCATATTTCCATGATTAATACTTTGTTCGGCAAAGGTTAGGTAACCTTTGTATTCTGTTCCTTTTATCAAATTAGCCACTATTCCCATTACCTTCTGTATGATAAAATCATCCCAAAACTTTGTTGTGTAAAACAATTATGCTTAAGGGTTTTGTGGGTCAGGTGTACAGAGGGCACAGGGGGATGGTTTGTCTTTGCTCCATAATGTCTGAGCCCTTGGCTGGAAGATTAAAAGGTTTGGGGTAACTTGACAGCTGGAGGCCGGAATTATCTGAAGGCTCATTCCCTCACCTCTGGCAGGAGATGATGGCTGTTGACTGGAACAGAAACTGAGGCTGTCAGTCAGAATATGTACATGTGCCCTTTCCGTATAACCTGGGCTTCCTTACAATATGGAGGCCATTTTTGAAGGGTGAGTGTCCAAGAAAGAGACATATCCAGGCAGAGCCGTATCTCCTTTTATGATCTTTTAGGACTGAGCTTTGGAAATCACACAGCCTTTCAACACATTCTATTTGTCAAAGGAGTCACAAAGCCCATGCTGCCCCTCCTCTAGTTTCAAGGGGAGGAGAGACAGACTGTCTCTTGATGGGAAAGTGACAAGGTTCCAGAAGAGCATATGGGACTGGAAAAATTTTGGTGAGAATTTTCGGACAACACAATCTACCACAGCCATTGTCACACTTTCTCTTGCAACTAGGCCAGTTGCACCCAGCGATTGCCGGAAAGGCCAGATGAGCCACAAATCTTCAGGCCCAGAGTTGTTTCAGATGGCAAGAGACCTCTTGGTTCAGTGACACCAAGTATCTCCTGCAAGTTGCTTTCCCACTAGAGAATGACATGTCCCACCTTCATCATTGAAATGGTTTGGTTTATAGATTGAGAAATACTGTTTATTTTATTAATATGCTGACCAAGACAAGAAAGTTTTGCTGAGAGAGTGACTGTCTCATTGAAGTTGACATTCTATATTGGTAAATAAAGCCATTACTTGGATGTGAGAGGACAAAACAGACTCAACAGAAGGAGATTGGGGGGAAAAAAGCAGGAGAGAAGGAATGCATGAGGGAGAGAGGACTGATAGCAAGAGCTTTTCTAGTATTTTCTATTCACCTTTACCAAGTGAGAAATCTTGGATGATAGTAGTTGGGTCTTGGTGGGCAGAAGATAGCAGAGTGACCTCCACGCAACAACAAAATGAATTCAGCCAACATAATTGTCATTAGCTTCCTGATTTGTCAATAATATACAATTTGATTTATTTTTGACTCAAGAAATACGTATTTCACACTTACTATGTGCCTATGTTAGGTCTGTGAGGAGCACAGGTGAAATAAAAAAATGATACTCTGCTCTCACAAAGTTTCCTTGTTGGGGTGAGGGAGTCAGAAGAGATCCATATATATAATACATTTCATTTTTTCACCCTAAAACGTGAATGTGAGTTGTCAATCAGAGCAGTGGTGCAGAATAAATAGTGTTTACTGAGCTTTCCTGTAGCCACACTTTTAGTACAGAACAATGAAGATGTTTTATTTAGTCTTGTAAAAATATTGTCTCAAGGAGACCAGAGGAATGTTTCAGAACAGTATTTCCTAACTCATCTGATGATAAAAGTCATCTGTTAAGTAAAGATTTCCCAGTCCTTCTCCTGAAGATTCTGATTCTGTGGATCTAGGGTGGGGTTAGGAAACTATACTTTTACAGAGGATTCTACTATAAGGAAAATATGGGAAATTGAGATTTAGGAGAAATTGCAATTGACCACAGTGGAGCAAAAACCAAAGAACTACTCGTGCAGGTAAAAGAAAAAAAATAGGTAATTAGCTATTAGCTAATAGTTAATTAGGTATTTTGTGCACCTTTCACAGATTGAATCTACACTGGCCACATTGCAATGTAAAAAAAGAAATTAATAAGATAAAATTAATAAAAAAGAAACTACTTTAAAATATTCTGTCCATCTATTAAGGGTTTTTTTCCCAGCAAACATGAGTCTCTGACTGAAGAGTAGATATAGTTATTGTAATTGTGCAGATAAATGCATCACATTAAACTTTTAGCTTATTAGTAGGTTCTGAAAAAAGGTGAAATTAGAAATATGTGATGTTTAGGGGTGCTTGACTGGCTCAGTTGGTAGAGCATCTGACTGTTGATCTCAGGGTCGTGAGTTCAAGCCCCATGTTGGGTGCAGAGATCACTTTAAAAAAAATAAAAGCGTGCAATGTTTAAGATTAAACAAAATTATCTTAAAGAATGTAAAATTTAAATTCTACTTATAGTGATCACAAATCACTTCTTCCCCATCCTTATTCTTCAAAATAAGCATTTGTTTTTCCTTTCAAACTCCTTAGGCTGTAATTTTTCTTTCCCATTGCATCTTGGGAGATTGGACTGTAACTACTGACAACCCTGATAAAGTCCAATTAGGGCTGGATGTTTCTAAGCATTCAAATACGTCAGACTTCAATATCCCATCTCACAAGTTATAGAACAAGGATTGCAGTGCTCAATTCTAGAATTGGTTTTTTTTGGTTTTAGTTTTGAATGAAAGAATGCACATAAAAGCTTTAATTCTGTGTAGAAGATGCTCAAGACACTTAAATATCCCATCTCTTGAATCATCGCCATCACGATCATGATCATCCTCGCAGTTACATTTGATTGAATGGCTCCTTTGTGCCAAGAATAATGCCAAATGCCGTGGAGGACACAGAGATGAAAGAAGATACATTTCCTGTCCCTCCAGGGGAGGACACACTAACCGTATTGCAAGCGAGAAGATAATAATCCATGCTCCGGAAGTTCACAAAACGGAGGGGTTGCAAAGGAGGGTTCTGCAACAGGATCAGACTTCATAGGGAAAGTGACTTTCGAGTTAGCTTGCACAAAGTTTCTGTATTCTATATTCTCAACAGGTTCTCAACCTTCCCTAGAAACGTCACTGTCACCCTTCATTAATTATTTGGTGATGTGAAATGATTAATGTTTAATGCTTTCCTATGGGATGGACTTTCCCAAAGAGTTCAATTGTTTGCGTGATTTCAGTGTAAGGAACTGAAAGTTGCACAATGGAAGGAAACCGCAAAGGCTCTTTGGTAGCAGTTTACCTAAAATCTCAGTCATGCAGGTCCTTTAACGGTTTCCAGGCTGATACACTTTAATATCACATTCTCTCCCTGTGCAAAATGAAGGGTAAAAATGACTTGATCCATATAATGATTTTCACACTTCAGGCCCCAAAACATGATATTGACGGAACAATTGGAGGCAAAGTAAGTGTTCCTCAATTATCCAGATAATTGCTTCACTTTATAGAACGATTAGAACGATGATTTTAAAATAGGTGTAAATAACAGAGGGAAGAAGAAAATATCGGGCAAGGAAAAGATTACATATTAAACATTAAATAGGTGGTTCTGAAGGCAGGGGCAGCAAAGAGAGTTCTAGGAACTCTCTTATTCTGAAAGAGACAAGTAATCCTTAGAGAGGTGTCCATTTGCCCCACATCTCCACATTTTACTCACTTCTCACATTCTCTTCCAATTTTCAAGTCTAGTGACTGAATGGAACAACTGGAAAATGGAAACATCATAGCCGACTTGTGTCCTCTGTTCCATATATTCAGTATAGATGGACAGAATGGAAAAATATTAAAACATTTTAAAAAGGAACTTAGTTCTCTATTTCTTAATTTGCAACCCCTTCCCCACTACCACCATCAACAAACACATATACCTTTAACCTCACGTCCAGTGGTACTTGGTGCTATCATTTCCCAAATTAGCTTTTTGGGGATTCTATATCACAAGTTGGGTCAGTTTTTGCCATTTCCTATTGCTAAATTAGGACTCAGTTTCTCATGTCTTCTGTGTTGAGAATGATTATATTATTTATTGTTCAAGCCAGAACACATTTGAAAGTAAAAGCTGATACTATTATTAATTATTCCAGGACTATTAATACGGGTAAACCAGGATTGTTCTTGGAAGATGAACATGTGACTACTTTAGGAAGTCATTTTCTATCTGCTTTCCAGCTTGAAAGCCTTGTTCTTCTAGTCCCTTCATCTGCTTGGCCCTGTTCTTATGGCTTTATCTGCAAACAAACCTTTTCCTGTTGTTTTATGAGCGTTTTGAAAGTAAAAATAATGGCTCACGTGCATTATCTCTACCCAAGTTAATTATCTTAAACTCACTTGCACTCTGTACTTGCACCATACTTTGTTATTTTAATGTTCTTCGATGTCTTGACTTCTCTTTAAAATCATCACATGACCTAAAGTGAGGCATTTTATATGAGTTTAACAAATATCTATTTATTTGATTTGATTAGAGCTCACCATCACTGTTTATATCGTACAAAATACAAAATAAGTGTCAAGCAAACAAAAATAGAGGGTATATGGAGCGCCTGGGTGGCTCAGTTGGTTGAGCATCTGACATTGGCACAGGTCATGATCTCGCAGTTTGTGAGTTCAAGTCCTGCATCGGGTTTGCTGCTGTCAGTGCAGAGCCTGCTTTGGATCTTCTGTTCCCCTCTCTATTTCTGTCCCTCCCCACCCATACCCTCACACCCAAAAATAAATAAAACATTAGAAAAAATTTTAAAAAAAGAAGACATATGATGATTGTTAAGATAGTTTTTAATTAGATTCTAGAATGTATTGTTCTCCATACTTGAGATAGCTTCTCATATATCTGTGAAAATTCTAGTCGTCTGTCATGGTCCACCTCAAATCTTCCTTCTCCTTCAAGTCCTTCTTATAATTTCCTCAAAAGAAAAAAAAAGGAGTTTTCTTTTCCCCTAAAATCTTGTGACACCCACAATTTATATTATAAACAATTTATATTATACACACATATATATATATATCATTGAAGCAAGAGTACCTGAAAAAATACTTCCTCTTACTGAGACACACTCTGATATTTTTTAAATTATTGTCTTTTACTTTTTAAAAAGTACTGATGGGCTTCCTAAAAATTGATTGCTTTACTCTCTAATGAATTGTAACCTACAATTTAAAATACATTGCCCTAAGGGCCCCTGGGTGGCTTAATGGATTAAGTGTCCAACTTCAGTTCAGGTCATGATCTCTCGGTCTGTGAGTTCAAGCCCCACATCCAGTTCTGTGCTGACAGCTCTCTCTGCCCCTCCCCCTGCTTGCACTCTGTCTCTCTGTCTCTGTCCTCTCAAAAATAAATAAACGGTAAAAATTTTTTTTTTTTTTAATTTTTTTTTCAACATTTTTATTTATTTTTGGGACAGAGAAAGACAGAGCATGAACGGGGGAGGGGCAGAGAGAGAGGGAGACACAGAATCAGAAACAGGCTCCAGGCTCCGAGCCATCAGCCCAGAGCCCGACGCGGGGCTCGAACTCACAGACCGCGAGATCGTGACCTGGCTGAAGTCGGACGCTTAACCGACTGCGCCACCCAGGCGCCCCTAAAAATTTTTTTAAATTAAAACAAAAACAAAAGCTTTGCCCTAGTGGAGTGCTTCCCAACCTGGGATCCATGTATGCAATTTACTGGTCCATGAACTTGGGTGGAAAAATAATCACATCTTTATTTTCAGTGACTTCTTGCTGAAATTTAGAATTTCCTCTTACAAATATACAAGATAAGTAATCTTAACAGTATTAACAATATCTATAGCTTTGTCACTAATAAAAACTCAGATATTTTCATATCACATTATACATATTATAGGACGCTTGAAATATCTTTTATACTCATCAGTGTTTTGGAATTATTGAAGTTACTAGACCTGCCGCCAGGTCTTGTTATTTAGCATTTTTAAAAAGCATATATGTTGCCATGTCACAAATTTGTTTTGTAATATTTTGATAATTATATTTCACTATAATTGGTTTCACTTGTAATCTACTATTTTATTTTACACCTTTATAAGCATTCTGAGAAGGAATCCATGGGCATCACCAGAAGGTTAAGAAACCTGCTAAGGTAGTGTGAATTTCCTGGAGGCAAAAACTGTTGCAGTACCTTTCACAGGAGAAAGGCTCAATAAATATTTGTTGAACACATTATTTCTCCAGGTTATTCAGGGGTAATTTAAACCTGAAAAATTCTAGCCCCATACAAGTCAAACAGTGTTATGCTAAAAAAAAAAATAACTTGGCTATTTGTAGTGGAAGAGATAGTTGGCTAGGGGCTAGTTTGTTACATAGTTGCCTCAACCTTCCCATCCTAAGGGCTTGCTATTCACAGGAATTCCAACTACAGGGCAAATTGTAATTCAGTATGAGTAGACACAGGAAGTAATAGAAGTTAAAACGTATTTCTTGGGCTCCTGTAATAAAACAAAAATCGTGTTTTATGTATATATAACACATGACCTCTTGCATAAGGAATTTATACACTGTTCAGAGAGACAGAACGTCATGAGAACAGAGAACACAGGTGTTTCAGGAGATGGCAAGCAGTAGAGTTTGGTGAGAAGGTTGAGACACAAAAGGAAATAGTGGGGGGATAAGTCTTGAACCCTCAGCTGAGTTGGATTATGGAAAGCTTCAAATGCCAGGCCAAGAAGGCAAGACTTTATTCAAGAGATATTTAAGATCTGAGGGAGATTTTTGTTATCAAAACAAGGACGTGATGTAGGTAATGTTTTAGGAAGCTTCATCTGAGACGTATTCAGCAGGTACTGAAGGACACAGCAGGGAGAGCCCCCAATATGTTGTCTTCAGTTGCTGCTTTTCTCTCCCTCTTTGGAATCTTGTATTTGTAAACTCTTTTTTTTTTTTTAATGTTTATTTATTATTGAGAGACAGAGAGCACAAGCGTGGGAGAGGCGGAGAGAGAAGGAGACACAGAATCTGAAGCAGGCTCCAGGCTCTGAGCTGTCAGCACAGAGCCAGACACAGGGCTCGAACCCACAGACGGCGAGATCATGACCGAAGTCGGACACTTAACCGACTGAGCCACCCAGGCGCCCCTTGTATTTGTAAACTCTTGCTAAATACTGTACCAGAACTCCAAATATTCAATATTAAACTACCAAACTAAACTTCCCTGCAAACCTGCAACTCCCCACTTTCCTATTTATGTGAAGACCGCACTCTGTCCTAGAAACCATCTTTGATTTCTTCCTTTCTATCACCCACTTCCTGAGTTATCCTTCCTCTGGCTGATTCCATTATTAGCCTACTGAAACTCATGTACCCTCAAAATAGACACATATTAGCCAGTGATAGAAGATTAAATTTGGGATCATAAAGTAGAATATTTTTTAAAGGGAAATGTTATATTCTGTTGCTTGCAGTATAAACAGAAGTGAACAAGCCAACATTGCAGTTTTTGATTCCTCTATCTGTTAAGGGACTGAGTTCTCAGGCTGTCCTAGAGAAGGAGTTTATTTAGTTTATCTTCCTCCTAGTTCTACCTTTACCTCCTGAAGTGGCCACATTGTCAGTGCTTTGTTAAGATAGATTTGACAAAATAGTTTAGGCTCTCTTTAAATAAGGAGTAACTAAATAAAACAGGTATAAGGTATTTTGTGCACATGGCTACACACACTCAAAGAAAGCAGCAACAAATGGAGTGGGGACAAACAGGGAGAAAATTCTGTACTGTATCTACATGTAGTTAACATCTTAAGTGCTGATTGCCACATTCATACTTCTTTTCAACTGGTTTAGTCCCCCTTATTGCCTATTCGTCTTTTCTCAAATCCCTGACCTTTCTTTCACTGATTTCAAGGGGACTTTTGTCCTAACTGGCTTTCACTCTGGAAGCAGCTGATATCATTGAGCCTCACCTGTTCCTCTTAGAGATACATAGTATCTTAGCATTGAAAGAGGCAGACAGCATTTCAATTCAAAATACGCCATGGCTCCCCTATCGAATGTCACCAACTTAAACTGGACAAAT
This sequence comes from Prionailurus viverrinus, assembly GCF_022837055.1. NCBI lineage: Eukaryota > Metazoa > Chordata > Mammalia > Carnivora > Felidae > Prionailurus > Prionailurus viverrinus. The sequence continues at coordinate 12,255,565 of NC_062577.1, forward strand.
ATCTTTTCTCAGGGGCTTCTTAAATATGATTTACATGTGAATAACGGTAAAGGGAGATGGCCAGAGGTGATGGCTCCTTTTCTGAGATCTGCTTGTTCTTTCTCACTATCAGCAGAGTATCTGATCTTTTATCAGGGCAGAGACTTGAGCTGTCCAGAGTTTTTTGGACCATGTTTAGGAATGAAGAACTCATGTTCATCAGGCAGTTTAGTCCTTAGTGACTTCTGGAATAATCCTAGGATCTGCCGTGCGCATGCGTGGTCACTTAGTTACAGGCTTTATTGACTTGGGAGATTCTGTTATGGCAGAGTTTCCTCAAGCTTTGCCCTTTTGACATTCTGGGCCAAATAATTTTTTGTCTTGTGCATTGTAGGATGTAGCATCTCTGATTTCTATCCCTAGATGTGGCACTTCCTCGATTGTAACAACCAAAAATGTCTCTAAATGTTGCCATTCCCCCACACCCACCCCAAGGGGAAAAGTTGCCCCTGGTTGAGTACCGTTGTGGTATAGTTTTGAGGTGGTAGATGGTGGTTACTTAGCCCACGTCTTAAAGATTACATACATGTTTTCTATATTCTTTGCCATTCTTTGGCGTATGTTGTGCTTTAAATATGGTAACATTTTTCTATACTAAATTTATTTTGTAATTCAAGTTAATTTTCTTGTTATATTTATCTATTGAGTCATAACATATTTTTTTCCTTTATTTAACAACCATGTAGAAAACATCCAGTTTTTCAAAGTTCACCTCCATGGAACTTCACTTATTCTCACTATCTGAAGTCTTAAAACAAGGCAAACTATCATAAATAGAAAGTCAGGTGAAGAACCTAATTTATGGGGAAGATGAGTTCTATTTTATTGAGGGAAATTTGCAGTTATGGTAGAATATCTAAATGTCATGTCCAGCAGCTACTTGAAGAGAGGTTGGCTATAGACCTGGGAGTCAACAGTATAGCTAATAACTGGAATTATGAAGTATCCAAAAAAAGAAAAAGCTCAGAGAACTGAAGACTATGCCTTACCCCAGAGCTATGGAAATGAAACAGGCAGAAAGAAAAAATAATATTTATTGATTGAAATAAAGCTAATGATTGAATAGGTGAAAGGCAACCCTGCCACAGGGGTATCAATAAAGCCCAACAGTAGGAATAGGAAGAAAGAAGGAAGGAAGGAACCAAGGAAGGAAGGAAGGAAAGAAGGGGAGGAAAATTCTGTCTACCAGCTGTATATTTTAGAAGATCATTCTAGGGGGGCACCTGGGTGGCTCAGTCAGTTAAGCATCTGACTTCGGCTCAGGTCACGATCTCACAGTCGTGAGAGTTGGAGCCCCATTTTGGGCTCTGTGCTGAGAGCTCAGAGCCTGGAGCCTGCTTCAGATTCTGTGCTTCCCTCTCTCTCTCTACCCCTCCTTTACTCACACTTTGTGTGTGTGTGTGTGTGTGTGTGTGTGTCAAAAAAAAATGAATGAAAACATTTAAAAAAAAAAGAGAAAAAAAAAAGAAAAGATCATTGTAGGGACCTGTGGAAAAGTAGTGGGTGGGCTTGTGGTTTGGAGAAAGGGGATTGAAAAGGTGCCTGATAATTTGCCAGCCTCGAGATAAGCATCTATTCTTTTTTTTTAATGTTTATTTATTTTTGAGAGAGAGAGAGAGAGAGAAAGACAGAGCATGAACAGGGGAGGGGCAGAGAAAGAGAGGGAGACACAGAATCTGAGGCAGGCTCCAGGCCCTGAGCTGTCAGCACAGAGCCTTATGCAGGGCTCGAACTCACAAACCGCGAGACCATGACCTGAGCGGAAGTCGGATGCTCAACCGACTAAGCCACCCAGGCGCCCCAAGATAAGCATGTATTCTTATAGGACTTCCTTGGCTGTACTCTACTGAGGATCACCTGAAGAGCAACTGTTCCTTATCCTGAATAAATTCCTGGAACGAAAGGAAAAGGGTGCCCAACATGCTAAAGAATGTCAAATAATCCCCATCTTTCTGTTGTCCCTATCTTCTTTTTAACTTTCATATCATCATTTGCTACTGCTCTTGAGCAAATAAATGCACACCTATTGTAAGGAGAAATAGAGACGAAAGGATCTTATTGTTACATACTAAGAGTGGTATCAATAGATCATTGGAACTACCACCTAATTATTGCCAGGAAAATTAGTTTAGGGTAAACTCCTCTGGAAGCAAATCCCCATTTATAGAATTTTTTAAATACATCCAGTTGACTTATTTCAAGTCTCTTAGAATGGGTTAAATTATTCAGGTCCTGGAATACAATTAACAACAATTCAACTTAAAAGGTTTATAAGGAAATTTCGTGGCTCAAATTTAAGCATCAGAAGGGCATTTTACTAAGGTGTTTCATGTTTTCCCCTACGACACATGGCAATATGTGTGGCCCATGTTTTAATAATATCTGCTTTAAGGGGCACCTCTGTGGTTCAGTCAGTTAAGCATCCGACACTCTATTTCGACTCCTCTGTTTCGGCTCAGGTCATGATCTCACGTTTGTGGGTTGGAGGCCTGCCTCAAGCTCCGCAGTGTCAGTGTGCAGAGCCCACTTGGAATTCTCTGTCTCTCTCTCTCTGCCCCTCCCCCTCCTCAAAATAAATAAGTAAACAAACATTAAAAAGTAATATCTGCTTCAAACATTTTTTTTACACTAAACCTTATGCCATGATCCACAGCACAGACAGAGCATTTGGCTGGGTGCTTTCTGGGGAAAACAGTTTTGAGTCTTCTGACAGCCAAAACAATAAAAAGGAAAACACTACTGAGTTATACTTTTATGTCTTTATCTAATAAAAGAAGTATCCCTCAGTAGAGACTAACTTCCTGTCAGTGTCAGTCTGAAAGGATGAAGGAACACATTAGGCCAGCGGCCAAACATCGTCTTCTCCCCTTTGCAGAAGCTAATACCTCTTCCTCTATACTCTGTGCCATGTAAGAGAAGAGAGCTACGAGAGGGTCTTGAGACGAAAGGCGGTCAAGCATTTTGGAGTTTCAGGCAGAAACCAGCTACCGAGAGATCTTTAGGGACCCCAGTGGCATAAAAATCCAGGGTGGGCACACTGCTCCTTACTAAAGATTGAGAACCAGACACTTTTTTGCTCCGCACAGTAGCAATACGCGTGTGTACGTGACCGCCTTCCTCGCTTTCGGTGAATTCCAACTCCCTCAACAGGAGCCCAAGTTTTCCTTTCAGGCTCTTGCGTTGTGCACCCGAAGCACGAATCCAACAGAATGCATACCAACCCCACCGGCCCCCAAAGAGGAATCCAGGACGGTGAAATTTCCCTGAGGCAGAGAAGAAGCGAGAGACTTTCCGCCCCACCAATCAGGTGAGAGGGGATCTGGACACACCCCTTTCTTCCTACCAATCAGCACCTAACTCGATGGGCTGGGCCCATCGACACCGGGAAAACACCTTTTTAAATTTTATTAGTATAGCTTTTTTTCCCCTCCGTCATTCTAGGCCATCCCACGAACTGTGCTCAAAAGAGGAAAACTGAGTGTAACAATTCCAAAGCTGGTCATTCTGGCGGTGAGAAGTGAAACTATAGACCTCTCCATCAAAACTGTGATTCTATGAGGACTAGAGAATGGGAAAGGAGCGTTCCAGAGGACAAACTACAACTCCCAAGGCGCCTTGCGCGGACTCGGCACGCCCTGGGCGAAGGGGCGGACCAAGGCGAAAAAGACCGCTGAGGGTCACGAGGGTCCTCTCCGACTTCCTGAATGTGAGCCACTGACCGCGCGGACTTTGAGGTGGGCGGGGCGGCGGCAACACCGGCTCTCGCGCTGTGTGCCCTCCCCGCTCCGGCTGCTCCGCCTGAGACGTCGGAGGGGGCGTGGCCCGCGCGGAGGCTGGTGGGGGCGCGAGCGCCGCGGGACGTGGGTGACGCGTCTTCTTCCAGCTCAGCGGTGTGTGAGGTGGCGCGGCCCCGCCGGCGATTGGCTGTTGGGAGACGAGTACGCTGCGGCCGTTGGTCGCCGGCAGCACGGAGGGAGAGCCGGGGCGGGCGGGGGGGATATGGGGCGGCAGTGGCGGCGGCGGCGGCTGCAGGAGGCGGGCGCGGACGAGCCGGCGGCTGCGGCAGCAGCGGCAGTCCCAGGAGTCCTCCTGTGAAGCGCCCCTGTCGGCGCCGCCGTGGGCCCCTCGGAGAGGGCGGCCAGTACGCGAGCCGCTGAGGAGCCGCTCCCCGAGCGCCGCAGCCCTAAGGACTCTCGGTCCCATCCTCGCGCTCCTGCTCCGGCTCCTCCATCTTGGCCTCGGCAGTGGCGGCTGCCGGGAGGATGTGCCGCCTTCTGGCAGGGGGAAGAAGGAGGAGAAGATGAAGAAGTACCGGCGGGCCTTGGCCCTGGTCTCCTGCCTGTCTCTGTGCTCCCTGATCTGGTGAGTTGCCGCGACGATATGGGAGTTTCCCGTGAGGGGCGAGGGGAGCAGCCAGGGTCACACCCCCCCCCCCCAATCGTCTTGGCTGTTAGGGTGCGGGTCTCCAAGGCCCTTACGGAGCGACACACGGATTACTTCGCGACTCTCCCGCCGGCCGGCCTGGCTGTGCTCTGGGAGATAGATGTTCACGGCGTGTTTTAGAATGTGCAAAGTGGGAGAGGAAGGTGCCTGAGCAGAACGGACCACCTGAGTGCCTTTGTACTCAGTGACGGTGCCGCTGGGAGACGGTGGGGCGTTTGGGCAGTTCTCAGACAGACGCCAGGTAAGTTGCTCGGCTTTCCTGCCAGCCACTCGCTTTCGTAGTGTGAGAAGGGCAGAAAGAGTGTCGGATGTGGTGTGTTCCCGACGAGCGATTTTAAAACAACGTGATTGTCACGAGGGTGAGAGTAACGTACAAGCAGTAGTTTGGGCCATTTCTTGCTGTCTTTGGCCTCGGGTGCACTTGGGGCTGCTGTTCTGGAAACTTTGGGGGACATTATGAAGCACTTTGTCAAGAGGTAGATGATGGAAAGCCGTTGGTTCAGTAGAGCGTCTTAGGTGTCGTGTGTACAGCAGTTTCTGCTGATGTCCCCTCGTAATGGGACGATAAGCCCTGTGTTTTGAAGGCGGGAAGGTGCTTTGTTCCTGAAGTTTATGGAGTTTCTGTTGATCCTTGGCGTATTGGGGCGTCTTTGAGGCGCGAAGAGCGTGTCAGTAAAAGGGTTGCTGTCATCGTACTGGGAAAAGACATTTCCCCCCTCCGACGGAATTTCTTCAGGGATGTGTGACGTTAGCTGACTGGAAAGATGCTTCTTCAGTCAGTGGTTTGCTGTTTATTATATTAAAGTCGAGATAAACGAAGTTCCTTGTGTTGTTTATTTCTGGAAAACACCAACAATGTCTTCATTTTTACCGGTGCCCAATGGATTCCAAAGATTCTGAAGTTGGAGAGTTGTTGCTCACATCAAAAAATAAATGAGAGGAAAAGGAAAGCCCTTGCCTGGCTGAGGAATTTTGATTGGAAGATTGATAGAAGTTTTAGAGAATAAAACATTTGGCCTTTTGACTTTAACTCCAAACGCTTTTAACAGGAGCACTGTCCTTCCCTCTTTCTGCTTGTTAGTATCATGTTGGGTATGAAGAAGTGCATGCAGGAGATGAGTCCACTCACCGCATTTTAAGTTTAAATTTGCAGGTGAGATACCAAGCCCTTTTGCTCCTATCCACCTTTTCCTGGGGGCTGCTTGGTAGTGTATGGGTTATACGTCATTTCTTTCCTCTTTGTCCTTGATTTTGCCCATCTTTATACCGTGTTATTCTTCACCAGCACTTTCTGAAACGGCTCCTAGGACAAAGGGTGTGCTTTTCATTCAAGTTTAAAAATGTATCGGTATCTCTGACTTTTTTTAATTGAAACATATTTGACGTGTAGCATTGTGTAAAGGTGTACGTTTGTATATTGTCGTTTGATTGCCATTGTAGTGATAGTTACTACATTTATCCTGTCCTGTAAAACGATCATTTCTTTTTTGTGGTCAGGGTAGTTAAGACCTAGTCTCAGAGTAAGTTTAATGATTGTCATACAATATCATTGTCTACATGCACTATATCCCACACCAAATCTTCAGGACTTAGTTATCTATTAGTTGCAAGTTTGTATCCTTAAACATGATTTTTTTTTTCTTCAATTTTAATGGATGGTAGAGATGAGATCAAACATTACAATGTATTTTCTAAAATCGTTTGTGTATTTAAATTAACCATGCTTCTGTTACTTGGTGTAACTTCTGGCTATCTTTTGTTTAGGCTTACTTCAGTATGGTTTCTCAGCTTTATTCATTAGCAGTAGTGAGAATATCATGACCTGTCGGGGGGGAAAAATCAGTCAGCTTAGTATTGAAAGTAGTAGTCATAAAGTTCTGTAAAGTTTGTTGACTCTCACAGTGAAGAATAGATGTTGAGGGTTTCAATAAAGAGTGAAAAGTTTAAGAAAGTTTAGGTCAAGAAACAAGTGAGGTAGTATATTTTGAGATTAGTTTGGACTGCCAAATTTAGGGATGTTTTAATTATTCTTTACTGAAGCCATTAAAAGGGCATTGAAAAGAGGACATTTAGACTTGAGATTTTCTTGGTAGGGTGATGATGCGATTGGAGAAGAGCGGTGGTACATGGTAGCTATGGGCAGAGGGTATGTTATGTCTTTGAGACATAATGAAATATTGAAATTATTGCACTGATTTAACTGGAGGTCTAATTCTTGCTACCATGTGGTCTGTATGTCGTTTCCCAACATCTCTATTACCCCTTTACCAGTAATAGATATGGTAAGCCATTGTGGTGTTCAACAGATGTTTACAGAAGAGTTAAGCTCCTCTTAGTAGACATTTTTGTTTTCTTTGTCATTCATAAATTGTCTCAAATTCTGTGATCCGTTTCTTTTTTACATTGTATCATTTTGTAATTTATGAATGCTGTGTGCTCATACTACAGTACTCTAGTTTCTAAGGTTCTCCTTCCTCCTCCAACCAATATAACTTAATTTTGTTATCTCCTTGTTTATACTCACGTTTTTATAGGTCTTGATTATGTCGCCCTTCTCCTTTTGTCTTTTCAGCCTAGAGTCCTAACCTTAGAGTACTTTCACACGAAACCCATCCTTCCATCTTACCATTCATTCTGGTTGCTGTTTTTTACTTTTGCATATATTATGTGGTTATCAAGTACTACAGAGTATTTTAGGTATAAATGTACCATAGCTACAGCACAGAGTTATAATGATAGCTGATATTTATTGTCATCTATCTCTGTGTCTAGTTTATGATGTGTACTTTACACATTTTAGCACATTCACTCTTCACAGCAACCCTATGAAGTAAGTATTATTGTAAACCTCATTTTTCATTTTATAGTTAAGGAAGTAGGAAAGTTAAGTAATTTGGCAAAGTTAGGCAGCTATTAAGTTTAGGAGCTTAGATTGGAATCCAGGCAGCCTGACTCGCAGTAGAGGATCCTGACTGTTGTCAAAGGTCAGAAGGCCTGTATTCCAGGTGTGGCTCCATTGCTTACTAGATATGTGTCCTTACACATTGTATGTAATTTCTTTGAACCTTAACTCGTATATCCTAAAAGTAGGAAAATAATTCATTCACACCTCATGGGATTGTTAGAAGGATGAAATGAGATCATACATATGACAGATCTTTATAAAATAGTAAGGGTATATTATCTATATATTTCATCATAAAATATTCAACAAAGATTTTTCTCATGCTCATTATGTATCATACATTGTTATGGGCATTGAAAACCTCAAAATAGGGTAACCAACTTAATCCTGGTTTTCTCAAAGTCCCATGTCCCAGGAATTCCCTGTATGATTTCCTACTGCTGCTGTGACAAGTTGTCAAAAATTTAGTGCCTTAAAACAGCATACATTTATTATCTTACAGTTCTGGGGTTAGAAGTCCAAAATAAGTCTTTTTTTTAATATTAAAAAAAATTTTTAATGTTTATTCATTTTTGACAGAGAGAGAATATGAGTGGGGTAGGGGCAGAGAGAGAGGGAGACACAGAATCCAAAGCAGGCTCCAGGCTCCGAACTGTCAGCACAGAACCCGATGCGGGGCTCGAAATTATGGACTGCTAGATCATGACCTGAGCTGAGGTCAGACGCTCAACTGACTGAGCCACCCAGGCACCCCAGAAGTCCAAAATAAGTCTTAACTGGGCTTAAGTCAAGTGTCAACAGAGTTGGTTCCTTCTTAAGTCTTTGAGATAAAGAATCTATTTCTTGGGGCGCCTGCGTGGCTCAGTGGGTTAAGCGTCCTTCTTCGGTTCAGGTCATGATCTCACTGTGAGTTTGAGGCCTGTGTTGGGCTCTGTGCTGACAGCTCAGAGCCTGGAGCCTGCTTCAGATTCTGTGTCTCCCTCTGTCTCTGTTCTTCCCCTGCTCGCACTGTCTCTCTGTCTCTCTCTCAAAAATAAAGAATAAAAAAAATTAAAAAGAAAAGAGAAGAATCTGTTTCTTGAACCTTTTCAGCTTCCAGGGCTACCTGTGTTCTATGACTCCTTCCTCATATCATCCTAACCTCTAGCTTCAGTCCTCACATCTGTTGTGGACTGATCCTCCTGCCTCCTTTTTCAAGCATTTTTGTGATTACATTGGGCCCACCCAGACAATCCAGGATTATATCCCCATCTCAAAATCCTTAATTTAATCACATCTGCAAAGACTATTTTAGCACGTAAAGTAACATATTCAGGGATTAGGACTGGAATATCTCTGGGAGGCATCTTGCAGCCTAATATACTGGGCCTGGCAAACTGAAGATTGATCATTGTCCTATAGGGGAAAAAGATTTAATCTGTGCTTTAAGCAGTAGATATTCAAAAATTTTTTAGTGTGTCCCTCTCCCAGTGAAACCATGTGCATGCACCTTTAATATGTGCTTGAACGTTTATAAGTTATATGCGTGTGCCAGGATGATATTAGTATAATAGAATACTAATAAGTTACATAAATTAGATGTTTAAAAAAGATGAGAAAAATAAACAATCTTAATACTTTCTGTTAATAGTACTTTTTTATTCTCAAGTAATAACTTCTGGTCAGAGTGTTGTGATTGACTGACTAGATTATTTTACATTGTGATGTGGTTGAAGAATAGCTTGTACTAGTTAAGAGTCTTAGCCCTGCAATTTGGTGGCTTGTACTTGTGTAGTTATTATCGTTGCAGTCTTTGCAGGAATTTTTTTAAAGCTACTTCTCCATGTTGTGAGAGTCAGTTTATGTAAAACGAAATAATATAATCCCTAACTGTACTTAATTGGGCACATGTAAACACCAGTGCATCACAGCATGTTGGAAGTAAACCCCAATGTTTGTGGAACTTCTGTTTTTTCCTTAGGTTTCTGACTACATAATCCTTGCTGCTATTGACGTGTGACCAGCTGACCTTCAGAACAAGTGTGAATCCTTATATTAAACTTAGTAAATCTTGATTAATTAAAAAAACCACTATTTTATAGAACCATTTTATGTTCACAGCAAAATTGAAATTGAGTAGAAGTTACAGAGATTTCCTATATACTCTGTCCCCACCCATGCATAGCCTCTTCCATTAATCAACATCCCTTACCAGAATGGTTTATTTTATTTTATTTTATTTTATTTTATTTTATTTTATTTTACTTATTATTTTAGAGAGAGTGTGTGTGTGAGCAAGGGAGAGGGGCACAGGGGGAGAGAGAGAGAGAGAGAGAGAGAGAGAGAGGGAGAGAATCTTAAGCAGGCTCCATGCTCAGCACAGAGCAGAACACAGGGCTCGATCCCACAACCCTGGGGGGTCATGACCTGAACCAAATTCAAGAGTCAGACACTTAACCAACTGAGCCACCTGATAATAAATCAGGCACCCCTGATTTATTTTTAAGACTAAAAAAAAAAAAAAAAAAAAAATCTATTCTTGCACCCAATAGGATCTTCTTGGAGAAGTTCATATTTAGTGCTAATGAGAAAAATCTGACATTTTAACATGCATCTAACATATATAATAGTTACAAAAGATAGTTACAAAGGTCTTTAGGAACGCAAAGGGTAGAATTTGTATTCTAGATATGGTTCTATCACTAGCTATATGTCGTTGGACAAATTATTTCTGTGAGTCTCAGTTCACCTGTAAAAATGGTTTGCGAGATGGATAGTTCAAGATGGGAGTATTTTGTTTCAGGCAGAGGGAAGATTCCTAGAGTATATGTGGGGCCAGATGGGAAGGGAAGCGAGGCCAGGTTTTGGTGGGATTTGATTATTGTGTAGATGAACTTACTGTTAAACTGGCTAAGAGGATGAGCCAGTGTAGTAATTTAAACAAGAGCAGGAGGTCAGATTGATCTTTTAATTAGATCGCTGTGGAGATAGAGTAGATTGGACGTGACAGACTGTGGAGACTGGGAGCCCTAATGTGGCAGTTACACTGGAGAGACTTGATAAATATTTAAATCAAGGTTGTCTGTTTCGGTGGCTTTTTTGGACTTAGTAGAAATATTTCTGAGTGTGTCATCCAGTTTTCATAGACTTTAGAGGTGATATTTCTTGGTTTGTGATTTTCTGTACCTCTTATCTTGCTTTTTCTCTGATAATTTTGCTGGTTTCTTGCTCATTTGTTAATATGCATAAGTGAGCAGAAATACAAGAAACAAGAAAAATATATAAGCAGTTTTATCATTTTTAGGATAATGATTACAAATACCCTTGAAAATCACAACTCTGTCTTTCATCTAGAGAAATTATTTTCTTTGTTTTGTTTCTGTAACTTCTTTTTAAGACCATAAGTCTTTTCTGAATAAAATAATAAATATTCAAAATAAATAATAAAAACTCCCTGTTTAAATCATTTGATGACATTTTTTTGTAATAGTCTTTCTTGCTTGTGACTCTAGGTAATGATACTCTATATCCTAAAGCTGCTAAGAGAATAGGTCTTAAAAGTTATCACACACACACAAAATTGTAACTGTGTTTTGTGGGTGTACTTTGTGATGATCATATCACAGTCTATACAAATATTGAATCACTTACTATATTGTATACCTGAAGCAAACATAATATGATATGCCAGCTGTATCTCAATTTTTAAATAAGTCTCTCTTGTGGTAAACTTTGGGAAGTAAAGTTTATCTTTGCTCTGGGATATACATTCCAAAGAAAGTGGCACTTAAAAGAGGTATTGGGTTATTAAAAGCAGTGTCAGATCTTTTCAGGCAAGTTTTTAGATGAATCCAGATTGCCTAAGGGAAAAAATCTGTGAAAGAAGATGTGCCAGGGAGGCACAACACCTTTGTGTAAAACTCTAACACTTGTGTCCAATAAAAAATGGCAAATACTTTATTTATAATATCCTTTGAATTAGTTTTAAAAGAGGTGGATGCATTTTATAACAACTTCTTTAGATTGTTAAATATTTGAGGATATATTGGAATGGATGCAGGTAGTCGAGTTGGCTGGCAGTGAAAACAAGCAAAAGATACACCTAACTTATCTTTGGACATTGGTTATTTCATTTTTTCCATTGTTCACGAACTCCTAAATTATTCTTTCCCCTTTTTAACTGTCTGAATAGAGAAATAGGTCAATACATAGAGCTAACATTCTAGTGCACGTAATGAAAGGGGAGAGAACATTTTATAAAAAATTTTAGTGCTTTATTCTTTCAAGCCTTCTTCAAGTAGAAACATGTATGGGATACTTCAGTAGTTTATACATAACTGGAACTCTATTTGAAACATAATACGTTGCAGATTACACCTTAGTGCCAATTGTATGTTATTTGTTTTGTTTTTCAAGGCCGTATTTTAAAGTAGTTTCAAAAAATAAAATTGTTCATGTTACAGAGAAATGAGAAATTACTTTTGAGTGTTTGCAGTATCAGAATGTTAATCCCTTGGGATAAACTTACTTCATAAATGCAAATTCTTTTGAAAGAAAGTTTGATTTTATTTTAGGACTTTATTTTGTAATGAATCATGGTTAAAATGGTTTTATACTTTACACAGAAGTAACTTTATACTTTACATAGAAATGTTTTATGGCTCATAAGTACTAAGCTAGTGTTGTGTTTCTTGTTATAGGATATTTGTAATCTAACAGGAGAAAATATGTAAAGTGCTTAAAACAGTGGCTTGCTCATAGTAAGCACTGTTATAGGAGTTCTTATTATTCATTCTGTCTGGGTGCTTTGGTACAGTTAGAAGGGCAGAGGTGTCAGGGTTCAGAAATAGGAATCCATAAATTCATTCAAAGTGTTATTTGGTTACCAACAGTGTATATGGTGTGGTGGGGAATACTGAAGAGGCAGGAGACCTGAGCTCTGCCCTCGGGAGTTTACAAGCTGGTTGTCAAAATACACATACACAGAAACTAGTGTAGTGGAGAGGGAATAAAACTTAGACCTCAGTTGTAATACTTTTTTGCATTATTAATAGTGAGTCTTTTTTGGGTGTTTATTTCTGTTCTAAGTGTTTAATATCCACTAACTTATTTTATCCTTATTACAACTCTTTTGAGATAGACACGCCATTTTAAACATGAAGAAAGAGAGGCACAAAAAAGTTAACCAACTTGCCCAAGTTCTCACAGCTCTTAAGCAATGAGCCAAAGCCTGAGTAGGCGGAGTCTGAGCCTGTGTTTTTACCACACTACACTGTGCTTGCTGCAGGTAGTCTGGTAGATGGCCTTAAGTAAGTTTCTCTACCTTTTCTTTGTGTGTTAGTTTTCTTACCTGAAAATGGGCTGACTGGATTGCCTCAACTAGGAATGGACATTAGAATTATTCATGAAGCTTAAAAAAATACACATGCCTGGGATTCTTACCTTGGGGATTCTGTCTCAGTAGGTTTGGGATATTTTTGTTCATTCCAGTCATTATTGCTAGATTAGATGAATTCCGAGATTGTTTTGTACTTTTAACATTCTGAGATATCTGATTTGAACATTTGCAAACAATACATAAAGCTGAATTGTTTGGTTGGTGCTTAAAGAAGGGAAAAATTAGGCCTGGAGTTGTCAGGAAAGACTTGAGTTGGGTTTAAGAGAATATGATGTGTGGCTCATAAACTTTGCTTCTGTCAAATGTAGGTGGTTCATGAACTGAAATAAGAAGTACTCGTGCTGCTAATATGAATTATGGTCTTTGCCGTGTGTGTGTGTGTATGTGTGTGTGTTGTGGGTAGATACTACTTAATTGTCAAGGAGAAAGAGAATAAATGAGATAATGTACTTGATATAGGTGGGCGTGATAGTAAGCAGACAAACCTGAGTAGAAACTAAAAGCTATATTTTGGGGATTGTGATAGGTTTTACAAGCCAACCCAAGGAGTTAGACACTAAAGATTCAGCAAGAGAAATGGAGTTCCAAGAATGGTATTTCGACATCATTGTGCTAGATATATTTCAGAGAAGAGTGAGTTGGAGGGATGAATACTGAAAACAAGCAGTTAGAGTAATTGAAGTTTGTCACAACAAGGACTTGGTAGTAAAAACGAAGAGGGTGCATTGAGCAGAATTTTTGAGAAAGTAAATCATCTGGTTTGGTGGTAGATTGGCCATTGGCAGTGCAGTTTAGTAGAAATAGCATTGGTCTAGGATTCAGAAGAGAACTGGGTTTTAGTTTGCCTCTAACAAGCTCTTGTTCTTCAGTACCCCCTTTCTGTCATCCTTAGTGTCAAGAGATAAGTTTACTGAGGCTTCTGTGTGGTGAGTTCTGTGCAGGATTCTGGTGGATAATACAAAGTAGCTGCTTTCTTAGAGCATACTGTAGTTGAAAGAATAAATGCTAGGATCTCAAATTACAAATCTGTGCAATAAAATTCAAAGAGAGAAGAAAAGTTATTTATTTTTTAAACTGGGGCAACGAGAATAATTGGGGATGGTCAAAAAGAAATGGAAGAGTTGCAAAAGATTTGATAGGAGAAGGAACTGTTGAGACAGAGTGGAATAATCCAAGTGGAGACATTGTATAGGCACTTAAAAATGTAGACTTGAGTGCAGATAAGGTTTGGGCTGGAGCTGTCCTCATAGAGGGGATCATTTTTGAAACAGCCCAGTTGACTAAACATGGAGTTCTGCAGATACTTAGAATAAAGAAAACTGCCAAGCAAAATAAAGCTCCTCCTTTCCCTGTAGAGCTTTACTTTAAAATGAAAGATGGAAAGAGGTTTAAGGAGGCCATTCGAGTGGTCAGCAATATAAAATGTCTCAGATAAGGCTGAAAAGCTTGAAAACTAAGAAAAGGGTCTTGTTTTCAAAAGAGGGAGGTAATTGGTAAAAGTTTATGGGAGTGAAAATAAAAGACATTTGGAGAGCTGGTAGGCGTGAGTTCTCAACACGTTTGTTTGGCAGCCAGGGAGATAGGCTAGAGTAGTCTCATACTTGTATGCTTCACCCCATTCTACACAGAGCCACTAGATTCATCTTACTAACACACAACTTTGATTATGTTAGTCTCTTGCTAAAACATCTTTCAAAGGCTCCCGTTTTCCTGAAGAGTAAAACGTTGAAACGTTAACCCTTACATGAAAGGCCTGAAGTCTGACCCAAATCTACTTTTGTAGTTTTATTTTTCACTGTTCTTAGATAGGCTTTCTGTTATAGCATGGCTGACCTGTTAGCTTTGTAGTAATTTCTGTGGCAACTGTCTTTGTAGTTTTGAGTTGAAAATTAAGGTAGCAAAGGTATTGTGACTTGGTTTTATAGGCTAAATACATACCCGATGAAAGTTTCTTAAATATGTCATTATCAAGTACGTTTAGTATATGATTATTTTCAGCAGCTTTGAGGACAGTTGCATTGGCTGAGTTTCTAATGGTATGTTAAGATGTAAAAAGAGGACATACTATATTGTTTAATAAGTGCTATCCCATGCTGGATCCATGAAAGTACAGGCAAATTTAGTGAAACAGTCCTCTAATAGATTTTGATACATGGGATAATTAAGCTAAGAGAATACAAGACCAATCCTACATCAGAATGAAGATTAAAGATCAGAACTTTTGAAATTCAAAGGTTTGATTAGAAGCAAACATAGAGTTTTCTTCAGCTAGCTCTATAGTTCCATGTGATATGATTGGAGATTGCTGCGGTAGCCAAATAGAATAAAAATTGGGAGGAGAAAGGGGCACACACAGTTTGACTTCTTCCTATCAGCAGGTAGACCTAGCAGAAGAGAAGCAACCTTAAAAGAACTCCCAAGCTGATAACAGATTAAGAAGAATATCTGTCTTTTAATACGTTGTAATTGAAAGAAAGTAGGAGCCTTATTAAGCAAAAGCACTGGAGACCCAGTGATCTTTTGGTCTTTTTGGATTCTGATCAAAATGGCTTCTATAATATTTACCCATTGCCCACAAGTCTCCCTGTATTTAGAATTTCAAATTTCCGGGCAGTAATGTTCAAAAACCATGATTTTCACTGTTGCCTGAAAGTTAAGTTCTACTTTCCCACCTATTTGTTTCATAGGTATCTTTCCTGGAATGCCTTTTTGGTTTGTTTGTGAAGGAGGATGTGGGCAGGGCATTACTTTAACCACACTGCCATAATTGAATGGCTGGCACTATGTTTTCATACTAGGGATTAAATACATACTTCTGTATTTAAGAAGCAAGTCTTCATTGCCCAGTTCTGTTTTTTCTTTCACCATAAATTCTGTGATTACTGGGCTCTCTCCCTTTTCTAAGCTCTTATCAAAAGCTGTTCCAATCCATGGTCAAAGGAAGAGCTCAGTAGATTGCTGTGCTGAGAACAAGGCAGTAAGTTCTCTGTCCTAAGGTGCTCAGTGTCATGTGAGGAATAGAAATGTAAACAGTTAATTTCAGTTCAGGGTTGTAGAAAGTGCTCAGACAGAGATATGCCAAAGGGTTGTGGCCAAACCCTAGATTGACGAAGGCACGAACGTGTCCTAATCCCTAACTTGTTCCTGCCCCCAGAAAAGAGAATAAGAATTTAGTCAGGTTTTGGATGGTGAGGAGTGGGCGAAGGGGCTGAACAGTATTAGAAGAGGGAGCAGCATGAGCCAGAGACTTGGAAGCATGAGGCAGCATGGCATGTGTTCAAGGAACAACTACTAGTAATTCTGTATCACTGAAGCATGATGTGGGAGGCAAGGAGTGGCAGAAAGTATGAAGCTGAAGACTTAGGCAATAGAAGAATTTTAGATATTTAAAAATAAGCAGGGAAGCTTGAATTTTGTCATGGAGAGTCAATAAAAGATCTTAAGCAGGAGAACGGTAGTCTGACAACTTAGTGTTAGGTTCTTGGCATTCTGAAGGGTTGATTTGCAGAGGTGGTAAGATCGGAGTTAGGGAACTCTGTTAGGAGGTTGCTCTAAGTAAGACATGAGGGCTTGAGCTAAGGGCAGTCATAACGGATGGAGGAATGGATTATAGATATTTGAGGTAAAATTAACTGGAGATAGTGGAGTCAGGGTGAAGGAAAAGGAGTAGTATAGATGTTTTTCAGGTTTATTTTTTTTTAATGTTTATTTATTTTGAGAGAGAGAGAGTGCACATGAATGGGAGAGGGGCAGAGAGAGTGAGAGAATCCCAAACAAGCTCCACATTCAGCACAGAGCCTGGTGTGGGGCTCAATGCTATGACTGCAAGATCATAACCTGAGCTGAAATCAAAGGTCAGATGCTCAAGTCGACTGAGCCACCCAGGCACCCCTGTTTTTCAGGTTCCTAACTTGAGAACTGGGTGGATAGCAGTATCACATGATGAAATTAAGGATATATGAAGGGGAGATTTGGAAGAGGAAGATTTTTGTGTTCAAGTTTGGATTTAGTTGTTTTGGAGATGTCTTGGAACATGAAGGGAGAGAGATTCAATTTTTAAATGAAGTTAATTTTTTTGCAACATTAATATAGGTATCATTGAAGGGTTTTTAAGAAAAGGACCAGTTTGAAGAAGATAATAAGGGCTCAAGATAAAAGTAGCCATTAGCCAAAAACTATGAGAGTAAATGCAATATCCCTAGAAATGAAGTAGAGTATAAAGGGAAGAGTGAGAACGGAACCCTGGAAGCACCAGACTTTAATCTGTAGTCAGCAGAAGCAGCATATCAGCAGTCTTCAGAGAGGGATGAGAAGCAGACATGTGTAATTTGACAAACCAGAGGAGAAGAGGGTTTTGATGGAAGCAGCAGAGAAATCAAAAAAGGTAAATTCTGCTGCTACCATACTCATTTCAGTAGTTGAATGAAGGCAGAAACTAGAATTCACCTGGCTGAGGGCTAAGTAGAAGGTAAAGAAATTGAGACTACAAGTATAGACTCTGGAATTTGATAAGTAAAAGAAGATAGATAGGACAGGAGTGCAATAGCTGATAACAGTAGCTAACATTTGAGTGCATATTTTATGCCAGGCTAAGCATAGCACATGCATCATTTAATTTTCCTCGTAATAACTCCATTTTAGAGTATCAGTGTTGAGGCACACAGGTTGTATAATTTGCCCAAGAACATACAACTAATAAATGGAGGACCTGGGAATAACACTTGGGGATCTTGACTCTTAGGTCCATGTCCTAGTCACTGTGCTGCAAAACTTCATATTTATCTCCTGTTGGCAAGAGAAGTAAACATTATTCCTCTTTTGGGATAGTTCTTATATTTTTGTTACGCTATAACTGACCTTGACTAATACCATCAATTGTTGAGTGAACAGATTGTTATTTCACTTTTCTTTTATCTGTTGACCAGAGAATATGAAATATGAAATACAGCAATAAAGAAGGATGATAGGCTTTGGAGAGGGAGAAATCCAGGTTTGCAGTGACAAATTGAATAACTTTGGGCAGCTTAACTGCTGAGCTTTAGCTTCTTTATTTGTAAAAATTAGACTACTACTTTCACCTAAAAGTCTGAACAAACAACA
The DNA here is from genome assembly GCF_022837055.1 of Prionailurus viverrinus. NCBI lineage: Eukaryota > Metazoa > Chordata > Mammalia > Carnivora > Felidae > Prionailurus > Prionailurus viverrinus. The sequence goes on from NC_062577.1 coordinate 12,273,429, forward strand.
AAACAAAACCAAACCCAGGGATGCTTGCGTGGCTCAGTCACTTGAGCATCTGACTCTTGATTTTGGCCTAGGTCATGATTCCAGGATCGTGAGATTGAGCCCCACATCAGTCTCCGCACTGAGTGTGGAGCCTGCTTAAGATTCTCTCTCTCTCTCTCTCTCTCTCTCTCTCTCTCTCTCTCTCTCTCCTCTCTGTCTCTCTCTCCCTCCCTCCCTCTCCTGCCCCTCGCCCGCCCCATTCACGCATACACGCTCTCATAAATAAATAAACAAACAAATAAATGCATGAGTTTTTTCTCGAGACATCAGGTGCTTAGGATTGGATTGCTTATACTCTGTTTATACAGAGTTCTGCATGGATCCCCTTTTTTACTCTATTTTACATGATTACTCCTTCAGTTTCATTCCTCTTTCCCCCCATTTTAGCCATTTACCTTAGAGTATATATGATGTCTTTCCAGTCAGCTTTCATGTATTTGATATGTTTTCTTCCAAAATAGTCTTGTTTTGCTTGTATATTATAAAATTCATGCAAATTTTGGTATGGTATGATACCAAATGGTATGGTATGATGCTGTTAATCTCATTCTTTTTTCTACTTGTCCTTTAAGACTTTTATTTTTACTTGCTTTAGTTCTTAGAGTCATCATTAAAATGAATTCTAAGTAGATAATGTTGTGGCAGATGTCCTCAGGAAAGCCTGTTACCATTCATTCATTGTGCATTTTGTGTGTAGACTTCTAAAGAGAGACTATATATCAACAAATGCATTTAGGAGTATTCTGTTCCAGTTGCCTGTCTTTTGTTATCCTAGTACTGTAGTCTAATTAAAGTGGTTTTGTAATAAATTTAATTATCTGGCAGGGTGAACCACATGTCTTTGCTTTTTTTGTTAATTTAGTTATTCTTGGGCCACTTTTTTTCTATATCATATTTAGAGCAATAGGATCCTTCACGTATTTTGATAGGAGTCATATTTGAGTGATGAATTACTATCTTTACATTGCTGTCCCCAGCATTCCATTTATGAACATATTGGATCCTCATGTATTTATGATCATTACTAGAGTTAAACATTTTTATCTGTAAATGATTGTGTATTTTCTTCAGTTAATTTCTAAATTGTTTAATAATATTTATTCTTGCTAATAGCTTATTTTCTGTTTGGTTTTTGCTGGGAGGAAAATACAGACTTTTTTGTTTCTTAAATTTTTAAAAAAAGTGTATTGAGAGAGAGAGAGAGAGCACACTTGTGTGTGAGCTAAGGAGGGGCAGAGAGAGAGGGAGAGAATCCCAAGCAGGCTCCACACTGTGAGCGTGGAGCCTAATGCAGGGCTCAAACTCGCGAAGTATGGGCTCATGACTTGAGCCGAAATCAAGAGTCAGACACTTAACCAACTGAGCCACCCAAGTGCCCCTGTTTCTTAAATTTTTAAGTTAAGATAATTTACATTGAAATGCACATATATTATGTGAAATTCACATAATTTATAGTGAAATGCACATATATTAACTCTGTATATAGTTGGATCAGTTTTGACAAATCCATATATTAGTGTAACTCGCATCCCATCAAAATGTAGAACATTTGTATCACCTCAGAATGTTCTCCATGTCCTTTTCTAGCGAATCAGCTGAAGCAACCAGTGATTTGATTTCTGTCACTGTGGATTAGTTTTGCTAATTCTGGAACTTCATCTACATGGAGTTATACAGTATGTTCTTGTGTCTGGTTTCTTTCACTCAGCAAAGCATAATGTTTCCAAGATTTATCCATGTTGTTTAATTAATCAGTAACTCTTAGATTTTTATTAGGAGTGCATTGTATTAATATACTACAGTTTATTTCACTGCTTTTGGACATCTGGGCTGATTCCAGTTTTTGGCTATTAGAAATAAAACTACTGGGGACATTTTTGTATAATGCTTTTTGTGGACATAGTTTTCATTTCTCTTGAGAAGTACCTAAAAGTGGAATTGCAAGTGCTGAAACAGATGGGTATCGTATGCTTCTGGAAAGACACAACATCACTTATTATGGAGGATTCTGGCCTGGAATACATAACCTGAATCTGGTCATGAAGAAACATCAGACAAACCTCAAATAAGGACCCTATTATTTAAAAATAAAAGGATTATGTTCATCAAAAATGTCAGTGCCACATAAGGTAAAGGCCAAGAACTATTCCAGGGTAAAGGAGACTCTGAAGACACATGATAAGTGCAGGACATGATCCTAGACTCAATTCTGTACTTCGGTGTACTACAGGGGAAATGCTATAAGGACATTATTGGATTAATTGACACAATTGCAAATATGGATGATAGGTTAAAGTATTATGTCAATGTAACATTTGTTGAAATTGACAACTGCACTGTGTTTATGTAAGAGAATATCCTTATTCTGTGGAAATACATACTAAGGTATTTAGAGATAAATTACATGGAGGGAGAGAAAGGAGAGTGTGGGAAGGAGGTTGTGAGAGTATGCCATGAGCAAGTGACAAATGATGGAAAAAATGGGGCAAAATGTTACCAGTAGTTTGATATGGGTAATGAGTTTGTGGATGTTCTTTGTACTGTGCTGACAATTCTTTGGAAGCCCTGAAATTATTTCCAAATAAAAAGTGAAAAAAAAAAAAAAAAAAAAGAAGAAGAAAACAACCCTGGGTTGGGATTTTTCCCTTTCCTATGTGCAGTATTGGTTAATCCACTCAAATTTCCTTAATTATCATTAGTTTATTACAATTATTACTTTGTGCCAATTTTGCTATTTTTCTAGAAATATCTATTTCTTGTGAATTTTCAAATATATAGGTATTTATATAGTTTGTAATATTTTACAGTTTAAAAAATCTGTTTTGTCTGTGGTATTTCATGTTTTTGTGCCATGTTAATTCACATCACCAACTCTCCTTGATTGGTTTTGCCAGAAATTCATCTTTCTAACATTTTCTTCAAAGAACTAAGTTTTGTTTTTCTTAATCTTTGCCTTTGGTCTTTATTTCATTGATTTCTGTCCTTATAGCCTTCTTTCTTTTTTTTTTTTTTTTTTGTAATTTTTTTTTTCTCCGATTTACACTATTATCTCTTTGAGTTGAAAGATTAGCTCTTGTTTTGAAACTAGCTCTTCTTTGGAAATAAAGTTTTCCTGCCGTTGTCTTATCTGCATCCCACCAATTTGTCTTATCTGCATCTCATCCTACCAATAGTAGTCCTCCACTGTAATATTTCCTAAAGTTTCTCATTGTTTCCTCTTTAATGGAAGGATGATTCTGCTGCATAATTTTTGTTTCCAGCCTTAGGATGTTGTTGGGAATCTTTTTGTTACTTCAAAAATTGTTGCAGGGTAGTTGGAGAATATAGTTTATTAGATCTTCAGCCTTTGGAATTTGAGTCTTCTTTTGAAGTTTTAGTGTATGGTTAGTATTTGGGAGATATCCCATGTGTGCTTGAAAAAGAATGTTTATTTTGTATTTGTTATAAAGTTATATATATTTGGTCAAGCTTGTTTCTTATATATAATGTAAATCTCATGTTTTCTTAGATTTTGTCCGTGTATTATTTTGTAAGAGATAATTTAAAATAGGCTACCATAATTTTTGATTATTCTGTTTCCACATGCAGGTTTGGGGGTTTTATATATTTCGAAATGATATTTTTGGGTGCATATATGTTTATAATCATTGTATCTTTTTACTAAGATAAATAATAAATCTGTTAGTGACATAATGTTTATCAATTTAATTCAGTTTTGTCTACTTTGTTTTTTTAAATGTTTTCTCAATGTATCTTTACTGAAATTTTTAATGAGTTGAAAATTATACCTAACATTTCCTAATAAGCTTCTGTATCTAACATAATATCTGGTATGTATTGGTAGTCTTAAGTGCTGATATAGTTTCTTCAGTATAACTCAGAGAGAAACGACATGAACTCATTTGAAAGTTTAATAGACTTCAGTTTAGTTTTGTCCTTACCTCTTCAATTATTAGGCTTGGCTCATTTGCATATTAGCATATTCTTTATTGCACATTAATGTGTCCTGGAATTCATTATTACATTATTTTGCTAGATTTCTTTGATAAGATTATAAAAAGTAATTGTAAAGGTAGCTAGTTCAGTATTTCTAAACTAGGCAGTTGTAAAATAAGCTTCAAGGCTTAATTTAGTTGCTGTATCCTACAGAAAAAAATTCCTGAGTCCTCCTCCTGTTCCCTTTGTTAAGAGTTAATTGATGTTCCTTTACCCTAACATTTAAATCTTAACAATTGTTTTTTGAAATATATAGTTGTAACATACCCTTGAAAATAGCACAGTGCCTGGCAGCATTAAACTGTAGGTTCCCACTGCAAGAAAAACTTCACCCACTGCATATTCAGGTTGAATCTGTCCATTAAGAAAAGACTATGTACTGTCATCTGGATGCAGACATTCATTCCTTCTGTATTGTGGTACTTTTTTTTTTTTTAAATGTATAACCATTAAGACCATATCTAAAAGAGCTTTTGTGGAAATTGTAGGCAAATAACAAATATTTGTCATTAAAAGATGGATATATGTTTAATCTATTAATATATGGTCAGCCTATTTTTGAGAGTGAACAAAAAAAGATACACATATTAATGGTGTAAATAAGAAACTAAAATGGAGTGCTTAACAATTTGTAATGTTTCTGTTGCTTTTGAGCTCTATACAGCTTATAATTTATGCGTATGATTTTTGTCCACTTTGAAGAATTTTATTTTGGCAATTATACCCAGGCAGGTATTACAATAATATATGTTGCAAATAGATACAACATTGAATTATTTTTTTCTTTCTGTTTAAAAGTGGGCAGAATTCCAAAACTTGTTCTTATGGGAATTTAAAGACATCAAATCGTAGAAAGGCGTGCAATAGGCAGGCACCTGTTGCCTAGCTTCAATAATGATCAATCTCTTGTCATTCTTGTTTTATTTCTCTCTGCTCCACTTCTTAAAACAGCTTTTTCAGGGGCATAATTGGTATACAATATACTACATAAATTGGACAATTTGATACCTTTTGGTATATGTATACATCCATGAAACTCTCACCAAAAGCAACTTAGCAAACATATCCTTTACCCTCAGGAATTTTCTCATGTCCCTTTGTAATCCCTGCCTTCTGGCCTCCTTCCTGCAGGCAGCCACTGATTTGCATTCTGTAGCTGTAGTTTAGTTTGCATTTTTTGTATTATATAAATGCATTATATTTTGTATTATATAAATTCCATTATATAAATGGAATCGTGCATTATATACTTTTTTTTTTGGTTTGACATCTTTCACAGAAAATAATTATTTGGAGAGTTGTCCAGGATGTTGTGTTTCAGATTAATATCTTTTTATTGCTGAATATTATTACATTATATGTCTATAGTATAAATTGTTTATCTATGTACCTGTTCATGGATATTTGAGGTTTTTTTTCCCCCAGTTCTTGACTATTACAAATAGAGCTGCTGTGACCTTTTGTGTCTTTCTCTTGAGTGAATACTTAAGGGTGGAATGGTTGGATTATTTGGGTCTGTTTCACTTTTAAGGCAGTGCCAAATTGTTTTCCAAAGTGGTTGTACCGTTTTAGATTCCCACCATATAAGAGTGCTTCTATATTGTTTGCAACACTTAGTATGTTCAGTCTCTTAAATGTTAAGCCATTTTATTAGGTATGTAGTGGTATCTCATTGTGGTTTTGATTTGCATTTCTCTAAGAATAACGATGATGTTAAGCATCTTTCACATGTTTATTTGCCATTCCTAGGTTTTCTTTGGTGATATGACTATCAAAATCTTTTGCCTGTTTTTTTTAAAAATTTGGTTGTTTCTTAATTGAGTTTTGAGAGTTCTTTACACTGGATACAAATTCTTTATCAAGTATATGCTTTGTAAATATTGTTGCCTAGTCTAACTTGCCTTCTCATTTCATAAGTGTGTTTTACAGAAGTTTTTAATTTTGATGGTTAGTTTGTCAATTACTTCTTTCATGGATTCTGCTTATTTTTAAGAGAAACTTATATTTTGGAATGATTCTAGATTTATAGACAATATGCAAAGGTAGTACAGAGAGTTAACCACATACACTTCACCTAGCTTCCCTGAATATTAACATTACATGTAATCATGTTACATTTGTCAAAAGAAATTAGTACAGCACATGGACCATGCTTTTTACATCACACATAAAAGTTCTTTGCCTAGCAGTTTTTTGGGAGGGGGGATCAAGTAGTGGAATAGTATTAAACTAAAATGTCCTACAATTGTACTTATAAATACTTCAATAAAAGTGAACACATTTTTTTGAAGGCAGTTGTGTGGAGGTATTTCCATATGCAGGATGCCAGCCTAATTGCACACTGATTTAAATTCCTCAGTGTAATTCTGTTCATGTTGGTTAGAACCCAGCATTTAGGGGCGCCTGGGTGGCTCAGTCCATTAAACATCTACTTCGGCTCAGGTCATAATCTCACAGTCGGTGAATTTGAGCCCCATGTCGGGCTCCACACGGGCAGTGCAGAGCCTACTTGGGATGTTCTCTCCCCCTCTCTCTAGCCCATTGTGAGCACGCTCTCTCTCTCTCCCTCTCTCTCTTTCAGAATAAATAAACCTAACAAAAAAAGAACCCACCATTTAACAATATAATCAAGTGAACTGACCAAGAAATCATGTGCAGATGATAAAAAATCTCCAAGGTGTTTTTTTTGACAATTTTTTTTAAAGTTTATTTATTCTGAGAGAGAGAGAGAGAGAGAGAGAGAGAGAGAGAGAGAGAGAGAAGCATGGGAGGGGCAGAGAGAGGGAGAGAGAGAGAATCCCAAGCACTGTCAGCATAGAGCCAGCCCAACACAGGGCTTGAACTTACAAACTGTAAGATCATGACTTGAACCGAAATCAAGAGTTGGATGCTTAACAGGCTGAGCCATTCAGGTACCCCAAAGGGTTTTTTTTTTTAATTAACTATTTATTCAAGGTTATAGAACTTAGAGGATAGGATAAATTTTGAGTGTCAAAGACATTTTGTAATAGTTTTATATCTGATCAGCTGTGGGCAAGAGATGAAAGAAGATGTTAGGGATAGTTCAAAAGTAAAAATTAACATTCTACATCAGTTTGTTATTGTCACTGAACCATGTTCCAACCCCAAAATACCTGTTTTTATTCTCTTAGAATTAAAATATTTTTTGTTTTAGTAAGCATAATGCCTAATATTGTGTTTACTATGTGCTGTCACAGTTCTTAGGGCTTTAAGCTAGCTCATCAAATCCTTATAACAGTCCCCTCAAATAGGTAATACTATTTTGAGGAAATAGGCACAGAGAAATTAATGTTTATTTAATGAGCTTGCCCAAGATCATACAGGCTGTGTGACTCTGGACCTCATTCTTTTAACCATTATGCTAGGCCAACTAGCAAATTGTCACAGTCGAATGTATCTTGTAATATTATGCACTTCTGCACATCTTTGCCATATACCTCCGTTATCATGACCTCCTGAAGGAATGGAAAGATTTCCATTACTACATCCCTTCCATTTACTTCATCCTTTCCATTACTTCATCCCTATGAAATGTTATTTTTTTTTCTCCACTAATAGTTATAATGACTATTAAATTCAACATTGGTGGTCATGACTTGAAACCTTGCCTGTAAATTATAGTAGTATTTGTAATTTTACACCATAACATAACTGATGTAGTGGAGATCTTTCAATCTATTGCTCTATCTATCTATCTATCTATCTATCAAGGCTATGACTTTTTTAGGCCCTTTATCAGGAAGTTATTTTTTAAGTTCATTTTATTTATTTTGAGAAAGAGTGCAAACATGAGCAGGGTAGGAGCAGAGGGGGGTGGGGAGAGAATCCCAAGCTGGCTCCACAGTGTCAACACAGAGCCTGAAGCGAGGCTTGATCTCACAGACCTTGAGATCATGACCTGAGCCAAAATCAAGAGTTGGATGCTTAACTGACTGAGCTGCCCCAGGAAGTACTTTAATAAAAGAAGGTCCATGAAAGATAGCCACACACACACTAGGCATGTTCTTAACAGGAATGCTATCCCAACTTAAATTTTATTTCTATTATTTTTCACCTCCCATCAGACCCTAATAATTATTTGCTGAAGTCCAGAGCTTTTGAATTCGTTGATGTTTAAAGGTCTTGAGGAAATTATGTGGCAATTTCAGCTCTTAAATAAAATTTTAAAAATTAGGTCATTCTATCAGCTGAAATTTGATCTCATTTTGGTTTTGACTAAATTTTTATGAAATTTGTTGATTGATTTAATGGTTCCTGTAAGTTTTTCTTCATGTTTTAAGTTTTGGAGAATAGTACTAATCTTTGATAATTTGGTCCCCTGTTTGCAAAACTTTTTTTTTTTTAATGTACAGTTACTTGTATAGATAAAACTGATTTGTTATATTTCTTAGTTCTTGAGACGCTGTTTGGGTTTGTGCGTGTGTGTGTGTGTGTGTGTGTGTGTGTGTGTGTGTGTAGTTCTCTGTTAAAGATAACCTAAAGCTAGAGAACACAAAGCTAGATTGATGGTATTTTTACCCCTCCCACCCTCACCCTCAAAATTCCTACCCAGAAAATGATTTGTTTTCCATAAGAATATTCTACATATTCAGTGTATGTGTGTGTGTGTGTGTGTGTGTGTGTGTGTGTATATACACACACACACACACATATATATATATATATATGAACATATTCATACACATATTTTTAGTTGAAAATGGTTTTTAAAAAGTTTGGAAGAAGAAATCACTTGAGTATTTATTGACTATTTGCCATATGCCTTTGCTAGGTTTTCTAAGTATATTGATTGGTTGTATCATTTAGATTAGAACATCAACTACATGTAAAAGGAAGTGACAATTTGATTGGCAGAACATTTGTGACACTACCATAATGATAAGATAATAAGTACATAAAGTTACCAAAAAAATTCCTTTTCCAAGTTTGCGTAAAGAAAAATTTTAAATTTAAAATCTGCTTAACGTAAGTTTTCTTTTAAAGACGACTTTTCAGCCATGTAGATTCTACTTTGGTTGATTTTGTTATAGATTTACTGTTTTTAATCCTTTAAACATTTTTCTTGCTCAAGATGTCAGATGGTCATTTTTCTTTGAAAAGCATGCACACACACATACTTTATAACTACTGGTACTTGTGACTAGTAAGGCTTTCAGACTGGATGTTAGTGAGTATTTTCTGTAAGCATAATAACCAGCATGTATGATACTCTTGTTTCACTAAAGTGTGTAAAGCTTGGTATCCTAAATGGCACTCAAATGTGATTTTTGTTTAATCATACAGTTAATACCTTTCTTTATGAATCGCAAATCCATGCCACATTGGTAGGGAGAAGCTGACAAAAAAGGATAGATATGCTCTTAGTCTCCAGACTCTCTTTTTTTGAGTTTATGTGTGTGATGAAGTGGTGGGTGGATGAGTTTGGGGAGTGGTAGTGGTGAAGTGACATGGTGATGGGAGAGGAATAAAAAATGACTGAATTTCCCTCTGGTGTGTGCTACAAAACAGTTCTCCACAGACCTTTCATTCATTTAACAAATATTTATTAAGCACCTTATATTTGCAAGTTTTGGCTTTGTGGGGTGAGGTTAAAGTGGTTAGGAATTGGTTCTCAAGGAATTTATGTTTTAAATGTTTATTTTTGAGAGAGAAAGAGTGCTCATGTGTTTGTGCTCAAGTGAGGGAGGGGCATAGAGAAGGAGAGAGAATCTCAAGCAGGCTTAGAGCTATCAGCGCAGAGCCCTACTCAGGGCTCAGTCTTACCAACCGTAAGATCACATGACCTGAGCAAAAATCAGTGCTTAACTGACTGAGCCATCCAGGCACCCTTTATGTTTCTATTTAATTACAAACTTTCTGCCAGTTACATAAATCTGTAGTTAAGATTTTCAAAGACCTGTCAGGTATGCCGTCAGTTTCATCCTCTGAAAGTAGGTTCTTCTAAGAGTTTCTCATTACCTCCAGTTTAGACAGATTGCCCTCTGTTCTCTGTGTATAGCTGTCATCCTAGGATTTCTATTTCCAGTCACCCTGGGGATTCCCTTTCCCCCTCTAATCTCAGTACCATATTGTTGTACATTGTGGTTTCAGACATCTAGTTTCCTCAAATTAAAATCTTCTTGACTATTCTTACTGTTTATATAAACTTTAGAGTCAGCCTGTCTCCTTAAAAACATCTTTAGCTCTTAAATATCTTTCAAATATTCTGTATATACTAACTTGAATCATATAATTTGACTTTTCCATGCCAGAGAATTGTCAAATATTGGCAATTTGAAGCAGTTCTACTTAATAGAACATTTCTTGCTAAGTTTATATTTTATTTTATTTATTTTTAAATTTACTAAATCCAAGTTAACATACAGTGTAACGTTTCAAGAGTAGAATTTAGTGATTCATCACTTACAGATATCACCCAGTGCTCATCCCAAGTGCCCTCCTTAGTGCCCATCACCCATTTAGCCCATCCCCCCACCCAGTACCCCTCCAAAAACCCTTAGTTTGTTCTCTGTACTTAACAGTCTCTTATGGTTTGCCTCCCTCTCTGTTTTTATCTTATTTGTCTTTCCCTTCCCCTATGTTCATCTCTTTTGTTTCTTAAATGCCACATATGAGTGAAATCATATTTATCTTTCTCTATTTCGCTTAGCATAATACATTCTAGTTCCATCCACATTGTTGCAAATGGCAAGATTTCATTCTTTTTGATTGCCAAGTAATATTCCAGTGTGTGTGTGTGTGTGTGTGTGTGTGTGTGTGTGTGTGTGTACACATCTTTTTAATCCATTCATCAGTCAATGGACATTTGGGCTCTTTCCATAATTTGGCTATTGTTGATAGTGTGGCTGTAAACATTGGGGTGCATGTACCCCTTCATATCAGCATTTTTGTATCCTTTGGGTAAATACCTAGTAGTGCAATTGCTGGGTCATAGGGTAGCTCTATTTTTAATTTTTTGAGGAACCTCCATACTGTTTTCCAGAGTGGCTGCACCAGTTTGCATTCCCACCAGCAGTGTAAAAGTGTTCCCCTTTCTCTGCATCTGCTTATCACCAACATCTGTTGTTTCCTGAGTTGTTAATTTTAGCCATTCTGACAGGTGTGTGGTGGTATCTCATTGTGGTTTTGATTTGTAGCTAAGTGTATATTTTAGTATTATTTCTTTACAAATGGGTATTTTTCTTCTATTTCATCTTGTAACTGGTTGTGATGGTTTTAGTAGAGTTGAGTTGATTCTGTTTGTTTGTTTATTTATTTTATTTATTTGAGAGAGTAAAGCACGTGAGCAGGGGAGAGGGACTGAGGGAGAGAGAATCTTAAGCAGGCTCCATGCTCAGTGCAGAGCCTGATGAGGGGCTAGATCCCACGACACTGGAATCTTTACCTGAGCTGAAATCAAGACTTGGACGCTCAACTTACTGAGCCACTCAGGCACCCCTGATTCTTAATTTTATACCTAAGAATATAATTTTTATACCCAAGATATCTTTTAATAGGTGGTTCTTTTTAATTTTCCACCTGTATAAACTCATTATCTGCAATTAATGATGATTTTATTGTCTCTTTTTCCATTTTTATATCCTTTATCATATTATGTAATACTAGCAATAATGGACATTCTTGTCTTGTTTCAGATCTAAATAGGGTTATTTTTAAGTTGCTTCACTAAGTTTGGTACTGACTTTCAGGCTTGTGTATTATGAATATATGTTCCCATGGTAAACACCTGCTTTTTCCTATTTAAAAAAATCTTGATGGATGTGTAAGTTTATCAGATGTCTTTCAGTGACTATGAAGATAATCATATTTTTCCTTGATATTTTTTTGCATGGTAAACTAAATAAACAGATTCTGTTATTTCGACCACTTTTGACTACCAGAGCTAAACTCTACTTGATCATAACAGTGGTATATTATTTCTTTGGTATGTCCTTAAAGACTATTTTTTTTTATTGTTTCATTTAGACTTTTCGTGTCCTATTTCCTAAGTTGTATTAACCTGTAGTATTCACTTGTGTGTGCTCTTTCTCTTAATTTTGGATATCACTACCATGTTCCTATATAAAAATATTTTGGAAGCTGTACTTCTGTGCTTTGAAATAGTTTAGGTAGCTTGGAGTTATCTCTTCTTAAGTATTTAGTAAAATTTCAAATATTATTGGCATCTGGTACTTTCTGAGGGTGTTAGCCCTTTGACAACTTTTTCTGTTCCTTTTGTGATAATTTTCAGACACTCCTTTTGTGAAGGCCTTACTGTTTTCACCTTTATGAAATTCATAATGCCTTAATTTGGGATGCTGATAACACACTGTTTATGGTTTTTGTTTTCAGGGCATTAAATAAAAACCCTCGTCTTATGTATATTTGTCTTCATTAAATTGTTAAGTTCTTTAGGGCATTAGTGTAAGAGCCATCTATTTGTTTATTGCCTCAAATTCTAGCCCATGGTAGGGAATGTGTTGGCTTAACAACTTTTCCTTCTTTCTTTCTTTTGGTGGTGGTGGATGTTTTACAGGCTTCCCAGTTGGCGTGTATGTTGTAAAGAGAGTTCTTCAGCTTCATCATATTACTCTCAAGATGACAATTGTGCACTAGAAAATGAAGATGTACAATTCCAGAAAAAGGTACCTTAAATAAAGTTGACAATGTAATTTGTGTGTCAGCTTTCTAAGACTTCCTCAAAACATTCGGAATAAAAGTAATTTCAGAAATACTATGTCATAATTTTTGGTGATTTGTAATTCTCACTGTAATCTGAAGAGTTACTCAGGTAATTCTGAAAGTAAGCTATCTCTGAAATATTTATATGTTTATTCTTTTTGCTTATGTTTAGAATGTTCTAACATCCTTAGTCCTAGAGTAAGGAGGAAAATAATACCTATTCAGAAAACTGAAAACCAGTGGCTCATTTTTTAATGCTCTAATTAGTTAAAGGGTTTCAAAAGAAACACCAGTTTTATTATAAGAACTTAGAAATCAGGATTATAGGGAGAGTCTGCAGTCAGTGGTTATGTAGTTTTTTATATAATTTGATGGAGTGAATAGAGAGTCCAAAAAACCAGACCAGATCTGTAAATCATTTATTATTGTATCATTTTAAATGAAAAAGGTGAGTATTGACTAGATTTGGCTTCCCCCTATCAATATATATATTTTAAAATACAGTTGACCCTTGAATGACATGGGCTTGAGTTATGTGTGTCCATACTAATATGCAGATTTTTTATGGTACAGTACTGTAAATGTATTTTCTCTTATGATTTTCTTAACATTTTCTTTTCTCTAGCTTCTTTAAGTCTTTCTCTCTTTCTTTCTTTCTTTCTTTCTTTCTTTCTTTCTTTCTTTCTTTCTTTCTTTCGAGCATGCTTGTGTGTGAGTGGGGAAGGGGCAGAGGGAGAGAGAGTATCCCAAGCAGGCTCCGAGATGACAGCGTGGAACCCCACATGGGGCTCAAACTCACAAACTGTGAGATCATGACCTCTGAGCCAAAATCAAGAGTTGGATGCTTAACCGAATGAGCCACCCAGGCACCCCTTCTCTAGCTTTTACTTCATTGTAAAAATGTATACTGTGTATAATATACAAAATATGTGGTAATTTACTGCTTATATTATTGGTACAGCTTTGGTCAACAACAAGCTATTAGAAGTTAAGTTTTGGGGGAGTCAAAAGTTATAGAGAGATTTTTGACTGTGCTAGGGCTTGGTATCCCTAACCCCTGCATTGTTTAAGAATCAACTGTATAGAAGTCATTTATACCAACTATAAAATATTTATGTTTATATTCTATTTTCCTCTCCAAAGGAGCCATAATTTACTGTTTCTTGTGAAAAGATTGAGACAGTTTTTTTTGTAGTTATCTATATGCCATTATATGGCACACAGATTAATATTTTTATTTTCCATGAAATGTCACATTATAAATATTCTACAAATTGACTTTTCCCTCTGCCCCAGTAATATCTCATGGACTCCTTTTTATGTTATATTCTTTTTTTTTTTTTTTCAACGTTTATTTATTTTTGGGACAGAGAGAGACAGAGCATGAGTGAGGGAGGGGCAGAGAAAGAGGGAGACACAGAATCGGAACCAGGCTCCAGGCTCTGAGCCATCAGCCCAGAGCCCGACGCGGGGCTCGAACTCACGGACTGCGAGATTGTGACCTGAGCTGAAGTCGGACGCTTAACCGACTGCGCCACCCAGGCGCCCCTTTATGTTATATTCTTATGATGGCTACATTTTTATTCATTCATATAGATATTTCATAATTTATTAAATATTTCTTTATTGACAAACTTTTGCATTGTTTCTCAGCTATGTATATGCACATGTGCTTGTGTATGCGTGTGTGTGTGGAAATACGGATTTATAATTACATACCTGGATGGTTGGCATGACATTTAGAGTGGATTATGCAAATTTTGGAGTTAACGAGGATATATTTCTGTGGTGGAGCGTTTAAAATTCTGAAGACTGCTGCTGAATCTCTATTTTTTTTTTTAATTGTAAATGTTTTTATTTTGAATGCTGTTAGTCCCTCCAGTTAACTAGAGGGGTAAGAGGAGAGCTCTGGAGGAGATAGATGTATTTACAAGAGTGTCTGGCCACACAGTCACTGTTCCCTGTGAATTGGATATTAAAGACATGCTTGTTTTATTTCATATTCTCATGTTTAGTCATTTTTCTAATGATTCTTAAAGATAACTTTAATCCGAGCCCACGAATGAGAGTCCATTCTCTCTGTCCAAGTTGGCATTTCACACTTGTTGCTCCATAGTCCCACGGTATTTTCCCATATTGGAGCCTATATTCACCCAAGAATGATCAGTCTCCTCTCTGAAGACTACCTTTTATAGGGCCAAGCAACTTTTTAAGATACTAAAAACAAATTCTTATTACATACTTCATCCAGAGTAATGAATGCCCTTTTTCATACATTGGTATAACCAGAAAGACCTCTCAAGAGAGCCACTGGAGGACAAAGGGAGTCATTTTTCTTTAAAAAAAAATTAAAAAAAAAAATTTTTTTTTAACATTTATTTATTTTTGAGACAGAGACAGAGCATGAACGGGGGAGGGTCAGAGAGAGAGGGAGACACAGAATCTGAAACAGGCTCCAGGTTCTGAGCTGTCAGCACAGAGCCCGACGCGGGGCTCGAACTCCCGGACCGCAAGATCATGACCTGAGCCGAAGTCGGCCGCTTAACCGACTGAGCCACCCAGGCGCCCCCCCAAAAATTTTTTTTAACATTTTATTTATTTTTGAGACAGGGAGAGACAGAGCATGAACAGGGGAGGGTCAGAGAGAGGGAGACACAGAATCTGAAACGGGCTCCAGGCTCTGAGCTGTCAGCACAGAGCCCGACGCGGGGCTCGAACTCACGGACCGTGAGATCATGACCTGAGCCGAAGTCGGCCGCTTAACTGACTGAGCCACCCAGGCACCCCAAATTAAAATAATAATGCTAATATTCCCTTATTTCTCTCTGTAATAAATAAGAATAAAATTGAGGCAAAATTATTTTTTATGTGTGCTTTCTGAGTCTAGTAGCAATTATCAGGAAAAAATGGAACTAAAATTTTGTAGAAGAAAAGGGAGATGATTTTTCATAGAGGAATAAGAGGTAAAGTAGCTGAAGTTAACTAAAAACATACCTTGGACTTCTGTGTCCAAATATCCTGTTCTGTGTGAGAGAGTATGTGTCTATGTGTGTGTGATGGAGTGATGTTTGAGAGCGCTATATCAGAATGTTGTTATACGCCTTTTGATAGATGAAGTTATAATTGTCACAGATTTATGAAAAGCAACTATTTACCAGTCCTCATTTTCAATTCTTCTGTATTAAGCTGAATATGTCAAATAATGAGTATCTCTTTAAGAAGAGTATAATTTCATACTTTCACCCACAGTCTATGAGACTTTGATCTAATCTCTGACAAGAAATTTGGAGACTTAAATGTTGTGAGAGTAAATATAAGCAAAACATTTAGGGGGGAAACATAACTCAGCAAGCGTTTAGGTACCTGGTATATATTGTTTAGATAAACAAAGAATATGAACTTTGCTTTTATGAAATGTATAGCTAGAAAATATATTTAAACCTGAAATCCTAACTGGAAAGTAAGTGTCAAAAGAGATGGCACAAAGAGCTGTATGTACTTTCACTTATTAGAGATCCTGCCACATACATAGTGCTGGGTGGTAGGACTAAAGTGCTTATTAAGAAATCAAATGAGGGTCTTGAACTCATTTAGTGTCCGTTTTCACTGTGGTGGCAAGGAAGGGGATGCAGGAAGATGGACAATAACCGTGTAAACAAATAAAAGTAATTACAGTCAAGTGCATACAAGACAGTGTTGTGGTTGTAAAGTATATAATATTGCTTAGGACTGTTTTGTGAAACAATTTTATCAGTTAGCCTTTTTTCTTTGTTGCGATATAGGATGAAAGAGAGGGACCTATCAATGCCGAATTATCGGAAAAAGTGGGTTCAAACTTACCTATTCCTCCAGAAGAACATAAATTGAAAGATGACTCTGCTGTGGATGTACAAGTAAGCTATGTTGCTTTGATTTTTGATGATGTGTCTTTTAAAACTACTTTGCAAGATAGAAAACTTCTGTTTGGTCATCATATTGTGAATTTTTATTTTTTCTTTTTGAATTGTCGTGCTGTTGGCCTTAATACTGTTCACCTGCTAAGAGTACTGCTTTTGAGAAAATGCAAAATTGCAGATTTAATAATAAATGTGACCATTTTCTTTGTAGTAAAAGTTTGGGTATAAGTTCTCATTTCTTTTTAGGTTCCATTTTGGCTCACTGTAATGTATCTTTGTCTCTTTAGACTTTTAGATGTCAGGAAATTGTTTTCTAACTTAAAAGGAAGTATTTGTGTATAAAACAAAGAATGTTTTTATACCAAACTTTTGTCACTCAGTGTGGCATATTAATTAATTATAGGTTAAAATATGTTTTCCCTTTTCCTTTTATATTACATCATGAATATTATTTTCTATTTTATATGCCAGATTTTATGAAAGATATTAAAAACTAGACAAGAATATAAGCTGACTGGAATGCTGAAGCATCTGGAACCCATTTAATATCAGGAATAGCTGAAGGAACTAGGGATATTTGATCTGGAGGAAGAAAGACTAAGGAAAAACTAAGTATCTCAAGTAGTAACAGAAGCAAACTTCAGCTCAAAATGAGGGAGAATTCTTTTTTTTTTAAAATGCAGTCAGAGTTATTTTATGACTTAATTGGACTAAGTACAAATAGTGTTTCATTTTGGATTCTGGAACATGTTTGTCAAATGTTTGTACAATAGAGTAAGAAAGTGTTCTCTGTTACCCTTCTGGTTATATGACTATTCCTGAACAGTCCTGCCATTGTTCATTCTCTAGAATTTTTATCATGGTGTTCAAATACTTTGAAGTGCTTACTGCATCTTATAGACCTGTGTTGTTCAGTATAGTAGCCACTAGCTACACGTGGCTCTTGAGCACTGGAAATGCAACCAGTCCAAATAGAGACTTGCTATAAATACATATTGGATTTTGGAGACTTAATTAAAAAAAAAAAAGTATAAACTATCTCATTGATTTTTTTTTTACATTGAATACATATTAAAATGATAATGTTAATATTCCTTTTCTCAAGGCCTCCACCATAAAATACAAACTATTTGTATTCCTTTGTGAATTTTTCATTTCAGTGTAAATAATTCCCCAAATGATCATATTTTGTATTCTTTGGACTCTATACCTTGTGTTTCCTTTCTGCTCCCATATTGGTCCTCTTTTTCTTTACAGTCCTCTTTCTTCTAGTCTGTAATAGTCCATAGTTTCTGTTTTCTTTGAACTGAGCTTGAGTACCTCTCACTTGATACTTAATAAGCATTAAATGTCTACTGTGTGCTATGGAACATGAAGATCAAGAGAACACAGTTCTTACTCAAGATGTTTATAGTATACTTGAAGAAGAAGAGACATAAATAAGGCAATTGAGGTGTTTGAGGTGCTGTATAGAAGAGAATAGTGGAGGCATAGAGGAAAGGGAAAGGTTAATTCTATTTAGTATTGGTTGTGGGAGAGAATGTGCTGATAGAGGTTTCAAATATGAGTGGTATTAGGTAGATTTCAGATTGTGTTTTGGAGGGGTCAATGGCCCAGAGCATCATTGCTCACTGAAGGAGCAGTGAGAATCATGTATTGCATTGTAATTGTACTTGTGTACTTGTGTGTACATGCTCTGTGTTGTTCTTTATTTATGCACGTTATCTTTTTTTTTAATACGAAATTTATTGTCAAATTGGTTTCCATACAACACCCAGTGCTCATTCCAAAAGGTGCCCTCCTCAGTACCCATCACCCACCCTCCCTTCCCTCCCATCCCCCATCAACCTTCAGTTTGTTCTCAGTTTTTAAGAGTCTCTTATGCTTTGGCTCTCTCCCTCTCTAACCTCTTTTTTTTTTTTCTTCCCCTCCCCCATGGACTTCTGTTAAGTTTCTCAGGATCCACATAAGAGTGAAAACATATGGTATCTGTCTTTCTCTGTATGACTTATTTCACTTATATGCACGTTATCTTCTAAACTGCTGTAGGGCAAGAAGTATGTATTGTACTATTTTTCATATTTACATATGATTTCTTTGTTGCTGCTAGCATTAATTACAGTAAGAGGGAAATATATGTGGGCCCTGATAGAAAATAGGAAAGAAGGAAGACAGGTTTCTTTGTCCTAGTTTGTGAAATGCCAGGAAAAATGGCTAGAGCTTGTATTTTAATATGAAATGTATTCCTTGGGGGGTAATGTTAGAAGAAAGGATTTTTATAAAAGTACATTCTTGATACTGTCACTTTTGAGACATAATTTTATAAAATCCTGTATAGCTAAAGAGATAATTTATTAACCTCCACATTTAATGTAACTTTTTTTTTTTTAAACAGAATGCAGAGTCAAAAAAGTTAAGTCCATCTGTGATTGAGACACTCCCTCCAGTTGATCTACATGAAGATTCTTCCAGTGTAACTGTGGGCAGTGAAAACATTGAAAATATTTCTAGCTCATCTACCTCAGAGATCACTCCAATCTCAAAGCTTGAGTAAGTCATTACAAAGAAAAAAAGAGAATCTCATTAGATTAATGATGGAAAAATGTCTTATCACATAAGGCAGCTTGAAATTCAGATTTGAAGTTTAGGCTCTGCAGCAGACCTAAGTTATGATGCCTTGTTTTGCATAATGATTTTATTTTAATGTAATGGTCTTATGATATAACCAGTGTTTATTCTGCTTCCAAACTCAGTGAAGTAGATCCTAGCTATGAAATCTACATCCCATAAAGTGAGGTTCTACTTGTTTAAGTAACTGCTTATTTGAGTAATCTTCCTTATAATTATCAGATTCAAATGTCAGATTATTCACTTCCATCAAGTATTACTGCAGCATTCCATTGGTAGGTCTGTCTTTTTGCGAATAGCTCCCTTGTTCAAACTTGATAGTAAATACTCAATTTGTAGATCTAAGGTTTCTTTAATTTAGAAAATCGATTATGTACTCTTCTAGCTCCTTACAGCAACACTACAAAGAACAAATTCCCTTCATACTGCATTAATCACTTCCTATATCAAATGAATTAATATATATTTAAAAATTGGATAGGGTAATATCTGGTACATAGTAAAAATATATGTGTCAGTTAATATTATTATCATTACTTTTTTTTAACTACAAGTAATTTTATTTTTATTTTTTTATTAAAAATATTAAATTTTTAAAAAATGTTTATTTATATAAATAAGGCTCCAGGCTGCGAGCTATCAGCACAGAACCCATCATGGGGCTCGAATCCACGAGCAGTGAAATTATAACCTGAGCTGAAGTAGGACGCTCAACTGACTGAGCCACCCAGGTTCCCCCCACCCCCAAATTTTTATTACTGTTTATTTACTCTTGAGAGAGAGAGAGAGAGAGAGAGAGAGAGAGAGAGAGGGAGAGAGAGGGAGGGAGTGGGGGAGGGGCAGAGAGAGAGAGGGAGATAAAGAATCTGAAGCAGGCTCCAGGTTCTAAGCTGTCAGCACAGATCCTGTCATGGGGCTTGAACTCACAAACTGCGAGATCATGACCTGAGCCAAAGTCGGACTCTTAACAGACTGAGCCACCAAAGTGCCCTATCATAAGTACTTTTAAAAACACTTATTCTTCTCAAGAACTTAGGGGGCTGGGGTGAAGGAGTTTTACTTAAAGATGTTAGAGTTTTCATTTAGGTGTTTATCCTAGGTAAGGAAGAAAGAAACAGAAGACAGGCTTAGAAATAATGGACAGTATTTAATAATACTTATTCCAGAAAGAATTTAAGGCTAAATATTATATATATAGACAGTACATCTTATTTTCCCTGTATCCTGAACATGACTGCTTCGTGAATTGGAAGTGAGTAGCAGAACATATTAGGGTATGTGTTTTTTAAGTGAAATTCTAAAAGTGTCTTAAGAACTTCAGTTGAAATGTTAATAGAGATAATAGATTATTTTTTGATACTATAGGCAACAACTAACATTGGTAGAATATACTAACCTGGAAAGGACCCATTAGGAAGATGCAGTTAAAATAAATAATTTTAAAATCTTATTTTTTATGAGACCAAGCACTAATGTATGATATTTTGTTTTAAAACTTAGCAGTTAGCTATTTAAAGGCCAAGGGCATTAACAGATTAAGAGTCAGCAGTTGACTTTATGTGATTTGAAATAAGTGAACTCTTGGAAACAGCCTGCCAAACTGTAAAGAATTCTCCTGTCTTAGATTATGTTTTGTAAATCACTAATACCATTTTTAACTTATGCCACATTATGTTCATTGAATTGCCAGATTGTATTTTTTGTTTCTATTTTTAGTGAAATAGAAAAGTCTGGTACTATTCCTATAACCAAGCCAAGTGAAACTGAGCAGTCTGAAACTGATTGCGATGTTGGTGAGGTTCTTGATGCAAATACTCCGGTTGACCAGCCTTCCTTTGTTAGTCCACCTGAAAGGTGGGTGTGAGCCATTGTTTTCCCTTTTATAATTCTGTAATAATAGCAGTGTCATGTTTGAATGGACTTTGGTGCATACTTAATTCCACTTTATGATTGAGAGAAAGCTAATCCCTTTGTGCTCCTTTCTTGGTTTACTTTGTACATGATAGTTGTAACAGATTAGATTGTATAAACTTGTTATTCAGCTGAAATTTTTTAATTTGTCTTTTTGGTTTCAAATAGCCTTGTTGGCCAGCATATAGAAAATGTGTCATCTTCACATGGCAAAGGAAAAATAACAAAATCAGAATTTGAATCAAAGGTTTCAGCAAGTGATCAGGGTAGTGGTGATCCAAAATCTGCATTGAATGCTTCAGATAATTTAAAAAATGAGGTAGGTATATAACTTGCACTATTTCCTACTTTATTATATGTATTTTTATTTTTTGTTAATCTTGCAATTTGCTAACCATATTTGCCATAAAAACAGGGATTATGTAGTTAATGAGGAATATGGAACTGAGGAGTGAGCTGTGCTTTCTGAGAGCAAGTGGTCTCCAGTATATTGTTCATACATGAAGTTGTTCCAAATGTGAAATGTCTTTGGTATTTTATAATTAAGTGGTTTTCTGCTACCATCAGCTGTTTGATACCAGATATATAAAGTCCTCATTTAAGCATTTTCTTGGAGAGCTATATAGAAGAAGGTATGATTGTTAAATTCGAGTATCTTCAGTATATAAGCTTAACTCCATATACAGTGTTAAATTTAGGCTCTTCAATGAGAATTATTTAAAAAAATTTGTTTTTAATATGTATTTACTTTTTAAGAGAGAGAGAGAGAGCGCGCACGTGCATGTGCATGAGCAGGGGGAGGGGTAGAGACAGAGTGCAAGTGGGGAAGAGACAGAGAGGGAGACACAGAATCCGAAGCAGGCTCCAGGCTCTGAGCTGTTAGCACAGCTAACAGGAGGTGGGGCTTGAACTCACAAACCGTCAGATCATGACCTGAGCCGAAGTTGGACGCTTAACCGATAAAAGGCTGTAATTTTTAACTGTATTAATTACCTCCTAAATAAATTAATATCCTGGAAAAAAGTGTCTCAGCTAGGTACATTTTTACAAATTGTGTTCAAAGTAGGTTTTTATTTGATTTTTAAATTAGTGGTAATACTTTTCTGCTATATTTTTAATAGCCACATACTTTATTAGTCAGTTAGTTTGTTCTGCAAAACACTCCAACACAGAGGTTGTATGGGAACCAATTTGCTAACTCTTCCTTAGTATTTGCAATATATGCAACCGATAAGGATTACTGTCAACTACAAAGACTACCTACAAATCAGTAATGGAGGAGAGGAACAATATATTCAGCAAAGAAAATATCTAAAATAATCAAGAGATTATGGGTATTTGTATTTGTGTAATTCTAATACTCTAGTGTATTAGTGTAATTCTAATATACTAGTGTCAGTCCTTAAAAGTTTGCTTTAATATAGTGAGTACTCGTATTAGGGAAAATGTGCCCTATACCATATAGCACATGTGTACTATATGAGACTTGTGCTATTTGGCAGAGTAAGCTGTCTAAATAAATATTGTGCACTTCTCTAGGAACTGTTTGTAAATATGTTATGCATTGTTTTAGGAATACAGAAATAAATAATGGAATGAACATCCTTGCATACATTATTCAGCTTACAGAAAAAAATTACAAATTGAATTTTTGCCTTTCCCCAGTTAAATTTCTTCCCCTTCAGATAGAACACGTATCTAAAATTCAGTGTGTGTGTGTGTGTGTGTGTTTAAGAATGTGTTTTTAAACTTTTTCCAAAAGTATTATTATAAACAATACATACTATTAGTTGGCATATTTTGAAGCAGTATAAAATGGTCTCATTCTTAACTATTATGTGACTCAACATTGTTTTTGAGATTTGTCTGTCAATTGTTTTCACTGTTGTATTTCACTACCACAATTTATCTGTTCTTCAATACATGGGTATTTAGGTTGTTTCTAATTTCTGGATATTATAAACAGTGCTGCCATAAGCATTCCTGCATACTTTCTTAGTCACATGCGCATGTTTTCACTGATATTAATACATAAGAGTAGAATTACTGGCTCATAGAGTATGCACATCTTCAGTTAATATTGCTAAAATTTTTTTTAAGTTTACTTATTTATTTAAGTAATCTCTACATCCAATGTGGGGCTCTTAACTCATGACTCCGAGATCAAGGGTCACATGCTCTTCCAACTGAGTCAGCCAGGTGCCCTCAGTACTGCTAAATTTAGAACTCCCTTCAGCAGTCTAATAGGTGTCTTATGGTTCAACAGACGTGCCACACTTGAACCTCCATCAGATTGGTATAATTTATTGTCTCTGGTTTTCATTTGCATTCCTTGATTATCGATTATTTTATATTTTTTCTTTGCTAAATTTATTGTTCCTCTCCTCCA
Organism: Prionailurus viverrinus; assembly: GCF_022837055.1. Lineage (NCBI taxonomy): Eukaryota > Metazoa > Chordata > Mammalia > Carnivora > Felidae > Prionailurus > Prionailurus viverrinus. Next base: position 12,296,970 of record NC_062577.1, read on the forward strand.
TTATTGATGTGTAGGTAGTTTTTATATTTGGTAGTAATCCTTTATTGGTTGCATATATTGCAAATACTTCTTCCAGCTTGTGACTTACTGTACCATGTAGTTTATGGTTTTGTGATATGTTTAATTTAAAAATTTTAATCCAGCCAAATGTATCAGCCTTTTTTTAATGATTTATTCTTTCTTCATCTTGTTAAATCCTTTTGTATATGAAGATTTTTCTATAGTTTCTTTAAAAAGCTTTGTTTTTCTTTAGATTTTTTTGTGTTTCTTTATGTTTTTAAATCCACCTTAAAATTTTTATGAGAGTGGTAATTCCTGTTAAGGAATTTTTAGAAACAACATGCTATATCTAGAATTAGTTAGCTTTCTTTAATGCATATATTATTTTAACTTAGATTTTAAGGTGGATGCATTACAACTATAGTACTTACTAATTTGTATGGTTTATGTAGAAGTAATTGTTTGCTTAGGGTATGTTATAAAGTTTTTTACAGCCTAGCTTATATTGCAAACGTGAAGAATATATTTTGTGATGCTTTGGTAAAAGATTTCAATTTTTTCAAGAGAAACTCAACTTTTAAGTAAACCAGACCTTTTCTTTTTACATTTTTCATTTTTTTGAAATATTGTCTATCAAATATAAAATTGGACTTTAATTTCACAAAAACATTTGTATATTCTTTTATGACTTACTGTTTTTTGTGTATTCTTTTGCATTTTTTTTTCAGAGTTCTGATTATACAAAACCAGGGGAAATTGACCATACATCTGTAACAAGTCCCAAAGACCCAGAAGATATACCAACATTTGATGAATGGAAGAAGAAAGTTATGGAAGTAGAAAAAGAAAAAAGTATGGAAGCGTTGTGATTCCTTTTTTTTTTTTTTTTTTTTTTTGAAGGGGGAGGACTGATTTAAATGTGCATTTCTGTCTACAGTTGGTAAAATAAAGCTTTTGAAAGCCTTTTAAAGGTGAAACTTACCAAGATATTGTTGGTTTCACATATATAATTTACCTGTGTATAATTATATAATTTTAATCTTAATTAAAACCCATTCTTGTAAATTACTGAATGAGGATAAAATAAGATAAAGTAGGCAGAGCAGTGGTGTTTATTTCAATTTATAAGGAAATTTGAGGCATGGAAACTTTTGAGTTATAAAGCTTTAAACTGTAAATGGAGTTGGACTAAGATATTACACTTTCTTTTGGCTATTTCAGAGTTAAAAATTCTTAATGTTAGAGATAGAAGGACAACATTCATCCTTAATAAAATATGTATGCACAATATTTTGATTCTCATGGATAAGTTTCGTTTTGAGAGTAGACATAAATCAAGTAATGTGGATTTTTGTAATTTGTTTTTTAGAAATATTTTAAAGTATTAAAGTAAAGCAGTTTGAATTGCTTAATGGGTTTTGAAAATATTCTCTTAAGCATTAAAACCTGGTCTTCACTAGACAGCAACTTACTGCTTTTGTGATCACTGTTTCCTGGGAGTATTTTTAATCATAATCATCATATATATATGTTTATAATAAGGTTTGTCTGCAGGTCAGTCAATGCATCCATCTTCTAATGGAGGTCTACATGCGACAAAAAAAGTCCAGAAAAATCGAAATAATTATGCCTCAGTAGAATGTGGTGCCAAAATTTTGGCAGCTAATCCAGAAGCCAAGGTACTTAACTATAAATTTCTTATATATGTATATATAAGAAACTACTAACTTTATTAAATGAAGGCAACTGTTTGCTCAGAAATATCTATCTATATCTATATTATTTTGCTGAGAACTATATTTTAACATGAGCTATTTTTCTGATTCACTAATAAATGCAGGATTATGCTTTTAGAGACATTTTCTTGTATGAATTCTCCTGTTGGTTGATACATTGTACTTTTTTTTTCTTTCAAAGACTTTATTTTCTTAGAGCAGTTACAGATTCACAGCAAAATGGAAAGAACGGTAGAGATTTCTCATATACCCCTTACACCCACACATGTTTAGTCTCCTCCATTATCAACATTACCTCCCACCAGAGTGAAACATTTGCTACAGTTGATTAACTTACACTGACACATTATTATCAGCTGAAGTCCATAGTTTACCTTAGAGTTCATCTTACCATATGGTTTTTGGGTTTGGGCAAATGTGTAATGACATGTACCCACCATTATAGTATCATGTAGGGTATTTTTACTGCCCTAAAAATCCTCTGTGCTCCACCTATCATTCCTCCTCCCCTCGACTCCTGGCAACCACCAGTCTGTTTAGTATCTTCATAGTTTTGTCTTTTCCAGAATGTCACATAGTTGGAATCATACCATATGTAACCTTTTCAGATTGACTTCACATTTTTAGCACTGAATAATACTCTGTTGTCTGGATGTGCCACAGTTTCTGTTCATCTACTGAAGGGCATTCATCTTATTTTTAACTTTTAAACCTGTTTGAGATTTTAAAAAGGAAATAGCTAATAGAAAATCATTTTTCCTTTATGGTAACAGACATTTAATTTTAAACATTTTGTCATAAGGCTAACTTAACACTTACAGACATAACTGGTAAACTTCAGCCATTTTTATGCCTTCTTCTCAAATGAATGTTTTAGAATCTTAGTATTTGAAGATCTAAAAATGTAGAAATCCTAGAAGTCTTTAGAGTTGAAATAAATATTTTTCCATAAGTAATTTATTCCCTTCCCCCCTTTAAAACAGAGCACATCTGCTATTCTTATAGAAAATATGGATCTTTATATGTTGAATCCTTGCAGCACTAAAATTTGGTAAGTAATAAAAAATTATGTACTTTAATCTATATATGTACATATATTATGGTAAGCTTTTATGTTAGGATTAATTTGTTCATGTAGTCACTTAAAAAGCATTTATGATTGACAGGTGCTGGTAGTATAATTACCTTAGGTCCTGGGATACAGAATTGAAGATAAAATGCCTTTCCTTTTAAGGTCACACCCACACACAAAAATAAGTCTAGTTAAACAATTATGAAGTAGTGTAAGAAGTATTGCTGAAAGGTTATTGTAGGAACAGAGATGATATATACCTGTGAGAGGGGATGAGAGGGTTTCCTAGAAGAAGTAATTCCTGAGCTGAATCTTGAAGGATTCATAGGAAGTCACAAATGAGGAAGGCAAAGGCATTCAGGAACTGTAAGAATAAGGAGACATGCTAAAATATTTCTTTTTTCTTCTTCTTCTTCTTCTTCTTCTTCTTTTTTTTTTTTTTTTCTTTTTTGAGAGAGAGAGAGAGACAGAGAGAGACAGAGAGAGCACAAGTGTGTGTGAGGGGCAGAGGGAGAGAGAGAGAATCTTAAGCAGGCTTCACGCTGACTGTAGAGCCCAACACTGGTCTTGATCCCACGACCCTGGCTGGGATCATGACCTGAGACAACATCAAGAGTCAGACGCTCAACCAACTGAGACACCCAGGAGCCCCTTAGTTTAAAATTTTTTGAAGTTTATTAAAGACCACAGAGGTCAGTGTTTGTTTTAAGTAAGGCAGTAACGTGAGATCAGTGGTGTCTTAAGAAGGCTTGTCCTCAAAGGATGGCCTACAGCAGAATGCAGTTGGGAGCATGGAAACCAGTTAGGAACCTGCTTTAATTAAGGCATTGGCAGTTCAGATACAGAAGAGAGGGGGATATGAAAAATATAGCAGATAAAATTGGCAGCTCCTGGTTAGTAACTGGATGTGGAGAGAGTTATCTCGGAAATCTCCCAGGATTTTGACTACTACTTGGTTCTATAATTCTGCTGTTAACTAAGAACATAGGCAAAGGAACAGATTCATGGGGGGAAATAAGGTGTGCTCTACCAATAGTTTCATTAGATTTTTTTATTTAATTGCTCAAAAGCAGCTGTTCAAAAAAGAATTGAGTAAATCACCATCATACTGATTTACTAAAAATATGTTATTTTTTTTCTTATTTTAAGGAAAAACTCTTTAAACTTTAAAGAGAGTGCTTATTTTCTACTGTCGGCCTTTGCTCCTTTTGGTACATTTAGGTTCATTTTGAAAATGAACACCACATTATTAAAGTGTTTTAAGGGATAATTTTAAAAGCTCATTTTTCCTTATGTCATATATTAGATTTGAGGAAATGATTGTCTGCAATTGTAATTAAAATGTTATTTGGGGGTTTTGTTTTTATTTGTAAGAGCCTCTGTAGTCACTAACAGACAGCTTAAGTGTTTATACTGCAAAATTTTGAATTTCAAGCAAAGACATGTTGGGATGAAGTTGTATGAAGTAGTCATCGCTACCCATTTGTATTTTATTTATTATTATTTTTTTTTAATATTTTTTTTTCAACGTTTATTTATTTTTGGGACAGAGAGAGACAGAGCATGAACGGGGGAGGGGCAGAGAGAGAGAGGGAGACACAGAATCGGAAACAGGCTCCAGGCTCTGAGCCATCAGCCCAGAGCCTGACGCGGGGCTCGAACTCCCGGACCGCGAGATCGTGACCTGGCTGAAGTCGGACGCTTAACCGACTGCGCCACCTAGGCGCCCCTACCCATTTGTATTTTAATGTTTCTGCCAAACAGCATGTATTGAGGTATATGTGTTTATTGCATATTTTGTGTTTGCTCATTCACATATGTGTCTTTTCATGTAACTTTAGAACACCTTTAACTGATTTCACCTGATTGTAAGTAGGTTACTCCTCCTAAGGTATATTAAGACCACACAGTCTCACTGTAGTTTTAGAAGCCTTAATATCTGGTAGAATAAGTTTATACCTCCATTTATAGAGGTTATACCTCACTATTCTTGTCTCTTTGTTTTTTATTTTAAAATTTAGAGTCATCTTCTTGAGTTCTGTGAAAAATGCTGGCATTTTTATTGGTTGTATCAAATCTATAGATGAATTAAAGGATAATTGACATTCTAGGATTTTGAGTCTTTATTCATTTGTTCATTCGATTATTGAGCATGTTAGGTTGGACATGTTAAGTGATGCTGCTGGTGCTGGAATAACATTGTTTTACAAAATAGACTGAGATCTCTGCCGTTGTGGAGTTTCTATCCAGAAAGATGTCAGTCCCTGATCACCAGTGAGATTGAGCATATTTTCATGTACCAGTTTTTCCTCTCCTCTGAAATGCTTATTTTATCCTATGTTTTCTATTGATAAGCTTTATTTTTTTAACTGGTTAGTAGAAGTCTAACTTAGCAGTTGTTTATCTTAGAAAATGGATACAATGTCACATTTTATCTTAGCTCTGGATGGAACATATAAATTATATATGTTGCACATATTTTCTCTAGTTTGTGAATTATCCTTTCAGTTTCTTATCAGTGTCTTGATGAATAGAAACTTAATGTAGTTGTACTTACCTGTCATACAATTTTGGATTTGTTATATGTCAGATTTCTTTGGCATAAAAAAAAAAGATAACTCAAATTTTAAAATTCTACAAAATATTTGCCTTTCACATTTAGGTTTTTAATCCCAGTTGGATTTTTTTAAATATAGTATGGAGAAGGGACTCATTCTTCCCTCACCATTTTGCTGTTTAGATAATTGTTTATTCTGTAGTTCACACTTTCCCCTCTGATTTACAATGTACCTTTATCACAAAGTTTCCTTCTAAGCATGGGTTTGTTTCTCTATTCCCTGTTCTGTTCTGTTGGCCAGTTTATCGATGCCTGTAGCAACACCACACTTCCTTTTGCTTTATGGATCTCAGTACCTGGTAGAGCAAGTTTTTGCCTCATATTCTTCAGGACTGACTTGACTGTTCTTCTGCTCTGCTTTTTCCTATCAATCTTGGACTTATCCTGTTGAGTTCCCCAAATGTCATGTCAAATTTTGTTTGGAATTTTATTGAATCTTGAGATGAATCAGATTTTGAGTTTTCTTATCCATAAATAGGACATATTTTTCCTTGTCTCTTAATGTCTTTCAGTAAGATTATTTTTAAAAATTTTCATGGTTGTATATCTTTTATTAAGTTCATTTCTGGGAAGCTATTTTTTGTTGCTATTGTAAATATATCTTAAAAATATATATTTTGTTGTGTATAGATGTCCAGTTTTTTATATGTGGATCTTAAACCCAGCTACCTTTTTATATTCTGTTTTTCTAATAATATGTGGATTATTCTTTAGGATTTCTGTATAGAAAATTGTAGCTTCTCTGCAAATTTTTCTTCTTTAAAAATTTTTTTAATCCTTTTCATTGTATTTTACTTTCTTTTTGTCATCTCATGCTGGCAAGTTCCTTGAGAAAATTGTGAATAGAAAGATAGTAGGCAGTATCCTCTTACTCCTTATTTTGAAGGCATTGCATCTAACCTTGTACCATTGGATATATTCTACGTTTGGAACTCAACTATAAACTCATCTGGGCCTATGGGAAGATAACTAATTTTCTTTCAAGCATGTGATTTGAAAACTAACTAATACATTCACATGGTTCAAACCCAAAAAGGATAAAGGAGTTACAATGAGAAATATCCTTCCAATCTCTGTCATCCATCTTCTTATTCATTATTAAATTTTTAGATATGTTTTCAGTTTCTTTATGCAAATATAGACAAATTTATACAAATATAGATTTTTATACATCTTTTCACAGAACATAGTATATTATGCACACTATTTTTCACCTTGAGTTAAGTTTTAACTTAGTATCTGGTCATCTTTCAATTTTGTTCATAGAAAACTTTTTCATTCTTTTTGATAGCTGTATAAAATTTCATTATACGGTTGTACCATGACTTAACTAGTCTTCTGATGTTGGATATATGAGTTGTTTATAATCTTTTGCCATTGCAGTGTTACTGTAAATAAACTTGTGCATGTACAATTTTGTACTGGTGTGAGTAGATGGCATGTAGTTTAAATGTTTAAACTACATTTAAAACAAATAGTTATATGACTAGGTTTTCTATTTATTCTTAAATTAGTTTTGGTAAATTATACTTTTCTAGGAATTGGTTTAATACATTTTTAAAGTTTTTATAATAAAGTTATTTGTAGTATACTGCTTTAAATTTTTTTTAAATCCTAATATTTTAATTTATGCCTCCTATTTAATCCCCACATTCTACTTTTACTTTATTGATTCCTTCTATCATATCTTTTTATTTTTTCCTATTTTATGGATTTCTGTTTGAAACTTTATTATTTTATATTTTCTTTAAGTTTAATCTATTGAACTAAATTCTTTTGAGATATGCACATTTAAGTTTATAAACTTCCTTCTTAATTATATCAACTAAATTTTGATACATGGTGTTTTATCACACTGCTTTTGTGTTTAGATGTCTGATCTTTTTTTTTTTAATTTTTCTTTTTTAGATCTCAGATCTTTTAAAATTCCTGACCTATAAATAATTAAAAGAAGCATGTTGAAATTAGATTTGTCAACTTTTATATGTAGTTCTGTTAATTTGCGCAGAATATTCTCTGCTTCTAAGAAAACATAAAAGATGAGGCATAAAAATGAAAAAGCATTTTAAAATCAACTGAGGAATATTTACAACCTATTTACATTTTATGTATCATGCGGCTATTTATTAGGTGCATACACATGTTAGAATTGTTAAATCTTCTTGGTGAATTTACTTTTTTTTTTTTTTTTAACATTTATTTATTTTTGAAGGAGAGAAAGAGCATGAGTGGGGGAGGAGAAGAGAGAGAGGGAGACACAGAATCTGTAGCAGGCTCCAGTCCCTGAGCCGTCAGCACGGAGCCTGATGAGGGGCTCGAACTCACAAACTCACAAACATGTGAGATCATGACCTGAGCTGAAGTCAGATGCTTACCTGGCTGAGCCAGTCAGACACCCCTTTTAAAACTTTTTTTTTTATTGTTTATTTTTGAAGGAGAGAAAGAGCGTGAGTGGGGGAGGAGCAGAGAGAGAGAGGGGGAGACACAGAATCCAAAGCAGTGAATTTACTTTTTATACCTGGTAATATATTTGTTTGAAAGCTTATTTTTTCTGATATTAATATATAGCTCATGTCTTCTTAGAAGTGGAGAATTGTATACAAATTCTTTTGTATACATTGTATACAAAAGAAAGAAGTGGGGAGAATTAACTTTTTATTTTCTTCTTAATACTCTTTCAGAGTATTGTCATTGTAAATAACAAGTAAAGTCTCAGTTTGATTTTCTTTAGTTCCCTCTCCCAAGGTTGTTTTGGTGGTATGGGAAATGTTTAGGCTTTGGAACCAGGTGGATTTGGATTTTGACTTTTAGCTTCACTGCTTGTTGGCTGCATGACTGTTAGGGCTTTTGATTCTGCTGCTTTAACAGAGACCGTGGAACTGTGGTTTAAATAAGAGATTTAATTTTCTTTGATGGAAAAGCTCAAGCTGGTAGGTAGTGCAGGAGTGTAAAAGAACAATGAAAGGACCCACACACCTTCTGTCATGTTCCTTTTCCTCCCCTGCAGGTGTTGACCCTGCCTGGGTTGCTGAAATGATTTATTCCTCCCACATTCTCATTACAGCCTGTAAGGCAGTAGAAAGCAAATGGAGAAGTAGCAGCTCCCGTTTAAAGGCTTGACCTGAAAATTGCACTTGACACTTCTGCTCACAGCCCATCCTCCAGAACTAAGCAGTATGGCCAAGACTGAGAAATACAGTGGCCATAAGAGCTCAGCTACATCTTGGAGGAGAGGTTTCTTATTAAAAGATAGACGAGAAGAATGTGAAGTAACCAATTAGTGTTTATTGAATTGTTTTATAAAATGGAGATGATAGTCTTTGCAGTGTGGTTGTAAGAATTAAAGGATGGATGTAAATCATCTAACATAGTATCTGACCTAGAGTAAGCATTTAGCAAGTTAGTTTGCTTCTCTTCATGAGCTTTTCTCTAAAACCTGATCACTTTTGCCATCTCTTAGAACTTGGCTCTGTTGCTCTGTCATAAATTAAACACAATATGTTAATTTTAATGTTTTTGATTTATTTCACTGTCAATATATATAATAACATTTGGTATAGTTATTACATTATAGTAATATAGTAATTATAGTATAGTAATTAGTATTGATTAGAGTGCTAGATGTCATGAGTATTTCTCTTCCCCAAATGCCATACTGTATGCAGTTTTATTTTACACACATGATACCATACTTTTAATTTTTCCTAAGAAGCAGTATTTTATGGCATTCTTCCATGTTTATAAGTACAGGTCACTAGCATCATTTTTAAAGAATAGTTTTATTGAGACGTAATTGACATAAAAATATATATACACATGTAAAATAAACTGCAACATGTCAAAATATGCAATATGATAATTTTTGACATTTATACATCTGTGAAATTATCACCACAATAAAGATAATGCACATATCCACCTTCCTAAAAAGGTTTCTCATGCTCCTTTGTAACTTTTCCTTCCTAAACCCTGCCCCCACAATAATTAAAGATCAGTTTTCTATCACTATAGTTTACATTTCCTAGATTTTTATATAAATGGTATGTATAGTTTCTAGTATCATTTTTTTTTTTAACGTTTATTTATTTTTGAGACAGAGAGAGAGAGAGCATGAACAGGGGAGGGTCAGAGAAAGAGGGAGACACAGAATCCGAAACAGGCTCCAGGCTCTGAGCTGTCAGCACAGAGCCTGACGCGGGGCTCGAACCCACAGACCACGAGATCGTTACCTGAGCCAAAGTCGGACGCTCAACCGACTGAGCCACCCAGGCGCCCCTCTAGTATCATTTTTAATGCCTGTTGGTATCTGATTGTTTGGGTGGACCATACTTGAATCCTCTATGCTAAACATCTAGGTTGACTTTTTCCCCCTGTGCCTTGCTGTGTTACACTGTATATACATACAGGGGTGAATGTTTGGATCAATGTGTCCTTAGGATAGATTTCTAAAAGTGTATTGCTAGATCAAAGGCTGTGTTACCCTTTGAAGCCACGTATATGCCAAACTGCCATCTAGACTAGTCAGTTGACACTATTACTAACTGTCCTTTGTGAAGTCATTCCTTCTCCAAGAATGTGCTTTGTCATTGAAATATTGTTATCAATATCTTGTGTTATTTATAGTCAATATAAATATCTTGTGTTATTTATAGTTACCCCACCCCCCCAACTAATGATATGCTAGAGAAATAATGAGTAACTTAGTGAAAGTCTATTTTATGCAAACTCTTTATGTTTCATATGAACTCTTATTTTGGTTGGTTTATCTCAATAATTGTCTTGTGTTCTTTTTAAAGGTTTGTTATTGAACTTTGTGAACCAATTCAAGTAAAGCAGCTTGATATTGCAAATTATGAATTGTTTTCTTCTACTCCGAAAGACTTTCTGGTTTCTATCAGTGACAGGTAAATTCTAAGGCTGCCTTCTACAGAGTTTGTTAGATCTCCAGAATAAAAATTTTTAAATGAATCACTTTTTGGGGCGCCTGGGTGGCGCAGTCAGTTAAGCGTCCGACTTCAGCCAGGTCACGATCTCGCGGTCCGTGAGTTCGAGCCCCGCGTCAGGCTGTGGGCTGACGGCTCAGAGCCCTGGAGCCTGCTTCCGATTCTGTGTCTCCCTCTCTCTCTGCCCCTCCCCCGTTCATGCTCTGTCTGTCTCGGTCCCAAAAATAAATAAACGTTGAAAAAAAAATTTTTTTAAATGAATCACTTTTTAAAAAACTTTAATTTTATTTCTTTTATTTTAATGTATCAGTTTGTAAGAACAATAATACTACTACCGTAGTATCAGGCACTTGTGAATCAGGTTACTTTCATTAACTCATATAGTTTTTATAATCATCCTATGATCTTATTTATAATCATCCTATGATCTTATTCCTTTATAAGATGAGGTTAAGTAGTTTGCCTAGGTCAGGTGACTTATTCAAACCTAGATGTGTATGACTTCAAGGTCCTTTTTTTTTTTTTTTTAATTTATTTATTTTGAGTGAGAGAGAAAGAGAGAGAGAGTGAGCATGAGAGGTGGAGGGGCAGAGAGAGAGAGAGTGAGTGAGTGAGTCCCTAGCAGGCTCCACTGTCATAGTGCAGAGCCAAACAAGGGGCTTGAACCCAGGAACCTTGAAATTATGACCTGAGCTGAAATCAAGAGTCAGATGCTTAACCAACTGAGCCACCATGTGGCCCCAGAGCCCTTATTTTTAATTATAACCTGTTGCTGCCAAACATTTCTTTAAAAAGTTATTAAAAACATTCATGAGTGTTTCATTTTTTATCATGAAATGTATTTTTGTTAAAGTATATTTTAAAAACTTTGTGTTGTGTGTGTGATTATAAAAGAATAAACATGTATTATAAGGAATTTGGTAAAGAACCACAATCTAATCAACCAGAGATAACTTATTAGCATTTTAATTTATTCTTTCCAGTCTTTTCTATATATTTACTAATTGTATTAAAAAATGAGTTTTTACTGCTTACATCCTGATAACTATCCTTAAAAGACACCATTTAAAATTCTTGATTGATTGATTGATTGATTAAGGTATAATTAACATACAATGTTGTATTAGTTTCAGGTGTGCAACATATTGATTCAATAATTCTATACATTAAATATACCATTTTTAATGAATAGTTTAAATTTTCCCCCACTAGGGGTATTTATTAATTCCATAAATACTTTGAGTGTCCCCAATGTGACATGTAGAATGCTATTCATTTAAACATTCTTCTGTAGTTGATCATTAGTGGTTTTATTTTCCATGCTGTTTCTTCTCCCATCTCACACTCAGCACTGCATATATACAGTTATTGAAGTTAATTCTCAAGACCTTTTGAATTCCAACCATTTTTCATATAATAACCTTGCTCTGATCCCTTCTTTTTCTCTAAGCTGTAATTTTAAGAGCATTCATTACTTGGAGGGATTTTTAAAATGCTGTAATAATAAAAAATAATACCTGTAGGCTTTTATGTTAGATTTCCTTTTAAAGAGGGGGAACAGCTATGTAAGATCTGTGAAATTCCAATCTAATGGTAAAGGATTTTTTCTGATTCCCTTTCCACCAGTACTTTTACTTAGACTTTATATCATCACATACGTTTCAGTACGTGAAAAGTAGAACCTCCTTCTTCCAAAATAATCTCTTGGTTACTCTTTATTTTAAAACCTCCATTGTACTTGGATAGAAGCCCAACAAACAGTTTTGGTTCTACCTTGTCTTCTCCTTTTCTTGCTTTCGGTAATGGTGTGATTTTCAAGATACTCTTCCCTTGTAAAGAGGAATCTGTCAGAGTTTAGTTGGAAAAGGAAATGTATTTATTCAACCCAATATTTTACTCATATTTAAACTATGTTAAGTGAGATGTTCACCCAGAGAGGGGAAAAAAAGCCAAACAGGATGTATTTTGAAGATGTGATGGAACTCTCAATATGTGGTTTATGATTTTTTTTTAAAAATGTTTCTATTTCCTAGATATCCCACAAATAAGTGGATTAAGCTGGGTACTTTCCATGGAAGAGATGAGAGGAATGTCCAGAGTTTCCCTTTGGATGAACAGATGTATGCAAAATATGTGAAGGTAAAGTTTATACATACAGGAGTATGTTTTTTAATGAAAACATACCTATTATTTATACTTCTTTGCTCCTCACCCCACCTTTTTAGAAATCATAAAACTTAAGAGGAAATTTAATGCAATATTCTTTTTGATAAAATTCTTGCATGGATGTTATTTTATGAGACAAATATTAATACATTCCCTTTTGTATACCTGGAAACTTAGGCCAATTTTTTGATATTTGCAGCTCTGATGAAATTTAAAATTGTATCAATATTTTTTTTGAGTCTTTATGTAAAATGTCATCTTCATAGTATCATATCTTTATTTTTGAGAGTGTGTGTGTGAGAGAGAGAGGGAGATACAGAATCCAAAGTAGGCTTCAGGCTCTGAGCTGTCCACACAGAGCCTGATGTGGGGCTTGAACTCACGAACTGTGAGATCATGACCTGAGCCGAAGTTGGACGCTTACCCAGGCACCCTATAGTATCATATCTTTATTTCAAAGCCCAGATTATTGTTAGTCACTGAAGTCTTTAAGCAGGTCTGATTTTCTTGTTTAGAATCTGATTCTTAGATTATTTTAATTTTAATATTATAACTTTTGCCTTTTTTATTGTATATTCAAGTGAACTATTCTGTGTCCAAATGCCAATTTTAAATAAACTTTTAAAAACACTTATATTCACTATTCTTGCTGCTTCTTCCACAATGTAGAGGTGGAAATCTCTACCAAATAGAATTCTCACTTTTGAATTGGATTTTAGGCAAACTATGGGAATTTCTTATACCTCTCTTCCTCTCTTTTTTTTTCCTTAAAATAATAGCACACCTTAAAGTACAATTGTGTTTGTAATATGACCTTTTGGAATGACAGCAGCTCTAATTTCTGTCTTTTCTTCTTTAAATGTGTATCTTTTTTAAGCATGTATTAAATTGGCTTCAATGAATGGGTAAACTTGTAGTATTCCTAGTCTCAATCTAAAAATGCTAAATTCTATTTTTAAAATATAGTTAATAAATAGTTCAACAGTGTTCAGAAAAATGAAGGTATATTTTCAGTTTCTTTTAAAGTGAATTCTGAAATAATTGTTTAATGGCCTTTTTCTATAGCAGTTTTTATACTAGGAAAAGGAAAAATTGTAAGAATTATTTGGCATTTAATTTTACAATTGAGACAATGCACATGTTATGAAATAGTTCCAAGAATCATTCTCATACCAACTACTTTATTAATAATGGCAGAGCATTTTATTGGTGGTAAAAAAATGCCAGCCCCTACTTTGTGTTTTTTATGGTGGGACACTATGGAGCATTTTGATGATTAGCTGTCTAAAATGCTCTTTTTGGTAGTAGTCTAAAAGCAAAAAACATTTAATTCTAAGTCCAATGTTAACAAATATTATGTAAGTTTACCTGGATTTTCCTTATCCCCAAATAAACCCAGATGTACAAACTACTTTTTAACAGTTTGTATTTTAACAGTGGGTTGATACATATCTTTTAGTTCTGTAAGTTATACTTGAAATAACATAGCATATGAAAAATTCATGCTTTCCCTAAAAAAATTTGTATATGGTATTATATAAGAATAAATATTATTTTGTATTATGCTAATATTTTTATCATTATGTATGTATATGTGTATATCCACATATGTATCAGTATATAAATAATATACAGATACATATATGATATGTATCTATAATTTTGAATTAATATAAGACACAGGCTGTTTCTAGATCCTCTTTATTACTTTTATGTATTTTTTTAAGTTTATTTATTTTTGAGAGAGAGATAGAGGGAAGGAGAGAAGGAGGGAGAGAGAGAGAGAGAGAGAGAGAGAGAGAGAGAGAGAGAGAGAGAGAATCCCAAACAGGCTCCATGCTATCAGCGCAGAGCGCCATGTGGGGCTGGATCCCACAAACTATGAAATCATGACCTGAGCCTTATTCAAGAGTTGGATGCTTAACCAATTTGAGCCACCCAGATTCCTCTCTTTATTACTTTTATAATGCTTTTATTTCTGACAGATAAATAAAACAGCAGCAATGAATTTTAGCTTAAGCAACATAACCTTAAAGTTAATTTAGTTCATTACAGTTCAATTATACTTTCTAGTTGTGATGGTAAGAATTTAAATCATTGATTTGATTTCTGCAGAGAAATAAGAGTACTACAATGTTATCCATTACAGTACATTGCTTTCTATACTTTAATTATACAGTATAATTTACAAATATTAAATGTTGCTTATGGCATGTTATCCAGACTTTGGAACTGATTTCTTTTTCTTTTCCTTTCTCTTGCTTCAGATGTTCATCAAGTACATAAAGGTTAGCAACCTTCTCTTTTGCAATATTGAATAACAAGGCATGGCATATTACTGCATGGCAAAAAAGCAAAATTTTACCATTATTGATTTTTGGGGAAATGAGGACTTTATTTTTAGAAATGTTATAATGAAAGAAACTGAATACATTGCTAGATAATCTCACATGCACTGTGCTTTTATTCTTTAGGTGGAGTTGGTATCACATTTTGGATCAGAGCACTTTTGTCCATTAAGCCTTATAAGGTATTAAAGAACAACATACATTTACTAAGTGATTAAAAAAAGAAAGTGATACACAAAAATCCCAGTATATTTAGAGTGAAGAAATAATTTCCTATCTTGTGAAGTTAATACTATAGAAATATAAGCTGTTAAACCTTTCTTGTTCCTAAATCCATTTTAGAAAAATGTAAAAATTTGCTCTGAGAAAAAATAACTATTATAGGTGTCTGGCTTAGCTTGCTTGCTATTTTGCTATGACGATAATATATGGAAAATCTTAGACTGATATCAAAACTGGTCATTACATTTTTAAATGTCTTAAAAGCATTTTAATGGACACAGTGGATGGATGACTACAGTGTAAGAAACAGCCGTTATTTTGAAGTCTAAAAGCTAATGACCCTCAAAAAATGACCAAAGTTAATGTATTTTGTCATTTGTAATGAAGAGATGAGTCTTAACTCTGTTTTGTTTTGAAAGTCTTTAATGAAATTGTTGTTAATAGGGTATTTGGCACCAGCATGGTGGAAGAATATGAAGAGATCGCCGATTCCCAGTATCAGTCAGAACGTCAAGAACTGTTTGATGAAGACTATGGTAAGTGGCTTTAAGACATGCGACTATTATGTATGGTTTTTTTGTTTGTTTGTTTTTTAAAATCTAATAACCTGAAGGGGTAGGACAAGGTTTTTTGACACCCTCCATTTCTACTTTATCAAGTCCTTGTGTTTTGCTTTTTTCTTTTTTTTAATGTTTATTTTAGAGAGAGAGAGTGCAAGCAAAGGAAAGGCAGAGAGAGAGGGAGACACAGAATCCAAAGCGGGCTCCAGGCTCTGAGCTGTCAGCACAGAGCCGACGCAAGGCTCAAACTCATGAACTGCAAGGTCATGACCTGAGCTGAAGTCGATGCTTAACCACCTGAGCCACCCAGGAGCCCCAAGTCCTTGTTTTAAGATGTCTTAAACCATAGTCTGAAAAACTGAATTTTTCCCTTCCCTAATTTTCCTATAAGCAAAATGAAAACATTTACTAAGGGTTGGTAAAGTACATGGAAAGCTTGAATAAAAAGTCTTATAAATGTGATTAAAATTTTGATAAGCAGTGGAATTATTTTCCTTAGTTTACATCTGTGTGATAAACGGCTTCTGAATCTCATAAACTTTTTGTGAATATATTTTAGATTATAGTGAATATTTATAATAAAATATGCTTTAAATGTCAGCCGACTTTGATAGGGATAGTTTTAGTTAATTACCTTCATTTTCTCTTTAAACAGATTATCCACTGGATTATAATACTGGGGAGGATAAATCCACAAAAAATCTTTTTGGTTCTGCTACAAGTGAGTATTTGGGGATTTTCCTAGACACTACTAAAGTATTTCCCAACTTTTTTTCCCCCTGAAATATGTGGATATTTTGTTGTGGTATAGTTTAGGAAGCTCCTAGTCCCAATATTGAACTTGAGTTGAAATCAAAGATACTGCCTTTGAAATATATTTCCATAGAAATAAAATAAGCGTGGATGAAAAGAAAGAGAAGAGAAAAAAAAATGCAAGCACAAGTTGTTTCTTCTACCCTAAGTGCTTATGTTGATAAGCGGATTCCTTGGAAGAATGGGCTGTGAATTTATGGGGGGAAAGAATTATTAAAGAGATCCTAGACCATATGCGTAGAAGCATCTGGATAGTCATGCTAGATGGGAAGGGAATTTGAATGGTAGTTGCAGAGGTAGTATGTATGAGTGAAATCCTAGCAAACAAGGGTTTATCTATCTATGGATATAGTTTCTGATGTAATTACAAAATATAAAAGCTGTTCTTACTCATAATAATAAAGATTCTCAAGCAGTAACAATAATAGTAATAATAATATACTCTTTGTAAACTGAAGAAATAATGACTAAGATATATTAGTGCTTCAGTTTTTGTCATGCCTGCCTAGTGGTAGGCTAGCTAAGGAGACTCTCGGAAAGACCATTACCAACTGACACTTTATTTTTACTGTTATAATGCAGGTAGGTATATTTTAATGCTTGTTATTTTTGGCTATTCCTGAAGAATATAAAATACTGGAAGGAGTTTTCTTTTTATTTGGAGATTAATATGGTAAAAGTAAATCTTAGCAGAATAGATGACTAGTTTCTTGTGCATTTCCCTTGTTGCTCTTAGTAAGTAGAGTTCCTTGCATCCCAATCTTATGGTCTATGTTGTCTTTATACCTTTTGGGATACTCAACCAGTAGTTTATATACTTAAGTAGATATTTTGTATAGCTCCAGTATAGGAAGCTAGGAGTCACGTCGGTTTTTTTGTTTTGTTTTTATCTTTTTTCTTCTCCCTTCTTCCCCTTATGCTCTCCATAGAAAACTGTAGTCTTCAGTAGACTTTTTTTTTAAATTTTTTTTTTTCAACGTTTATTTTTGGGACAGAGAGAGACAGATCATGAACGGGAGAGGGGCAGAGAGAGAGTGGGACACAGAATCGGAAACAGGCTCCAGGCTCTGAGCCATCAGCCCAGAGCCTGACGCAGGGCTCGAACTCACGGACCGCGAGATCGTGACCTGGCTGAAGTCGGACGCTTAACCGACTGCGCCACCCAGGCGCCCCTTCAGTAGACTTTTTAAGGCATAGGAAGAAGAATGTTAAAAATACTTGCATAAGAGGAATCCTTTTTTTTTTTTTTTTAATTTTTTTAATGTTTATTTTTGAGACAGAGAGAGACAGAGCATGAATGGGGGAGGGTCAGAGAGAGGGAGACACAGAATCTGAAACAGGCTCCAGGCTCTGGGCTGTCAGCACAGAGCCCAATGCGGGGCTTGAACTCACTGACCGCGAGATCATGACCTGAGCTGAAGTCGGACGCTTAACCGACTGAGCCACCCAGGCGCCCCAAGAGGAATCCTTTTATGTAGTATTTAACTTTGTTGCATATTAACTCAATATAATTTTTTTTCACTCTACTGCTAGTCAATTGACTTTCTAGATAATAGAAACTACTTTTAAGTAGAAAACTTAGCTATCTAGTTGATGATGGAATTAAAAATAGGTGCTTCATTCACTGCTGTGGGACATAGTTTTTTAGGAGTGAAAAACATGACGCTGTTTTATCTATGTGGATATTCATATTCATGTCCTTAAATCCATGTGAAAAATTCTGATATGTAGTAATCATCATAGCTCAGTGATGCTATATTAGCTATGAGGCAGAGTTATTATTTTATAGAGTCAGAAAATAGCCCCAGACTGAAAGATCTCTCGCTTCTGATGGTTACTGGAAAGGAAAGGGGCACCTTAGGGCACCTTACCATAGTATTAGATAAAGGAAATCTTGTTGATATTCTTGGTTTCTTTTTCTATATTCTTAGGGGATTAACTGCTAGACACCATTAAAGCCCAGTTATATCTCAATGGAGGACATTTCCCTATTTGTAATCACTTCTCTGACCAAGGTATTATTTGAATTAATTAGATATAGAATCTTCTTTATGTATATCCTACTTTGGGATCTTCTTCCTTGAAGATGTGTTTCTTGGTAACATATTTAGTTTGCTTTTTATGGATCTCTGGAAAGGTAGTCTATTTACCTTCCCGTGTTCTAGTGTTAAAAGAATTTGTTTAGTGAGACAAGATGGGTGGGAGGATGTCAGCTAAGCCTAAACACAGAAAATGGAGTTTAAAAAGATGTCCATCTCTTGATGTTTCAGAAAAAAGAGAGGCAATAGTACCTGATAAGACTTTGGTGTCATAAAGCTTATAGACATGACCTAACACTGCTGTCGTCTATACCTGTTCTTCCTAGTTTTCTGTGAAGAGTCTGGGACTATTTCTGAGCCTGACTTTGCTACTACCTCCAAGGTGGTATAACATTTAAGGAGTAAATAACAGAATGGAATCAGGCCAAAGAGCTAGTCTCTGGCACTAGAATATCTGAATTTAACTGTTCTCATCACACGTTGTGAATTAGCTTGAAGTGGGCCAATTTTGAACCTGACTTACTTTTTATATTTACATAGCGTCTCCAAAACAGAATTCTGTGGCTTTAATCTTAATAGAAACTCCTTTTTCCTTTTGGTATTGAACAGTTAGTTAGTAGTTACAGGAAATACATGTCACCAGAGTACATTGCATCTATTAGGACTTGGTTATCAAAGAACATACATACCATATATTTGGACATTCTTGATATAATTTTCTTAATTGCCAAAAAGGGAGAAACTACTATGTTAGAGCAACATTCTTGATTTTGTGTATATGCCGGCTAGGCAGCTCTTCTGCCTGATTCTTTTATTTACATTTTTGAACCAGAGCATTTAAATATTTTACATCAACAAAAATTCTTCACATTACTCTGCTTTTTTTGTATTTTGTCACATGGATTTTCCAGACCACTCTCTACTTTAATATTCTTGCAAGTCTGCCTTTACTCCTAAATACGGTCTGCATTTTGTTAGAATCACTTAAAGGCCAGGTTTCTGTGTGTATGTTTAAGATAGTATACAGTTTTTGGTTTCTTTTACATCAAAATATTTTTATGAATGTATATATTTTAAGGACCTAGCAAGAGAAGAGAGAACAAAGGTGGACATGCAGCAAAGGTATCTGAATTCACATGGGAGGAAATAGTTATTTTGTTGGTTTGTCTTGTTATGTGGTATCATAGATAGTTTGTTTCCTGCATCCAAAAGAGCCAGAGTGTGCTGGAGACTAAGGATAACATGTTGATGATCCCTGGGAGAATTTCATTCCTGAGGGAATGAGATTGGATGAATAGTGCCCAGCTCAAAGATAAAGGAGTTGGCTAATCTGGGAGACAATAAGGACAGGTATCTAGTTTGGTACTGTATTCCAAATTATTACTTTAGCCTATTCTGAAGGATTTTTAGTGGTCAGATGATCATTGTGACAAGCTGTCACGTGTTTGGATACAAATTGGGAGTGGTCAGAATTGAATATTCACAAAGCTGCTTTCTCTCAAAAGACAAAGTAAGACTACATTTGGCAGTGTTCTGTGAATGTAGCAAAATTCTTTCTTATGGATTGGATGGGCTGAGAATGTAGAAATTTGCCAAATTTTGCTTTTGTTAATGAATTCTGTAACAATAAATGCCCCCAAATTTCAGTGCCCCCAAAATTTTGTATCTGAGTTAAGATTGATTTTAGAGTATAGATTTGACTCCAAAATTTGGAATGTGTGAAGCAGTCAGTTTTAACTGAACTTTGGCTGGCAGACCAAGTAGAAGATCAGATACTGTTGCAATATTGGTTGATATTAAAAGTGGGTTTATGAGGAAATAACAAGAGTTTCCATTGCTCCTTTATCTTGGTTTGTGAGGAAATGCGGTGTTTCCATTCCTGGGTGTTTTTTTTTTTTAAGTTTTTATTTAAATTCCAGTTACTATACAGTGTAATTAGTTTCAGGTGTACAGTATAGTGATTCAGTGCTCCCATACAACACCTGGTGCTCATTACAACAAGTGTACCTAATCCCCGTCACCTATTTTACCCATCCCCCCCATGCACCTCCCCTCTGGTTACCATCAGTTTATTCTCTATAGTTAAGTCTCTTTCTTGGTTTGCTTCCCTCTCTCTTTTTTCCCCCCTTTGCTCATTTGTTTCTTAAATTCCACATATGAGTGAAATCATATGGTATTTGTCTTTGACTTTTTTTCGCTTAGCATAATACTTTGTAGCTCCATCCATGTTGTTGCAAATGGCAAGATTTCATTCTTTTTTATGGGTGAGTAGTGTTCCATTGTGTGTGTGTGTGTGTGTGTGTGTGTGTGTGTGTGTGTGTGTGTGTGTGTATGTGTGTGTGTGTGTACTTCATCTTTATCCATTCATCAGTCGATCGACACTTGGGCTGTTTCCATAATTTGGCTATTATAGACAATGCTGTTACAAACATTGGGGTGCTTGTATCTCCTTGATGTAGTATTTTTGTATTTTGAGGGTAAATACCCAATAGTGTGATTTCTGGATCATAGGGTATTTCTATTTTTAGCTTTTTGAGGAACCTCCATATTGTTTTCCTGAGTAGCTGCACCAGTTTGTTTTCCCACCAGTTTGCAAGAGGGTTCCCCTTTCTCCACATCCTCACCAATATGTATTGTTTCTTGTGTTGATTTTAGCCATTCTGACAGGTGTGAGGGGATATCTCATTGCAGTTTTGATTTGTATTTCCCTGATGATCAGTGATGTTGCACATCTTCATGTGGTCTGTTGGCCATCTGTAGGTTTTCTTTGGAAAAAGGCCTATTTCAAATCCTCTGCCAGCATTTTAATTGGATTTTTAATTTTTGCTGTTGAGCGATAGTTCTTTACGTATTTTGGATATTAACCCCTAATCAGATATATGATTTGCAAATCTTTTCTACTGTTGGAATATTGGTTGATGTTAAAAGTGGGTTTATGGGAAATAACAGAATTTCCATTGCTACTTTACCTTCGTTTGTGAGGAAATACGGTTTTTTCATTCCTGTTTTTTCCCATGCGTTAGCCTAAGAATCAACCCTGCTTCTTTGTTTACCAATTTGTCAGGTTGAAGGGCAAGGGCAACCTATAATCCTAGACATTTATAAAGCAAGTACACAGCTTTTGTGTGTTATACTAATGATTGGAAACAAAGTACCACTCCTTTGTTGTCTTTCATATATAGAACCATAATTATGTAAAGTTCAAAATTTATGACTGTCTACTAGTCATCACTTTTCAAACTGTCTGAAATTTCCTACTACTTTCTCCTGCCTTAAAACATATATCTACATAGGATCAGCTCCAGATGACAGTGCTTGGCTTCTTCTCAACTTTCTAGATAGTGTGCCAGCTTTCCTCCCTTACAGCCTTTCCTGCTTACATCTGTGGTTTTCGCTGAAAGTGTGATGAAAACCCTTTGGATCTCTTAGGAAAGGAAACCAAGGCAGAAATAACTGATGAGTCTTAATATGTAGCCCTTGCAGATCTTAATATTTTAATAGGAGAAATACCTGATACTGGTGAATTAACTTCTAGTGGAATATCCAAGATTAGATTGGTATTGGAAGTTAATGTTCCTTAAAATTATATCCTAGAAGGAAGCCACCTGTTCTCAGCACCAGCTTTTTATGGAGTTAGGTATTTTGTGGTACACCTGTACCTTTGGCTGCTTATTCAGGTACTAAGGTTTGTACCACTTTACTCGTCATCCAAATATCCTCTTTAGAAAGAGAGGCAGAATTGGCAGGTATGCAGATTGCTTTATGTATAATGCTGAAGGTGTTGTGACTTTGACTTCACCTGCCAATTCCCCTACCCACCCAATTCACAAAAGAATTGGTACCATTTATTATCTATTAAACATTATTTTTTTTTTCAACGTTTATTTATTTTTGGGACAGAGAGAGAGACAGAGCATGAACGGGGGAGGGGCAGAGAGAGAGGGAGACACAGAATCTGAAACAGGCTCCAGGCTCCGAGCCATCAGCCCAGAGCCCGACGCGGGGCTCGAACTCACAGACCGTGAGATCGTGACCTGGCTGAAGTCGGACGCTTAACCAACTGCGCCACCCAGGCTCCCCTAAACATTATTAAAAGTTACCAAAGACACTTGTTTCAATGCAGTCACGTTGGGATTTAACCATATTATCAATAGATATGTTCATAGTTGAAAATAAAATTTTTATGCTGTCCTTCAGATAATAATCTTCCCATTTTGTTTATTTATACCTGTATAAATCACCTGTTGAGGGAAACTGCTTCTTCACGCTTTTTTTTTTGTTTTTGTTCTAAACTGTAAAGCCTTTAAAAAAGTAAGTTTTTCTGTACAATATTAATTTTGGTTGTCACATTTTTTTCCCTGTCCAAATCCAGGCTGTATGTTGAATTTTACTTGAATTTTGTAATATGCTAAAGATAGTGTTTTGGCAGAAGTTTCGGGGAAGCTTTACCAAAAAAGTATAATTAAGTTTCTGAACATAAAAATTCAGATTTATACTTTCTGGCTGAAATTTGTGTCCTATATTGGACTTATATATAGTAAGCTGGACAAAAAGGTAATTAGTCCAGAAAATGCAAAAAGACCATTATAAATGGTTTTTTGACTATCTGATATTAAGCTTTATAAGAATATTTAGGTGTATTGGTATTTTTTTCTGATTGAATTTTTAGATGCCATTCTAAATATGGTGAATATTGCTGCTAATATTCTGGGAGCAAAAACTGAAGATCTGACAGAAGGTACCTCTTCATTTTATGGGTCTTTTAAATCTCTGATACTCAAGGGGTCATTCTCGTTACGAAAATTAATTAATAAGCCAAGCGGTGTGATTTTTCATTTAGAAATAAAGAGATGATGCAAAGGAACTTACCAGTCTTCTGTTATTCATTGTTTATATGAGTTTCACAAATTCTTACAATAAGGATCCTCCTGTCTATATGAAACTCATGAATTTGTTTTTTGACTCTTCCCTGCTGTAGAAGTAATAATTTTATCCCTTATTTCTTTCCTGAGGTTTTGATGCCCCAGTGGTACTTCATGCATGCTTTTCTTTTACTTATCAAACAGCTACCCAATTTAGAAGGTGATTTTTTTTCCCCTACAGAATGCCAAGTAAGAATGTCAGTAACAAGGAGAAACCATCTTGCTTTTTTTTTTGCTCTTAGAAAATACTTAGTTCCAAGTGCAAACTTAAAATGACCCATACGTTTCTTTTCATTCTCTTTCGTAACTCCTTTAGGTGTCTAGAAGTCATGTTAATCATATAAGATTACATGAAATTAATAGTCATTTGACTTGCATTAATTATCTGAGAAGTTGAGAAAGAATATGCATTATTTGTAGCTCTGACTTTGTATGATCATTTCTTTCTAAAAGAACTTTGATGGAAGAAAATAAAGTCTGCAGTAGCAAACCTGTTCGACTTTTTTTTTTCTTCCCCGGAAACTAAAGTTCTTTACTTGTTATAGTGAAATATCTTCATGATATAGCTTTTTTAAACTCAACATGGGTATCTTTCTTAAAATAGGAAATAAAAGTATATCTGAGAATGCCACTGCCACAGCTGCACCTAAAATGCCCGACTTAGCTCCTGTTTCAACTCCTGTTCCATCACCTGAGTAAGTTCTATTGTGATATTAGAGTTCTGTTAAAATGGAGAGCTAAGTATACATAGAAAGATACTTTGGATTTGTGTGTGAAATGATAATCTATAGAAAGCTCTGAATCAGAGGGCAGGCATTCCACAACCACTTAAAATATCGGTGAGTTGCCTTTTGGTTACTGGGAATGCACTTTACTCCAGACCACGTGTTTGTTGTTTTGAAATTATGTATTACTTTTATTATTCACAACACTAAATCTTTTCCTTATTACAAATAATTGGCCTAATTCTACAGGTATAGGTTTGAGGACAAATTTTAAAAGCTTGCTTTTATTAAGTTCAAATTTAAAAACATTGATTAAGTATATGTGTTGTGCCTAGAAAGCTATAAAGGGTACCCTGAAATACCTAGACCGTGATTCTTAAATTACGTGTTTGTCACACAGCAAACTCTTAAGAGTGTTTAGTTTCTTAAATTGAATTTGATAGAGGTCTTTCCCCAGGTTGCAGTGGGGCACCTTGGGCAGGAATATCTGTCATGTAGTTAACATAAAATATCCTCATTTTTTTAGTCTTTTCTACCAAAGATGATTAAGGGTTTTTGCCACCTCTACTTCTTATCTATAACAGATAGGCTCATAATGACTGGATAATTGGGCATTGTTTCTGTAAATTTTGTATATTTCAGTAGATGTACTCTCTCAGAACTCTGCTTAACGGGATAAGATTTTTGAACAGGAATTATGTAATGAAACCTGCAGTGGGTATGGTTTGAGCTGTAATTCCTAAATACCATACTGATCACAGAAATGAGATTTTTTGTGCTTTGAAGGGCACAGTGACAAATTTGTATCCTGTGTTCATTCTGAAAGAGACTAAAGATATTTATTTATTGGATGACTAGAGAGAAAATATAGCATTACTTGTCATCGATTCCTAGAAGATACTAAGAAATCTGTGATTGCTAGTTCCAATCTTGTAACTAGGCTTCTTCAGTTAATAACATATAGTATGTCTTTATTTTTCAAAACTAAATGAAACCGATTTCATTTTATATATGTACACACACACACACAGACACACACACACACATGAATGTTGAAAGATACCACATCACACTAATGTAGTAGTTTTTACTTTTCTGTATTAGAGTTTGATTTTAATAGATTTTTTTGTATAAAATCTATTTGCTTTTAAATGTTTTTTTTATTTGTTTTAAATTCTTTTTGATGATTATATGGCAATTTCTTTGAAGAAAATAAATGAAAATGAAAGAATCCATGATAGGGTGTCATTGTTGAGTTACTATGAAAAGATGACTGATTTTCTTTTTCCAGGTTTGAGTTTTTTAAAGTATAGCTCCGATTAGAGCATGTACAGATGGTATATAATTTAATTTGTACCAAATTAATTCACTTTAGTTTTTCTCCCTCCCCTTCTTCAGATTCTGCTCATTTTCACTGTCATAATTTATATGGTACATAGTAAGCAGTAGAAGATATTTAGAGATTATATATCTATATATCGTCTATTTAAAGGAACATAATCTAATTTACTGTTTCACTGTCAACAAGATGAAAATCTAGCTTTTTAGGTACTGTTTCATTCCTACCTTTGCTATTGTGATATTAGTCTATTCAAAAACATTTCCTGGCATTCTTAGTAATTTTTCAAAGTAGGAAAATTGTATATGAAAATGTTTCTTTTGGCATTCAATTTGCGTTATTTGAAAAAAAGATTGTACCTTTTGTGCTGTAAGGGCTACACCTGGAAATTCATTATTTTTTTTCTGGAATGAACCACAGAGATTATAATTTACAACACTGTTCCCACCTGTTCCATCCCACACACTCCCCTGCCTTACATACATACGCTAGGGCTTAGAGATGGGATTGAGTTACAGATGGGGCACTATTATTATTAGCCAGGATTTTCATTAGAGTGATTAAGTATTTGCCTTTAAGTAATAGATAATTAGCCCAGATGATATTAAGATCATTTTGGGGAGTTGGGGAGGGAGGGATGCAGATAATCGTGTGTGTGTGTGTGTGTATGTGTGTGTGTGTGTGTGTGTGTGTGTGTGTGTGTGTAATGCTACCTTAGAAATCCCCTAATCATCCACAGAAAAATTTTCTTTGAGAAATCTAGCTACCTTTCAAAAGTATGATAACTAAACACAAAGTGCGTTCATAAGTATTTAGAACCTTGGATTCTAGTTCTAGAATCCACGTACAAGCAATTCTTAAATAGATATTTTTAAAAAGTAAGTTTCATTTAGTAAATATGGTCATTTCAGTCATCTGGCTGATCTCTGATAAATGAATGGCCTTTCTGTCACCATTTGTGAGTAATACTTCTTTTTATAATGAAAGTGATTTGTAGGGAAAAATTCATCCAAAAAAGTTTTCGGTTTCTTCTGTATTTTCAGCCTTCCTTTTATTTATGAATGAAACATTGATTTTTTTAACGCAATTTTAACTTTAGATTTCTAATTAAAGTGATGTGTAATTATGATACATATTTCTAGGTTTGTAACCACTCAAGGACACATACACGATACAGAGCTATCATCACCAGAGACTCCAAAAGAGGGTCCCATTGTACAGCTAGTTCAAGAGGAAGAAGAAGAGGCAAGTCCATCTACAGTGACCCTTCTGGGTAGTGGTGAACAGGAGGATGAATCATCACCCTGGTTTGAGTCAGAGACACAAATATTTTGCAGTGAACTATCTACAATTTGTTGTATTTCTAGTTTTTCTGAATATATATATAAATGGTGTTCAGTTAGAGTTGCTCTTTATCGGCAACGTAGCAGAACTGCTGTAAAGAAAGAAAAAGATCATCTTGTGTCAGCTCAACCATTACCGCTACCTGCAGAATCAGTGGATGTTTTAGTCTTGCCACCTCCAAGTGGAGAAATGGACAGCAAGAATAATGAAAAGGAAGCTGAAACTATTGTTCCAGGTGACTTAAGTAGTATGCACAAAGGTGATTTGATTAATCACAGTGCAGATGCAATTGAACTTGAACCAAGCCATCCTCAAACTCTTTCTCAATCTCTTCTCTTAGATGTTACTCCAGAAATCAATTCATTATCTAAAATAGAAGTATCTGAGCCTATTAAATTTGAGACAGGACCTACACCATCTCAAGTGATCCCCCTGGAGAGTTCTGTTGAGCTTGTTAATAAAACAGAAAAAAAGTCTGAGAGTTTTAGTTCTATAGAGAAGCCAACTGTGATCTATGAAACAAATAAACTTAATGAAGTAATGGATAATATTGTAAAAGAAGATATAAACTCCATGCACATTATCACAAAGCTATCTGAAACAATAGTGCCACCTGTAAACACTGCTACTATGCCAGACGGTGAAGATGGGGAAGCCAAAATGAACATAGCTGACACACCAAAGCAAATTTTGACTCTCGTTACGGATTCTTCTTCATTACCTGAAGTGAAAGAGGAAGAACAATCTCCGGAAGATGCCCTTTTAAGAGGGTTACAGAGGACAGCTACAGACTTTTATGCTGAACTGCAAAATTCCACAGATCTAGGATACACTAATGGAAATCTTGTACATGGATCAAACCAAAAGGAGTCAGTATTTATGAGACTTAATAATCGTATAAAAGCCTTAGAAGTTAACATGTCTCTCAGTGGTCGCTATCTGGAGGAGCTTAGCCAAAGGTAAGCTTTATCATAATTAGCACAGTCCACTTTGCACTGTGAGGTAAGAGACGTAGTATGATCTGTGACTAGAGGAGGAGAGGATTAATTATCATTTTAGCTGGAGAAAGAAAGTTATTTGGATATTGATCAAGGACTTAAAGAATTGATTTTTAGAAGTACTAAGTGATGTTATATCTATATATCTATATCATCTATATCTATCTATCTACATATATATATATTAGGGTGACAACAAGTTTGAATTTAATCAGTTTCTCCTTTCTTCTGTTGTTTAACTTCAGCCACTTTTACTGTTTGGTTCCCACAGTACTCATGGGGACATACATGTAATACCTATATAAACTATGGATGTTGCAGTTCTTAGTGAAACTAGATAAGATATCAATTAAGAGTTTAAGTAAGTGAAGACTAAAGTGGACTGAACTGGATGATTAGGCAACATTTGCAGTCTTTCATGTCTTAGAATCTTAGTTCTAGTTGTGATAATTTATGCTCTTGTGCTCATAAGTGCCAGTGTGCTTATGCAGTGATTAGCGCCCCAGTCATAGTTCTACTTTTTCCCTGTACTTGTTTGCTCTTTTTTATCCCTTAAGTGTCTGGTTTTCTCAGAACTTCTTTTCCAACATTTTATAAACACCTAGGCAATAAATGTCCAGAGTATCTGAAACACCACCTTTCCCTACTCCTTTTAAATCAAGATGCCTCTAATGAGATGTCACTAAGGTCATCATTCTGTCCCAATGGGTTTCCTCCTAATCCATATATACAATTTATTGGCAAATTGTTTGTGCATGTGCATGCATGCCCACATTAGGTAGGTACCTCACACCTGCTTCTCCCTGACCCATCAGCTGCCTTAAGGGAACCACAGAAATTAC
Organism: Prionailurus viverrinus; assembly: GCF_022837055.1. Classification (NCBI taxonomy): domain Eukaryota; kingdom Metazoa; phylum Chordata; class Mammalia; order Carnivora; family Felidae; genus Prionailurus; species Prionailurus viverrinus. The sequence continues at coordinate 12,325,656 of NC_062577.1, forward strand.
TAATAATTTTTTTGTTTTTAATTGAGATATAATTAACATTAATTTCAGGTATACAATGTAATGTTTTAAGGTTGCATATATTGTGAAATGATCACACATTAAGTCTAGTTACCATTCACTTACCTACATAGTTACAAGATTTTCTTTCTTTGTGATAAGGGCTTTTAAGATCTGTTCTTAGCAACTTTCAGATATACGGTAGAGTATTATTAACTGTAGTCATCATGCTGTACATTACATCCCTATTACTTACTCATTTTATAACTGGAGATTTGTACCTTTTGACCCACTTTATCCATTTCTCCCATCCCCCATCTCCTACCTCTTGCAGTCACCAGTTTGTTCTCTTGTATCTATGTGTTTGAGGGTACTGTTATTATTAGATTTCACATATAAGTGAGATCATACAATATTCTTCTTCTGATTCATTTCACTTAGCACAATGCCGTCCGGTTCCATCCTTGCATTTGTGCAAGTGGCAAGATTTCCTTTTTTTATGGCTGAAAAATACATTGTATACAGATACCACATTTACTTTATCCATTTATCCTTTGGTGAACACTTAAGTTGCTTCCATGTCTTGGCTATTGTCCATAATGCTGCAGTGAACATGGGAGTGCAGATATCTTTTCAGGTTAGTGTTTTTCATTTTCTTCAGATAAATACTCAGAAGTGGAGTTACTGGATCATATAGTAGTTCTATTTTTAATTTCTGAGGAACCTCCCTACTGTTTTCTGGAGTGGCTGTACCAATTTACATTTCCACCAACTGTGCACAGGGGTTCCCTTTTCTCTACATCCTCACTAGCACATGTTATTTCTTATATTTTTGGTAATAGCCACACTGATAGATATGAGGTGATCTCTCATTGTGATTTTGATTTGCATTTCCATGATGATTAGTGATTTTGAGCATCTTTTCATGTACTTGTTGTCCACCTGTATTTCTTCTTTGGAAAAAGGCCTATTCAGATCTTCTGCCAGTGTTTTAATTGGGTTGTTTAATTTTTTGCTATTGAGTGGTAGAAGTTCTTTATGTATTTTGGATATTAACCCCTAATCAGATACATTATTTCCAAATTTTTTTATCCCACTTGGCAGGCTGCCTTTTCATTTTGTTGATGGGTTTTTTGCTGTGCAGAAGCTTTTTAGTTTGATGTGGACTCCACGTGTTTATTGTTGCTTTTGTTGTCTTTGTTTTTGTTGTCAAAGCTGAAAAACCATCACCAAGATCAGTGTCAGGGAGCTTACCACCTGTGTTTTCTTCTGAGTTTTATGATCTCAGGTCTTACATTCAAGTCTTTAATCCATTTGAGTTACTTTTTGTAGATGGTGTAAGAGTGCGGTCCACTTTCATTCCTTTGCCTGTGGGTGTCCAGTTTTCCCAACACCATTTATTGAAGAGACTGTTCTTTCCCCATGGTATATTCTTGGTTCCTTTGTCATAAATTAATTGAACAAAAACGTGACTAATCTTGGATAGCAGTGAGATGCATAGAATTGATGTTAAGGTAGCAAATAGCTCAAGGAGCTTCTTTATTTTACTTTTATAAGTGTTCCAGGCCTCAACAAAGTCATTTTCAAAAGTAGATTTATCTCAAATATTGAAATCAGAAGTGTGTTTGCAGTAATAAATTAATAAATAAGAAATTAAAGCTAATTTAAATCATTTCTTACTCCACAGGTACCGAAAACAAATGGAAGAAATGCAGAAGGCTTTCAATAAAACAATAGTAAAACTTCAGAATACTTCGAGAATAGCAGAGGAGCAGGTTGGTCATCTTCAAGCCTTATTTACTTTTTATATAAATTTCTTCCGAATTCTGTAGGCCCTTGCTGGTAAGAAGAATAAGTAGTATTTGTTCATTTCTTCACCCTGATAGGTGTTCATTTCTTCCCCTGAAGCCTGTTAGAGGATGTCATGTTTGGGAAATTACCTAGCTATTAGCATCTGCATCTCTCTCCTATAGAGAGAATTTTCTTGAGCATTGTTCCTATTACATTTCAAAATTTCTGTGTGTGTATGTGGTAGAAGTGCAGTGGACTTTGTTAAACTCAAATCTTCTGTGGTTTTCTACACAGACAGTCTGACTGATTGCAGATGAGAACAGCTGTGTTGCTTCTTTTTAACCCTCATATCTTTTCATTTCTTTTTTTCTCTATCTCTTGCCTGGAGCTATGCATTGATGCCATAGAATAGTGGCCATTGCCTTGTCATGTTGATTTTAAGGAAACAGTTTCAGTATTGCAGTATTCAGGTGTTTATTAAATGTTTTTACAGTGTGTTACTACAATGAAGAAACAGTATATTTTTCTAAAGTTTATCCCGGACTAGGGGATGATGAGATGAGGTGAGGAGGCCTGAGGTTTCAGAATTTAGTAGCACCTTACTGTCAGTTCCTGACACATTACAATTGTGGTTCCATACAAATTTCCTCCTTTAGCGGTTTATTTTCATTGAAGTTTGAGTTACTTACGTATTTTGAATACAAGTCCTTTATTAGAGATATGCTTTGCAAATATTTTCTCTCAGTTCATTATTTGTTTTGTCATTTCTCTTAAAAGTATCTTTTGAAGAGCAGAAGTTTTTAATTTGTTGAAGCCTATTTACCCATTTTGTCTTTGCTCTATAAAATCTTACCTCAACCCAGAGTCATAAAGATTTTTTTCCTCTCTTTTCTTCTAAAAGTTTTATAGCTTTTGTTTTACATTAGGTTTATGATTGATTTTAATTTTTACGTGTTGCAAAGTAAGGATCAAAGTTATTTTTTGGTGGGGATGGGGATGGAAAAACATGAATATTCCTTTATTCCTTTATTTTGTTCTGTTCATCTGTCTTTATGCTGATACCAGACTGTTAACTATTACTGTATCTTTATAGGAACTTTTGAAGTCACATAGCGTGAATCTTCCAACTTTGTTCATCTCTTCCAAAATTGTTTTGGCTAATACAGATTTTAGAATCAGCTTGTCAATTTCTACAAAAACAACATGTTTACATTTTAACTGGGATTTTGTTGGAATTTATAGATCAGTTTGGAGAATCGACATCTTAACATACTGTCTTCTGACCCGTGAACACAATATTTATTTATTCTTCATTGATTTTAATGGTTGAAATGATTTCCCATCTGTATTTTCTCTTTACGATATATATAATATCTGTGCCTTATGTCTCAAAGACTTATTTAAATACTTTTAAATAATTTGTGTATTATTAACAGTATTAAAGATCAGTCTTGATGAGAAGTGTTAATCAACTTACTAAATTTCAAAGTTTTTTTTTCTTTAAATGTTTGTAACTGTCAGGAATTTATCAGTATTTGTCAAATGTGAGTCAGAAGATACAGTTTAATGAATTACCTTTAGCATCTTAAAAAGATGGAAGTAGGATAGAAAGTACCAGTGTATCACAGTAAGGGAAGTGAAACTTTTTGTTACAGTTTTATACATCCATCTCCCCCAAGCAACCCCCACCGCCCCCCAACACAGTTGAGATTTAAAATTTATTTCAATCTAATTTTTTATTGTTTTATTTTTTGAGAGAGAGACAGAGACAGAGCACAAGCAGGGGAGGGGCAGAGAGAAAGGGAGACACAGAATCCGAAGCAGGTTCCGGGCTCTGAGGTGTCAGCACAGAGCCCAACGGAGGGCGCGAACCCACGAGCTGTGAGATCATGACCTGAGCCGAAGTCAGATGCTTAACTGACTGAGCCACCCAGGTGCCTCGAAAAATTTATTTAAATCTAAATTCGAAAAACTTACTCTGGAATGATAAATGGTTATATGGCTATTTCATACAGCATCCTACAGAGTGTTAGATTTCTTTTACTTTCTGTCCTGTTTTCCTCTTCCCCAAATTCATTAGTAAGTTGAAATTTTCAGTACAGTGTCCCTAATATAGGTTCCTGACCATGAGTATGATGCATATTTCCCTAAAATATACATGCAAATGATATTTTAAATAAAGACATGTTTGTTGATTATCTAAGCTGGAAAGATAGGTGTTTTGATTGATATATTTTCATTGGGGATTAGTTTAGCATTGACAAGCTCATCAGTTGCGGGTTTTTGATTATGTGACATCCTAAGTTCCATCCTAATGTGCAGTAAAATAGAACTTTTAAAAGCTTGCTGTGAGCCTGCTTTATATACAAAAACATTTTTCAAAAAATTTTCAACATGTTTTTGTGCTTTGGTTGAAAAACACGTATTTGACGAAATGTTTTGCATATAGCTGAGTATATGCTTGTTTATACATATGGAGCCCAAATTAACTTGAAAAGTATTTTATTAACTTCTATTAGACAGTATTCTACATGGTAGCAGTAAATGGCAACATGATTTCTTGGAGGGAGAGGGGAAGGAGGGTTCAACAATCTCAGATTCTTTTTCTGTTTTGTTTTTTTAAATTTCTGGTCACACTTTACCATATTCATTCATTAAGAGCTTGCTATTAATATGGTTTTTTTTTAATTCTTGAGGAACTTAGTAATTTTTCCAGGTGTTTTTACTTGAATTTACAGCATATTTAAAGTACAGATGAAACTTGCACACACTCAAAAATAATACTTATTTCTTTCTTTATCATAGGATCAGCGGCAAACTGAAGCCATCCAGTTACTACAGGCACAATTGACCAACATGACACAGCTTGTTTCAAACCTATCGACAACAGTAGCAGAATTACAACGTGAGGTAATTGTTATTGCTGCTGTTGTAAGACAAACTGCATATGTAGAGGTTGCCATAAAGACAAGATTCTTAAGAATGTAGTGTCTAAGATCTTTAACCAAACAAAAGTGTCATTTATAGAGAACTTGTTCACAACACCAGAATGTGGCATTTTATAAAATTTTTTTTTTAATATTTATTTTGAGGGAGAGAGTACAAGCGCAGGTGGGGCAGAGAGAGAAGGAGACCCAGAATCCGAAGCAGGCTCCAGTCTGAGCTGTCAGCACAGAGCCCGACATGGGGCTCAAACCCACGAACCTCAAGATCATGTCCTGAGCTGAAGTTGGATGCTTAACCGACTGAGCCACCCAGGGGCCCCCAGGATGTGGCATTTTAAAGTTTATATATTAATAATGATAATCTTTTTGGAAAACAAGGCATTCATAGTTTAGGTCTTACCTAAAATATGGTTATAAGTCAATTCTGTTAGGCCTTTTTCAGACCACCGATACTTCATTTTCAGCTCAAAAAGTCTTCTTCAGTTGCTTAACAAAGCAAAAATTTTGTTGAATTATTAAGTATTTATTGAACATCCAGTGTATATGAAGTGTGAGCTATGTAGTCCTCGGGGCATACAGCAGTGAGGCCACATAAGTGCCTCTCTCCTGGGGGAGAGAGAGAATATATATAGTAAATATATGTTAGGGACAGTAGGATAGAAATGAAATGTGTGCATGTGGAGTGGCATGGCAAGGGTTGCTCCTTTAGAGTGATTTTGGAAGGCTTATTTATCTGAGGCGGTGGTGTTAGAACGTGAGTATTCAAGAAGACTTAGCAGCCACATGGGCCTAGGGTCCGAACAAACCTGTTACTAGCAGAACTAGGGCAAAGGACCCACGATTAGAAATAGTGTAACATGGGGCGCCTGGGTGGCTCAGTCGGTTAAGCGTCCGACTTCAGCCCGGGTCATGATCTCGCGGTCCGTGAGTTCGAGCCCCGCGTCGGGCTCTGGGCTGATGGCTCAGAGCCTGGAGCCTGCTTCCGATTCTGTCTCCCTCTCTCTCTGCCCCTCCCCCGTTCACGCTCTGTCTCTCTCTGTGTCAAAAATAAATAAATGTTAAAAAAATTTTTTTTTTTAAAAAGAAATAGTGTAATGTGACTCTGTTGATCAAGTGTCTGACTCTTGATTTTGACTCAGGTCATGATCTCATGGTTCGTGGGTTCAAGCCCTGCTTTGGGCTCTGTATTGACAGTGCAGAGCCTGTGTGAGATCCTCTCTGCCTCTTTCTCTGTTCCTCCCCTAATTGGTCTCTCTCTCTCAAAAAAATAAACTAAAATTAAAAAAAAGAAAGAAATAGTGTAATGTGTCTGAGGGTAGAAAGAAAGCTGGCATGGTTGGAGCGGAGTGAATGAGGGGAAGGAGGGTCAGGGATCCAGTCATGTAGGCCTTAGTAGGCAATGTAGAGTTTAAATTTTATTCTGATCATTGCAAGTCATTGGAAAGAATTAAGAAGTGACGTGGGTCGTCTCACTGACAACACTTTGAGAAGCTCCCCATTTGTTGTCCTGTGGAGAATTGCCTCTTGGGGAACAGCAAGAGCAGAAGTGAGGAGGAAACCAATTAGGATGCAGTTTCAGTAACCTGAGTGAGGTGATGTTGGTTTGGACTGAGATGTTAGAAGTGGATAACAGTGTGAAGTTGTGTTCAGGAAATATTTAAGAGAATGACAAGCCTTACTGAAAGATTGGATGTCTGGGACGAGCAACTAAGGATGACCCCCACGTTTTTGGCTTAAATAACTGGGTGATTGCTGGTTCAGTATTGTAAGACGACAAAGACTGGGCAGGAGCAAGATTTTTTTTTCCCTCCCTGAGGAAATAGTACAGATGGAAAGACACAGCAGATGTGGCAAAATGTTAACTTTGGTGAACATAGTGTGAAAGGCATGAATATGCTCATTGTGCTATTTTTTAAAGTTTTCCTTAGGTTTGAAAACGTTCAAAGAATTGGGGGGGAGAAAGAAGAAAAAGACATTGCCTCACAGTAGTACGTTTTCTAAGAACATGCCTTACATTTTATCATTTGGAAATACATTTTAAAAATGTTAAAAATGATTTGTCTTTTGATTTTTATATCCCACTATATTTTTTTCCTAGTATAATTTTTATACTATAATAATAATATAACAAAATTTAATGCTAATATAATATTTAATAATATATAAACTATGTAATAATTATTAACTCCTTTTCCATCAGGTTTCAGATCGACAGAGCTATCTTGTCATATCTTTGGTTCTCTGTGTTGTCTTGGGACTGATGCTTTGTATGCAGCGCTGTCGAAACCCCTCTCAATTTGATGGAGATTATATTTCAAAACTTCCTAAAAGTAATCAATATCCAAGCCCTAAAAGGTAATATCAGCATCTTATTTCACATTTTTTACTGTGTTTTTTACATTTTTGAGAAATATGACAGAATAAAGGAATACTGAGATAATTTTTCCCCCATATGATTGTCTTACAACTGCAGTGTTAAAACATCATTGGAACTAGAGAGATGGTCCTGTACCTGGAAGGTTCTGTAGCCCGGATTAAAGAGAAAACACTAATAGGAAGTGCATACCCTTGAAATGTTTTGGTTGTAAAGGATGCTCGAATGTGGAATTCAAAGGGAGAGGATAATAGATATTTTAATATAGCACCTTTTAGAGAATGACCTTTAAAGTTTGTTTTTTTTTTTTTTTTTACACATAATAAACAATAAGTGGAGTGTTACACTAGAGATCAGTATTCTGGGGCGTGTTTAATTCTCGATAGCTTCCATCAAGCCCCAACTGCAGAGTAAATTATATGTAGTTTACCCTGTTCTCAGTGTTGGTTTTTCTTCATGTTTTAGGTGTTTCTCTTCCTATGATGATATGAATTTGAAAAGGAGAACCTCATTCCCACTCATCAGATCCAAGTCTCTACAGTTAACTGGCAAAGAAGGTAGATTTTTGTGTAATATGTATACATACACATGAATGTGGCTTACTTCTGGCCTAAGTATAATGTCAGTGTTTTGTTCGAAACCATCTGCAACAGAATAGTGGGTACAAGTAACCTTTGTGTTTGTGCTGTGTCAAAGCTGCCTTATCATTTTCACACTTTATATATATATATATATATCTTTGTTCCTAAAAGCCTAGAGGGTGGGGAAGGGGGGCTTAGTTTAATTAGCCATTGGTAGCTTTATTTGCACCTGCTCCTGTTTAGAAGTATTTCTTTTTAGAAAGGGATGTTTGAGAAAGTTCAACAGATTTGGAAAACCTGAATGTGCTCCCATAGCATCCTGTGCTTATCTGCCTCCTCTTCTTGTACAGGTAGGACCCCTTTTGTCTCTAGTTTAGGACCATGAGGCACTTTCTGAAAAAAAATCTAGTCTACCTCTTATTTATAGGCCAGGGTCTATAATAGCGTTCCATTGTCTGACACTCAATACTTAAATTCAAATGAATGAATATGTACTGAGTGGCTGCTTTTCTGTATCCGTTCTTTTGTAATTTGTACTTATTATTATTTTTTGTAATTAGTACTTATTAAGAGACTTATATTTATAGCAGTATTAAAATAACCAAATTAATTGTATATTTCAGTTAGGAATGCTTTCTCAATTATTGGCTCCCCTTTCTTTAGGACTTAGTATGCAGCAGCATGTTTCAGCTGACTAACTCATTTGAGTGATCATTGCTGAGCATCACTGGTTTTACTGTTATCACAAAGCTTTACTGATTTAACCCATTACATATGTGCTTACTTACGATTAGTAAACCACTTCTTTCTTCCTGCCTTTTTCTCTTTTTCTTCTGTTGGCTGATTTTTTACTATAACTGAAAAAAATTTTTTAATTTATTTTTAAGTTTATTTACTTATTCTGAGAGACAGAGAGAGAGAGAGAGAGAGAGAGAGAGTGTGAGTGTGTGCAAGCAGGGGAGGGACACAGGGAGAGGGAGAGAATCCTAAGCAGGCTCTGCGCTGACCATGTGCAGCCCAATGTTGGCCTTGAACTCACAAACCCATGAGATCACGACCTGAGCCGAGATCAAGAGTCGGAAGCTTAACTGACTGAACCACCCAGGCACCCCTGTAACTGAAATTTTTGATTGAAGTGTTACATGTAAGAAAATGTAATTACATGTAAAGCTTGGTGAATTTTCTTTTTTTTTTAAATTATTTTACTTTATTTTTTTTTAATTTACATCCAAGTTAGTTAGCATATAGTGCAATAATGATTTCAGGAGTATAATCCAGTGATTCATCTCCTATATATAATACCCAGTGCTCATCCCAAATGCCTTCCTTAATGCCTCTTGCCCATTTAGCTCATCCCCCACCAAAAACCCCTTCAGCAACCCTCAGTTTATTCTCTGTATTTAAGAGTCTCTTATGTTTTTCCCCCTCCCAGTTCTTATATTATTTTTGCTTCCTTTCCCTTACATTCATCTGTTTTGTATCTTAAATTCCGTTTGAGTGAAGTCATGTGATACTTGTCTTTCTCTGATTAATTTTGTTTAGCATAATACAGTCTAGTTCCATCCATGTAGTTCCAAATGGAAAGATTTCATTCTTTTTGATTGCCGAGTAATACTCCATTGTGTATATATACCACATCTTCTTTATCCATTCATCAGTCAATGGACATTTGGGCTCTTTCCATATGGCTATTGTCCATAGCACTGCTATAAACATTAGGGTGCATGTGCCCCTTTGAAACAGCACACCTGTATCCTTTGGATAAATACCTAGTAGTGTAATTGCTGGATTGTAGGGTAGTTCTATTTTTAATTTTTTGAGAAACCTCCACACTTTTCCAGAGTAGCTGCACCAGCTTGCATTCCCACCAGCGGTGCAAAAGCGTTCCTCTTTCTCCGCATCCTCACCAACATATGTTGTTGCCTGAATTGTTAATTTTAGCCATTCTGACAGGGGGGAGGTGGTATTTCATTGTGGTTTTGATTTGTATTTCCCTGATGATGAGTGCTGTTGAACATGTTTTCATGTGTCTGTTAGCCAAAGCTTGATGAATTTTCATAAACCAAATGAACACACCTGTATGACAATACCCAGATTAAGATGGAGAACTTAGGGTGCCGGATGAATTTTATTACTTTATGTACCTCATGGAAATATATTAATTGTAAAGTATTTGTTTTTCTGTGACTGGTTTTTTTCACTGAACATCATGTCCTCTGGGTTCATCCACGTACATGCGACCAAATTTCCTTTCTTTCTAAAACTCAGTAATATTCTGTTTTCAGATACACCACAATTTGTTTATTTCATCTGTTGATAGGCATTTAGATTGTTTCCAGCTCTTGGCTATTGTGAATATTGCAGATATGAACATGAGTGTGCAAATATCTCTTTAAGACCTTGCTTTCAGTTCTTCTGTATGTATACTCAGACATTGGATTGCTATATCATCTGGTAGTTTTATTTTTTTTATTTTTTATTAAAAATATTTATTTTAGGGGCGCCTGGGTGGCGCAGTCGGTTAAGCGTCCGACTTCAGCCAGGTCACGATCTCGCGGTCTGTGAGTTCGAGCCCCGCGTCAGGCTCTGGGCTGATGGCTCAGAGCCTGGAGCCTGTTTCCGATTCTGTGTCTCCCTCTCTCTCTGCCCCTTCCCCATTCATGCTCTGTCTCTCTCTGTCCCAAAAATAAATAAAAAACGTTGAAAAAAAAATTAAAAAAAAATATTTATTTTAATGCTTATTTTTAAGAGAGGAAAACAGAGAGCACAAGTAGGGGAGGGGCAGAGAGAGACGGAGACCCAGAATCGGAAGCAGGCTCCAGGCTCGGAGCTGTCAGCACAGAACCTGACGCGGGGCTCGAACTCACAACCGTGAGATCGTGACTTGAGCTGAAGTCAGACACTTAATCGACTGAGCCATCCAGGTGCCCTGGTAGTTTTATTTTTTGAGGAAACTTTCCACTGTTTTCTATAGTGGCTGCCTATTATACAATCCCTCTAGCAGTATACGAGGGTTACAATTTTCTCCACATCCTCACCAACACTTGTTTTTGTTTGTTTGTTTGTTTTTGTTTTTTGGATAGTAGTCATCCTAATGGGTGTGGTGAATTCTCATTGTGGTTTTGATTTGCATTTCTCAGATAGAAATGTTGAGCGTCTTTTCATGTGCTTGGTGGACATTTGTAAATCATCTTTGGAGAAATATCCTTTGCCCACTTAAAAAACTTTTTTATTTGATATTTTTCTTTTTTAACTTTATTTAAATCCAAGTTAGTTAACATATAGTGTAATCATGGTTTCAGAAATAGAATTTAGTGATTCATCACTTATGTGTAACACCCAGTGCTTATCCCAGCAAGTGCCCTCCTTAATGCCCATCGCCCATTTAGCCCATCCCACCTCCCCTCCAGCAAGCCTCAGTTTGTTCTCTGTATTTAAGAGTCTAGGGGCACCTGTGTGGCTCAGTCGGTTAAGCGGCCAATTTCGTCTCAGGTCATGATCTCACAGTTCATGGGTTCAGTCCCTGTGTTGGGCTCTGGGCTGACAGCTCAGAGTCTGGAGCCTGCTTCAGATTCTGTGTCTCCCTCTCTCTGCCCCACCCCAGCTTGCTCTCTCTCTCTCTCTCAAAAATAAATAAACTTTAAGAAAAAAAAAGAGTCTCTTATGGTTTGCCTCCCTCTCTGTTTTTATTTTTCCTTCTATTTGGATTTTTTGTTAATTTCTTTATATATTCTGGATATTAATCCCTTATGAGATACATGATTTGCAAATGTATTTTCCCATTCCTTGGATCATTCTTTCACTCTCGATTTTGTTCTTTGATGGACAAATGTTTTTAAGTTTGACGAGGTCTCATTTGTCTATTTCTGCTTTTGTTGCCTATACTTTAGATGTCATATCCAAGAAATCATTGCCAAGTCTCGTGTCATGAAGTTTCCCCTATGTTTTCTTATAGGAAGTTTATAATTTTACACCTTAGATCTTTAATCCATTTTGAGTTAACTTTTATATATTGTGTAAGGTAAGGTCCAACTTCATTCTTTTGCATGTCAGTATCCAGTTTTCCCAGTACCATTTGTTGAAGAAACTGTTTTTTCCCCCATTGACTGGTCTTGTTACTTTTGTTGAAGATTATTTGACCATATGTGTAAGAGTTTATTTCTGCGTTCTTTATTCCATTGGTCTACTTATCTCTCTTAGTGCCACACCGTTTTGACTGTAGCTTTGTAACACATTTTGAAATCAGGGGTGTGAGCCCTCAAACTCCATTCATCTTTTTCAAAATGGCTTTTTCTATCTGAGGTTCCTTGAGATTCAATATAAATTTTAGGATGTATTTTTCTATTTCAACAAAAAAAAATATTGTTGGGATTTTGGTGGGGATTAGGCTGAATCTGTAGGTTATTTTGGTAGTATGGACATTGTTTAGTATGGACAGTATTAAGTGTTCCAGTCATGAATGTGAGATGTCTTCTCATTTGTTTGTATCTTCCTTAATTTCTTCCATCAATATTTTGTACTTTTATTACACATTCTTAGGCTTATTCCTAAGTAGTTTATTCTTTTTGATACTTTTATCAATGGAATTGTTTTCTTAATTTCCTTTTTGGATTGTTCATCATTAAAGTATAGAAATACAGCTGATTTTTGTGTTGATTTTGTATCCTGCAACTTTGCTAAATCCATTTATTAATTCTAATGTTGTTTTTTTTTTATTCTTTATTTTGAGGGAGGGAGGGAGGGAGAGAGAAAAAACACAAGTGGGGGAGGGGCAGAGAGAAGGAGATTCATATACGTGATTGCATCCCATTTCAATATTGTATAGTATTTCAGTAACTGACCAGTTCACAGTGTATTTATCCATTCTACTGCTACTTACAGTTGGGGCTATTATAGGTAATGCTGCTGTAAACATTCCTTTGTATACTGGAACATAGTTGTATGAGTTTCTCTAGGAATATTACTTATATTTAACACTGCTGGGTTGTAGGTCATGTTTATCTGCAAACGAACAGATAATGGTAGACTTTTCCAAAGTGGTCATAACAGAGTATGCTTCTACTAGTGCCTTGAGAATTTCCATTATTCTACATTCTTGCCAACAAACACTGGATTCTCAGGTTGTAAAGTGTTCGTTAATATTATCACAGTTATAATTTGCATTTGCCTGATTACTAATGAAGTTGAACAACTTTACTTTATGCCTTTTAGTCATTTGACTTTCCTGGACAACTGTAAGTTTTTTGCCTGTTCTTCTGTTAGATTGTTTATCTCTTTTGTACTGGTTTATAATTTTTAAGATTGTAATCATACTCATTGGTTGGTTAAGTATGTTGCAGATATTTTATTTCACTTTGAGATTTGTCTTGTAATTGGAGTCTTTTAAATAAGAGAAGCTCCTCTTGATTTCAATATAATCAAATATATGGGGTTTTCCCCCCATTCCTCAAAAAATGGTGGTTAGTGCTTTTTATCTCCTGTTAAACAGAATTTTTTTCTCCAGGTTTATGGATGATACTGTTATAATTTTCTTTTAAATGTTTACTTCAGTTTTTATTTTTAGTTCTTTAATCTACTTAGAATTGATTTTTTTGTATGTGACCTTCGGTAGGAATTCCAACGTAAAATTTTATATAAATATATTCATTTATTTTGGGTTTCTTGGCCATTATTGACTGTTTATGTTTTCATATAAATTCAGAATTATCTATTAAATGTTTCATCACAAACAAAATTTAATTGAGATTATAGTAACTGAATATCAGTTTGGGAAGGATATAAGCATTATCTCTGTTTACTCTAAAAAGGTCAAACTTTTGGGAGCTTTATTCCTAGAGTATTTTTTGATGCTGGTAAATGGTATTGTGTGCACGCGCGCGTGTGTGTGTGTGTGTGTGTGTGTGTGTGTGTATTGCTGGTATGTAGAAATACAATAGATTTTGGTATTATTGAGATTAGCTGTGTGCTTATTCATTTTCCCTGGATCTGTCCATTTCTGATAGATAGGTATTAAAGCCTCTACCTATATCCTCTTGCAGTATTAACCTCTTTATCATTATGAAATGCTGCTCTTTATCCCTGATAATTACCTTTTTCTGAAATCTGCTCGGTCTGAAAGTAATATTCCTAACTCTGCTTTTTTTTTTTTATTTGTGTTAGCATGGTATATCTTTCTTTATCTCTATACTTTTAATCTATACCTTTATATTTAAAATGGGTTTCTTGTGAAAATAATCCCATTTACAATTGCACCAAAAATAATAAAATACATAAGAATAAACTGAACCAAGGAGCTAAAAGACCTGTACTCTGAAAACTATAAAACACTGATGAAAGAAATTGAAGATGGCACAAACAAATGGAAAGATATTCCATGCTCATGGGTTGGAAGAACCAATATTGTAAAAATGTCCATACTACCCAAAGCAATCTATAGATTTAATGCAATCCCTATCAAAATACCAACAACAATTTTCACAGAACTGGAACAAATAATACTAACATTTGTATGGAACTACAAGGATCCGAAATAGCTAAAGCAATCTTGAAAAAGAGGAACAAAGCTGGAAGCATCACAATCCCAGATTTCAAGATATACCGCAAAACCATAGTAATCAAAACAGTATAGTTATGGCACAAAAATAGACACATATGTCAATGGAACAGAGTAGAGAGCCCAGAAATAAATCCATGCCTATATGGTCAGTTAATATATGACAAAGGAGGCAAGAATATACCGTGGGGAAAAGACAGTCTTTGCAACAAATGGTGCTAGGAAAACCAGACAACTACATGCAGAAGAATGGAGGTGGACTACTTTCTTACACCATCCACAAAAATAAACTGAAAATAGAGTAAAGTTCTAAAATGTGAGATCTGAAACCATAAAACTCCTAAAAAAATATATTTTAAAAAGAACATAGGCAGTAATTTCTTTGACATTGGCCATAGAAACATTTTTCTAGATAGATAGTCTAGATAGGCAAGGGAAACAAAAGCAAAGTTAAAGTATTGAGACTACATCAAAATAAAAAGCTATTGTACAGCAAAGAAAACCATGAACAAAGTGATAAGGCAACCTACTGAATGTGAGAAGATATTTCCAAGTGATCATTAATTTGCGAAATATATAAAGATTTTATACAACTCAGTATCATGAAACCCAAATAATGCAATTAAAATTGGGCAGAGAACTTGAGTAGACATTTTCCCATAGAAGACCTACAGATAGCCAACAAACACATGAAAAGATGTTCAACATCACTAATCATCAGAGAAACGCAAATCAAAACCATAATGAGATAACTGCCTCATACCTGTCAGAATGGCTAAAATCAAAAGCACAAGAAACAACAAGTGTTGGCAAGGATATGGAGAAAAAGGAACCCTCATGCACTGTTGGTGGGAATGCAAACTGGTGTAACAACTGTGGAAACAGTATGAAGGTTCCTCAAAAAATTAAAAACAGAATTACCATATGATCCAGTAATTCCACTACTGGATATTTACTCAAAGAAAATGAAAACACTAATTTGAAAAGATATATGCATCCTTATGTTTATTGCAGCATTATTTACAATTGCCAAGATATGGAAAAAAACCTGTGTCTATCCATAGATGAATGAATAAAGATGTGGAGTATATATATACATGGAATGTTACTCAGCTGTAAGAAAGCATGAGATCTGGCCATTTGCAACAACCTGAATGGACCTGAAGAATATGATGCTAAGTGAAATAAATCAGACAGAGAAAGACAAATGCCTATGATTTTACTCATGTGGAATTTAAGAAACAGAGAAAGAAAAAAGAGACTCTTAAATATACAGAACAAACTGGTGGTTGTCAGATGGAAGATGGGTATGGGGGATGAGTATAATAGGTAAAGAGGATAAAGAGTATACCTGATGAACACGGAGTAATGTATTCAATTGTTGAATCATTATACTGTACACCTGAAACTTATATAACACTGTATATAAATGTTTTAAAAAATTGAACCAGGTTCTTGAAAACAACATATAGTTGCATCTTGTGTTTTGATCAGCTCTTACAATCTTTGTCTTTAAATTGGTGTATTTAGACTGTTGATGTTTAAAGTGATTGTTGATATAGTTGGATTAATATTTACCATGTTTATTATTTGTTGTCCTTATTCTTTGTTCCAATTTTGTCTTTCTGAATTTTTAAAAAATGTTTATTTTTGAGAGAGAGAGATAGCATGAGCAGGGGAGGAGCAAAGAGAGAGAGATACACAGAATCCGAAGCAGGCTCCAGGCTTTGAGCTGTCAGCACAGAGCTCAGTGTGGGGCTCGAACTCACAAACCGTGAGACCATGACCTGAGCCGAAGTCGGACGCTTAAACTGAGGCACCCAGGCGCCCCCCCCCACCAATTTTGTCTTTCGTACTTTCTCTGCCTTTTGTGCTTTTAATAAAGCATTGTACATAATCCCATATTTTCTCAGTTCTATTACTTTTCCTAATGGTTGCCCTAGAGTTTGCAATATACATTTACAACTAATTCAAGTCTACTTTCAAATAACACTATACCACTTCATGGGTAGTACAACTATTTTATAATAACACAAATATTTTTTTTCTCTTTTTCTTTTTTTGTCAAAATATTTGTAATTTCTCCCATCCATCCCTTGCTGTCATTCACTTCACTTCCATGGAAGCATATATATACATAAGCATATTCAAGTACATTTTTGCTATTACTGTTTTGAACAAACTGTTATCTGTTAGATCAATTAAGATTAAGAAAAAGGTTGATTTTACCTTTAATTATTCCTTCTTTGAAGCTCTTCCTTTCTTTATGTAGATATCAGTTTCTGACCTATATTGTTCTCTAACTTTCTGAAGAACTAATTTTAACATTTTTTTGCAAGGCAGGTTTATTGCAACAAATTCCCTCAATTTTTTGCTTGTCTGAGAAAGCATTCCTCCCTCACTTGTGAAGGATAATTTCATAGGATATAGAATTCTAGATTGGTTTGTTTTTTCTCTCAATACTTTAAGTATTTCGTTCACTCTCTTGCATGATTTCTGAGGACAAGTCAGATGTAACTTGTCTTTGCTCTTCTAGTGAGGTGTGTTTTTCTTCTGACTTTTCAGGAGTTTTTCTGTATCTTTGATTTTTTTGAAGTTTGTATGTGATATGTCTAGGTGTAGTGTTTTGGCATTTTTTCTGCCTTGTGTTGTCTGAGCTTCCTAGATCTGGGTTTTGGTGTCTGGCATTAATTTGGGGGAAATTCTCATTCTTTATTACTTCAGATCTTTCTTTTCCTTTCTCTTATTCTTGTCCTTCTGGTATGCTCATTACACACGTTACACATTTTGTAGTTGTCCTGCACTTTTTGGATATTCAATTCTAGGTTTTTTTTTCTTTTTTTTCTTTGCTTTTTGTATTTATGTGTGTGATTTCTTTTTCCAGGATTTTATTTAAATTCAAGTTAGTTAATATACAGTGTAGTGTTGGTTTCAGGAGTAGAATTCAGTGATTCATCACTTACATGTGACATCCAGTGCTCATCCCAGCAAGTAGCCTCCTTAATGCCCATCATCCATTTAGCCCATCCCCCCACCCAACACCCCTCCAGTAACCCTTAGTTTGTTCTGTGTATTTAAGAGTCTCTTATGGTTTGCCTCCCTCTGTTTTTATCTTATTTTTCCTTCTCTTCCCCTGTGTTCATCTGTTGTGTATCTTAAATTCCACATAGGAGCAAAGTCATATGGCATTTGCCTTTCTCTGACTAATTTTGCTTAGCATAATACACTCTAGTTCCATCCGTATTGTTGCATATGGCAAGATTTCATTCTTTTTTGATCGCCAAGTATTATTCCATTGTATGTATACACCACATGTTCTTTATCCATTCATCAGTTGATGGACATTTGGGCTCTTAACACACTTTGGTTATTGTCAGTAGTGCTGCTATAAACGTTTGGGTGCATGTGTTCCTTTGAAATAGCACACTTGTATCCTTTGGATAAGTACCTAGTAGTGCAATTGCTGGGTCGTAGGGTGGTTTTATTTTTAATTTTTTGAGGACCCTCCATGCTGTTTTCCAGAGCCGCACCAGTTTGCATTCCCACCAGCAGTGCAAAAGAAATCCTCTTTCTCTGCATCCTCGCCAACATCTGTTGTTGCCTGAGTTATTAATTTTGTTTATTTATTTTTAAAATGCCATGTAATTATTTGTTGAAAGGTGGGGTATAACATAGTGGTGAGGTGTGGTGGTAAAGGAAGCATTCTGTAGTCCTATGATTAGGCCTCAGGCTTTTGGTGAGCTTTTGTTCCTGACTGTAAACTTCACCAGTGCTTCTCAGCCTTCCCCTTTCCCTTAGGCAGGTTAGGCTCCAATAAAACACCAGTAGGTGCGACTCTACTGAAATAGATCTCCTAAAGTCAGACCTTGTTAAGAAAAACAGATGGGGTGCCTGGATGGCTCAGTCGGTTAAGTGTCCGACTTTGGCTCAGGTCATGATCTCGCAGTTCATGAGTTCCGGCCCTATGTTGGGCTGTGTGCTGACAGCTCGGAGCCTGGAGCCTACTTCAGGTTCTGTGTCTCCTTCTCTGCCCCACTCGTGTTCTGTTTGGCTCGCTTTCAAAAATAAATAAACATTAAAAAATTTAAAACCTCACAAAACTGTGGGGGCTCCCCTCTTGGAGTCCCCCTTGGACTTTCTTTTTTTTTTAATTTTTTTTTTAATCTTTATTTTTGAGAGAGAGAGAGAGAGTACAAGCAGGGGAGGAACAGAGAGAGAGGGAGACACAGAATACGAAGCAGGCGCCAGGCTCCAAGCTGACATCAGAGAGCCTGATGTGGGCTCGAACTCACAGACTGAGAGATCATGACCTGAGCCAAAGTCAGAAGCTTGGCCAATTGAGTCACCCAGGTGCCATCCCCCCTGGGACTTCTTAACTTACAGATATATCCACACTGAACATCCAGCAATTTATCAATTGTAGTTCAGGTTTTCCTACCCAGGCACTGTTCCCACAGAGGTTTCTGCCCAGGCAATTTGTGATTGTATCTGCCTATCTCCAGGTTTTGTGACAGCAGTTTTCCTTGTGACCTCACTTCTCTGAAGTATCTAAGAAGAGTTATTTTTCAGTTTGTTCAGTCTTATACTTGCTGTTATGGCAGAGTGGCAACTTCTGTGAATACAGGCACACCTTTGAGACTAAAGAGAATTTTGTTTCTTCCTTTCTAATCCGTGTAGTTTTTATTTGCTCTGTTTCCCTAACTGCAGTGGCAGTTTTTTAAATGTTGAATAGAAGTGGTTGGTAGGCACCTTTGTCTTGTTCCCATTCTTAAAGGGAAAACTCTTAGTGTTAAGGATTATGTGTGTCATAGGTGTTTTGTAGATATCTATTATCTAAGGAAGTTCCTCTCTCCTGTTTTTTTTTTTAAAGTTTATTTTTGAGAGAGAGAGCGCGTGAGCACAAGTTGGGGAGGGGCAGAGAGAGAGGCAGAGAGAGAATCCCAAGCAGGCTCTGCTGTCAGCGTAGAGTCTGACGTGGGGCTCAATCCCACGAAACTCTGAGACCATGACCTGAGCTGATATCAAGCGGCAGAGGCTTAATGAACTGAGGCACCCAGGCACCTCCCTCTCTCTTCTTAGTTTGCTGATAGTTCCTCTCCCCATGAATCTGTTTAATTTTACCAGATACTTTTTCAGCTTCTTTTAAGATGATCGTTTCTAATCTCTTATTAAAATTATACTAATTGATTTTCTGGAGTCATACTCTTATTACATTCTTAGTAAATACAAGTTGGCATGATATGTTATTTACATGTGTGTTTTTTGTGTCTATATTGTTAATTTCATGTAATTCTGTTTGATACTACTTAGGAATTTTGCTGTCTATTGTTCATGAATAAGATTAGTATATAATTTTTTATTTCTCAGATTGTTGGGTTTTGTTGTGTATAAAGCTTATATTATAAAACCAGATGGCCAGTGCTCTCTTATTTTCTCAGGAAGAGTTTAAAATTATAATTATTTCTTTTTTGAATTATTAGTCACATAGGTCCAGTCCAGAATCTTCTTTGTAAAAGGCTTTTAATTCAGGTTATATGAACCTGATTTTTTTTGTCAATTTAAATTAAAAATTTCCATGAACTTTTCCATTTCGTCTAAATGTTAAAATTTATTAGCATAAAGTTATTCATGTATCTTTTATCTAGTGACTGTTTTTATTATTCCTCGCTTTCCTTGAAACTTTTTGTTAGAGAAGAAGGACATTCTTTTTTGCTATCAGTAGAATAGAAGTTGTGCATTATTTTTAACATGTTCTGGTACCTTAGAATTTACAAATACTCATCGAAGTCTGCAGTTAACCCGTTCTTTCACCTTTTCTTGAATAATACAAAGATCTTTTATCCCCAGCTTGCTATATATGTTACTGTTTTGTGTATTTAAATTCTATTTGTTTTGCTTGGTAGACAATTATTATTTTTTACACTAGCGTTCATTTACATTTATCCACAGATATACTGATTTCTTAGTTCTTCAGTTATTTGAATCTCTCATTTAGTATCTTTTATCAATAGTGGGAAAATTGTTATTGTTGTTTTTTGAGAGAGAGTATGCTCCTGTGCTTGTGTGCGAGTTGGCGGCGGGGGCGGGGGGCAGTGGGGAGAGAGAATCTTAAGCAGGCTCCATGCCCATCACGGAGCCCAACAAAGGGCTCAATCTCACCACTGTGAGGTCATGACCTGAGCTGAAATTGAGTTAGACACTTAACCAGCTGAGTCACCCAGATACCCCAATACTGGAAAATTCTTAACCACTTCCCCCCAAAATATTACCTCTACCTCATTCTCTTTTAGAGTCTCCATTTAATTAAATCTTTCTCAGTTTATCCCCCTTGTCTCCTAAACTCTGTTCTTTTTGCCATTCTGTGCTATATTTGGATGATTTCTTCTGATCTCTTTTCCAGGCCACACATTCTTCAGCTATCTGTAGTCTGCTGTTAAATTCTTCCATTAAGGTTTTAATTTCAGTTATTACATTTTCCATTTCTAGGAATTCTTTTAGTATTTTTTTAAACATCTAGGTTCCTTTTGTGTTTCCTTCAGATATTTTCAAGCTTGTTTTTTATTTAAACATAGTAAGTATAACTGCCTTTGTGGTCTGTGTTTGATAATTCTAATATCTTAAATCTTTGTGAGTCTGTTCATTAATTGTCTCTGCAGCCTCTTGCTCAGGTGCTTAGTGTCTTTCTGTGCTTTGTGTTGGTCCTTCTCTTTGAAAAATTATTTGTAGGGATAATTTGAGAGCTAAAAGGTAGGTCTTTATTCCAGAGAGAACTTGTGTTTGCTTTACATTCACAATACTTTATATTTATGCCATGAGGTTACTTGGACCACCAGGTGGTCCCTGCATCGCATGGGTTAATTCTTTCTCTGAGGGTATATAGTTCTTTAGAGTCCCAGCTTACTGTGAGGAGAGTCAGGGTATCTTACTAGACTGTTACTTTGGGTGGGCCCTAAGGTTTGATTTCTGATTCATTACCTTGATACCATTAGACCTGAAGTTCACATACTCTTGCATTGGCAAATGCCATCAGGACAGAAGTGACTTTTGTGTTCCACTTGACTATCAGGATTCCTGTTTTTCATTCACATTTGGAATGGAGATTACCTACTTGATCTTGGCCGCTCTTCAGAGCTTTTAGTGATTTTTGTTTTTTAAAATCCATATTTTAGCTGCATTGAGCAGAGAAGGTGATTGATCTGAGTAACAGTTAACAACCATTTCTAGAAGTAGGTGTCATTTTTTTAAAAAAATTGACTTGAGTAAGATTAGTAATCTGATAGAAATGACTAAAGAGGAATGTCTTTATACTTTTGGTAGATTTTTATGAATTTGATATAGTTTATATATTTTGATACTTTTATGTATTTGATGACTGTCAACAGATTTCTAAGACATAATGTAAAAAAACTGTAATTGGTTGAATCATGTTATTAGTTAATTTGCAGTATATGAAGTTTTATAGTGAATTTTGCAACTTATAAACTTCTGGCTCTGTCAGACCATACATTGTTTACTTTTAATGGGTTGAATGAGTCTGAAATCTCATTTATCTTGTCAGTCAAATGTCTTGTCAAGATGTGTATCTTGTCAGTGTCAGAGTGGTATACAGCTGTCTTGAATGTGCTTAATGAAATCTTAGAAACCTAAAATGAATATTTCTAATTTACTCACCTTGCCAGAAGTATTTATTCATTATTGTTTATGATTATATTCATTATTATAATTATAATTATGTATTCATTATTGCTTATAATTTATATTGCATGCTTAAGCTATTTTTAGATTTTGGAGTTCATAGTTTCAGTCACAGTAAAATACAATTAGAAAAAGCGTCTTAAATCTGTTTTTTGTGTGTATGCTCTTTTAACTGGCTTTCATACCTGGTCACAACTGCTTGTTGTACATGATTAACCCACATTTGTGACACAGTGTAGTTTAGTCTTTTAGGGAAATACTCAAATGATCTGTAGGTTTGTTATTAGCTTACCTGGTGATGTTATACTTCTCATCAGGTAAGAGGTTAGGGCTGGGCCCAAGGAAGGATCCTTACTGTGTTGGCTGATAGCTAGCTGTCTGTCAGTTAGAAACTTAGGGAAGTTATTTGAAGGTGACCAGTCAAGCCCAAAATAAGAATGGTACCATCTCCCACCTTGTTACTTTTCACTAATTTAAAATGCATAAATATATGCTTAATCTGGTATAATTATAAATTCATTGGATCTGTTAGGAAAATAATCACTAAAGGATAATATGTAATATTTTATAGTGTTTATCATGCATAATCTACTTTACATTTTAAATCTTTTTTAAAAATTTTTTCTTATAGTAGACCCAAATGATTTGTACATCGTAGAACCCCTCAAGTTCTCTCCAGAAAAAAAGGTAATATTTTGATCCTTTTTAAGTATATTGTATTACTTGGTACTAGACAAGGAAATAGCTTGAAAGGTTTTATATAACTGGTCCTTAAATTCTACTGTTTATTTTCAGTTATAGTAATAACACAAATAAATGTTACAAAGGTCAGCAAACTATGACTCACAAGCTGTATCTGGCCTGTGGCCTGTTTTGTATGGGCCTGGAGCCATCTTTAAAGGGTTGTAAAATAAAAAAAAAATATGCAAGAGAGACAGTATGTGAAATACAAAGCCTAAAATACTTACTGCCTGGCCCTTTACAGAAAAGGTTTGCTTTTCTGTGAAGCAAGTTTATGTGAGAAAGCAAGTTATGTGAGAAAACTGAAACTCGGAGATTTTGTCTTCTTGAAATGATCCATTAAATGAGTAGCAAAACTCAAAATAATACTATGATTTTTTCCGTTTTGCCTCTCAAAGTAAGTTGTACTCTTTTTGATTAGAGGTGATGGTCTCTAGGTGAAAGAACTTGGACTTGAGAGACAAATAAACCCAGGATTCAATCCCAACCTGGCCACTTGCTGTGTTGTAACTTGAGCAGAGAACCAAACCTGTGGACCTTGGTTTTCTCATTTAGTAACCAGGGATAAAGTACCCCCTTCTCAGGGTTGGTAAGGAAGATACACCTGAAAGCAACTTGTGTGGTACCTGGTGCTTAGTAGGTACACAGCTGTTAGTTATCACCCCCTAAGTCTATTGTCAGAGGTGGCAGCTAAGAGGGTTTTTTTTTTTTTAATGTTGTGTTTAGTTTTTGAGAGAGCCTGCGCGAGTGTGTGCTAGTGGGGGAGGGGCAGAGAAAGAGGGGGACAGAAAATCTGAAGCATGACAGGGTGACAGCAGCGAGCCCAGTGCAGAGCTTGAGCTCACAAACCGTGAGCTCATGACCTGAACCGAAGTCGGACGCTCAGCTGACTAAGCCACTCCGGCACCCCAAAAGAGTTTTGACTGAGTGTATTTACAAAATGAGAAGGTAATGGTGGTATCTATGCAGAACATAACAGGACGTCACGCTGTTCATAATGCTGTTTCACTTTTCACTGGGAGCTGGCACTTTCCTCCATTAGTTCAGCTCTCCAGGTGTTTTGAGAGGTTAACTATTGGAAGTCTAATAACTACCCTTTTTAAAAATTTGTGTTCTAGAAAAAACGCTGCAAGTACAAAACTGAAAAAATTGAAACCATAAAGCCGGCAGACCCACTGCACCCGGTAGCCAATGGAGACCTAAGAGGAAGGAAGCCCTTTATGAACCAGAGAGACTTTTCTAATATGGGCGAAGTTTATCACTCTTCTTACAAGGGCCCTCCATCTGAAGGAAGCTCAGAAACATCATCACAGTCTGAAGAGTCTTATTTTTGTGGCATTTCAGCTTGCACAAGTCTGTGCAATGGACAGTCCCAAAAGACAAAAACTGAGAAGAGGGCTTTAAAACGAAGGCGATCTAAAGTCCAAGACCAAGGAAAACTGATAAAAACTCTAATACAGACTAAGTCAGGATCATTGCCGAGCCTGCATGACATAATCAAAGGAAACAAAGAGATCACCGTGGGAACATTTGGTGTCACAGCAGTCTCGGGACATATCTAAAATGAAGAGAACTTTTCATACTGGAGACTTTTTTTCGTTGTTCTTTGAAGAACAGTCTGTGGTATTTGAAGGGTTTGGGGGAGGGGGAAAATATTAATGGGAAAAGTATTCAGAAATTATGGTTTCTGCCTTTTTAAAACAGTAGGTGGGATTGTGTCAATCTTGGTTAATGAGCTGCAGTTTTACAAGGCTGATCACTTCCTACAGGGACAATGGTAGACATTTTATAAAGATGTTTTTTCACAGATTAATTACTGGGACAAACATAATTTGGAAGCCCAGTTCCTTTGGGTGGGATAGGAATGAAAGCCTAAACCTCTTCCTTTAGCTTTGTTCCTATTTCTTGCACCTTCCCATATTTATGTGCCTTTCGTCTATTTATAACGCCACTGGAAGAGGAGGGAGAACTTTTTCTGTCGTTTGATTTCTTTTATAACTTTGTTAGTTTTTTGAAGCTGCAAACACTACAAGGCTTTAAGGTGATCTGTGCCTGAAGTTCAGTAATGTGGGTCAGACAGTGTAAAGTCCTACAGACTTGCCGACTAGACTTCTGTTTAGCAAACTCACTGGAAACAAAAAAATTGCTGGAATTTTTAAGTCTTACTCTTTTTGGTAAATGGCGATACTGGTATTTTCATTTAACTTATTCACACTAGTTTTTCTCTAGTTACTAAATGAGAAAAAAGCCTACAAGATCTTTTCTTGCAAGTGACTGGTATTTGCAAATAAATTTTTTATAAATTCACCTTTTAGACACATTTAACCATTTGTAAAGGATTTCTTTAGCTACATTACATTTTAAACATTCACAATAAGCACTAATCCTCCAGACTTTCTGGTCAGTGTTTCCTGTTACTGCAGATGGAACATTTGAAGGTTTGTCAAATGAGCCCAGGTCTCATGTGATATAATCACTGCCTATGTCCATATACCCGGAACCAGTTAGTGAGTTTGTCAAACCTTGTCTAATTGGTCAAGTCTAAAGGGATTATTATTCCTTGATGTTTGCTTTGTATTGGCTACAGATGTGCAGAGGTATACATGTGCGATGTCAATGTGTCTGTCTTCATTTTGTCTTTTTTCTTTAAAAATAATTGGCAGCGACTGTATTTGAAGAAAATGATTTCTTAGTGTGTGTTTGTACAGTAATGAGTGAAAGTGGAAAGTTTCTTTTTGAAAGGGAGCGAATTGACCATTTTGTGTTGTAAGATTTAAGTTATAACTTATTGAGCACTTTTAGTAATAACTTTTTAAATCTGTCTAATACCTTTCTGGGGGTATTGTTTGTAATGTGACCTATTTAAAGCCTTTTTTTGTTTGTTTAAGTTGCTGCTTTTAGGTTAACAGTATGTTTTAGATGATTTAAATTTTTTTCCAGTCTGTACAATTAGCCATTCAGAGCAGGAGGGCCTGATTGTATAGAAACTCACTGAAAAGAGGTCCAGAGGGGAGCGGAGCGAGGGCGGGAAGTTCCACATCCGTGTCAGCACCCAGTGTTGTGGAAAGATGACTTTCAATATGTAACTACAGAGCTGTAGTGCCATTAGAAACTGTGAATTTCCAAATAAATCCGAACACTTGTCTTTATTAATTACTGGCTCTTCTGTTCTTTAAAGGAGAACTTAACAAATGTATTCACTCTGAACACAGATTGAAGTTTTGCCGCTTTGAAAACTAAATACAGCAACATCCCATTACATAATTGATCACATTTAAGGCAACTCTAAACTGACTGAACTTACACATAAACATTTTGTTCCCTGTACAATCAAAATTTCACCATTTGAAACACAAAAAGGACAGTTTTGATCTTTATTCAGGGGAATACATGTCTGTGTTTTCCTCTTATCAGGTGCCATCTTGAGGACGATTAATTTTTCATTGTTTCCACATTTTACAATTTGGGGTTTATTTTTCCTCTCTGAGGTTAGGCCCGCATGAGGAGAAAAAAAAGTTCTTGCCATTTGTAGATTTGCACCTGGTAAGAAGCAGTGTATACATAATAAGCCCTCAGAGGTCCTTGAGAGTCAACCTCATTCTATTTTATTTCTTGTAACATTAGGCATTAAAACAGCATACAATGAAAGGAAACTGGGGGATTTTAAGAGCAAAGATGCCAAGTAAAGTGGTTCCTTTAACTGGGTTTTTAAAAACATTGTGTTACACATACATAGAATTTGAGGAATTAGTTTTTTGTAAGTCTTGTATGGGAAAACAGCGGTTCTCTACTCTCTGCCACTACACCACCCCCCCCCCCCACCACCACTGCCTTTTCCCACCAAGGATTGTTTGCTTTGCAACATCATCCTTTTCAGCTCTTGTCTTATTTTACCACTTAATGGTTTTCCAGTTTAAGAGGTGTTCTCAGTTTGAATATATAAGCTTACATACATGAATATGAAGTAGATCTATTTGTTAACCTACTTGGACAAATCTACGTAAGATTGCAGTATATGAAGTAACATGTCAATTTAGAAATACTGCTTTTCTAAAATCTATTTTCATAGGGGGTGCCTGAGTGGCTCAGTCAGTCAAGTGTCCAATTCTGGATCTCAGGGTCTTGAGTTCAAGCCTTCCATTGGGCTCCACGCTGGGTATGGAGCCTACTTAAAAAGGAATGAATGAATGAATCTGCATTTCATAGAACAAATTTATTAAAAACCTCATGCTTTTCCCCAGCTTTTTAATTTGAAAATTTTAAAATCCATAGAAAAGTTGAATATCCATTCACCTTTACCCAGATCCAGCAGTTAACATTTTTAGTTTGTTTTTTCTGTGTGTGTGTCTGTGTGTTGTGTGTCTATTTGCATACACAGCCATGCACAAAACATTATTTTGGGTGAACCATTTGGAAGTCGGGACACTATGACCCTTCACCCCTAAATGCTTAAGCATGTGTTTCCTAAGAATAAGGACATTCAGCTATGTAGCCACAATACTAGTATCATGCCTAAGAAAGTTAATAATTCCAGAATCTAATACACAGTCTGTAGTCAGATTTTTCCAGTTGTCTTCTGTGGACACTTTTGTTTTTTTGGTCCAAGGTCCAGTCAAGTTCATTCGGTTGTATTGTCTATTTAGGTTGTTTTTTTTTTTTTTAATTAAAGTTTATTTTTGAGAGACAAAGAGCACAAGAAGGAGAAGGGCAGAGACAGAGGGTGTGAGAGAGAGAACCCCAAGCAGGCTGTGCACTGCCAGGGCAGAGCCCACCACGGGTCTCAAACCCACAAACCGCGAGATCATGACCTGAGCCTTAAAGTCAAGAGTTGGACACTTAACTGACTGAGCCACCCAAATGCCCCTATTTAGGTTCTTTTAAGTAAATACAGATGGCTTTATGACTTTGCATGTCTTCCTTGTGCTTATTTTCTCTGAATCATTCCAGTTTTAGTGTATGGGCTACCAAAGTGGGCACTAAGAGCTTTTCAAGTGATGTGTTCATACTGTTACTAAATTTTATCCCAACCCACAAGTATCCGTTTGTATAACATTAAGACATTAAAAAATATCTTACGGGAACATGTATTCATGACCGCTGCATCATACCCCACTTAATAGGTTACTTTCAAAATTAATCTTTAGAATATTTGTTTCCAACAGAGTTCATCACTTGCAACTGTAAAGTCATACACCCTAGACTACCAACTGAGTGTTACATTTTTTAATAAAGCATGTATTAAAACCCACCAAATGCCAATTGTTAACATATATAAAGTAGATAAATCTGAGCAAACATAAGCATTTGTGATTTTTATTATTCTCCCCTTTTTAAAATGTTTTTTATAATTTTATTTTTTTAATTTACATCCACATTAGTTAGCATATGATTTCAATAGTAGATTCCTTAATGCCCCTTACCCATTTAGCCCATCCCCCCTCCCACAACCCCTCCAGCAACCCTCTCTTCTCCATATTTAAGAGTCTCTTACGTTTCATCCCCCTCCATTTTTATATTATTTTTGTTTCCCTTCCCTTATGTTCATCTGTGTTGTCTCTTAAAGTCCTCATATGAGTGAAGTCATATGATTTTTGTCTTTCTCTAATTTCACTTACCATAATACCCTCCAGTTCCATCCACGTAGTTGTAAATGGCAAGATTTCATTATTTTTGATTGCCGAGTAATACTCCATTGTATGTATATGTATATATATATATATATATATATATATATATATATATCACATCTTCTTTATCCATTCATCCATCGATGGACATTTGGGCTCTTTCCATACTTTAGCTATTGTTGATAGTGCTGCTATAAACATGGGGGTGCAGGTGTCCCTTCGAAATAGCACACCTGTATCCCTTGGATAAATACCTAGTAGTGCACTTGCTGGGTTGTAGTTCTATTTTTAATGTTTTGAGGAACCTCCATACTGTTTTCCAGAGTGGCTGCATCAGTGTGCATTCCCACCAGCAATGCAAAGGAGATCCTCTTTCTCCGCATCCTCGCCGACATCTGTTTGTTGGCTGAGTTGTTAATGTTAGACATTCTGACAGGGGTGAGGTGCTATCTCATTGTGGTTTTGATTTGTATTTCCCTGATGATGAGTGATGTGGAGCATTTTTTCATGTGTCGGCCATCTGGATGTCTTCTTTGGAGAAGTGTCTATTCGTGTCTTTTGCCCATTTCTTCCCTGTATTATTTGTTTTTTTGGGTGTTGAGTTTGATAAGTTCTTTATAGATTTTGGATACTAACTCTCTATCTGATATGTCGTTTGCAAATATCTTCTCCCATTCTGTCAGTTGCCTTTTAGTTTTTCTGCTTGTTTCCTTCACTGTGCAGAAGCTTTTTATTTTGATGAGGTCCCAATAGTTCATTTTTGCTTTTGTTTCCCTTGCCTCTGGAGACATGTTGAGTAAGAAGTCGCTGCGGCCAAGATGAAGGAGGTTTTTGCCTGCTTTCTCCTCGAGAATTTTGATGGCTTTCTGTCTTACATTTAGGTCTTTCATCCATTTTGAGTTTATTTTTGTTTATGGTGTAGGAAAGTGGTCCAGGTTCATTTTTCTGCATGTCGCTGTCCAGTTTTCCCAGAACCACTTGCTGAAGAGACTGCCTTTATTCCATTGGTTATTCTTTCCTGCTTTGTCAGAGATTAGTTGGCCATATGTTTGTGGGTCCATTTCTGGGTTCTCTATTCTGTTCCATTGATCTGAGTGTCAGTTCTTGTGCCAGTACCATACTGTCTTGATGATTACAGCTTTGTAATACAGCTTGAAGTCCAGGATTGCCATGCCTCCTGCTTTGGTTTTCTTTTTCAAGATCGCTTTGGCTATTCGGGGTCTTTTCTGGTTCCATACAATTTTTAGGATTGTTTATTCTAGCTCTGTGAAGAATGCTGGTGTTACTTTGATAGGGATTGCATTGAATATGTGGATTTCTTTGGGTAGTATTGATTTTTTAACAATATTTGTTCTTCCTATCCAGCAGCATGAAATCTTTTTCCATTTTTTTTTTTTGTCTTCTTCAATTTCTTTCATAAGATTTCTACAATTTTCAGTGCATAGATTTTTCACCTCTGGTTAGATTTATTCCTAGGCATTTTATGGTTTTTGGTGCAATTGTAAATGGGATCGATTCCTTGATTTCTCTTCCTGTTGCTTCATTGTTGGTGTATAGGAATGCAACCAATTTCTGTGCATTGGTTTTATATCCTGCAACTTTGCTGAATTCATGAATCAGTTCTAGGAGTTTTTTTGGTAGAATCTTTTGGGTTTTCCATATAGAGTATCATGTCATCTGCAAAGAGTGAAAGTTTGACCTCTTCCTGGCCAATTTGGATGTCTTTTATTTGTGTTATCTGATTGCAGAGACTAAGACTTCCAATACTGTGTTGAATAACAGTGGTGATAGTGGGCATCACTGTCTTGTTCCTGACCTTAGGGGGAAAGCTCTCAATTTTTCCCCATTGAGGATGATATTAGCATTGGGTCATTCATATATGGCTTCTATGATCTTGAGGTATGATCCTTCTATCCCTACTTTCTTGAGGGTTTTTATCAAGAAAGGATGCTGTATTTTGTCAAATTCTTTCTCTGCATCTATTGAGAGATCATATGGTTCTTGTCCTTTTTTTTTATTAATGTGATGAATCACATTGATTGTTTTGCAGATATCGAACCAGCCCAGCATCCCAGGTATAAATCCCACTTGGTCGTGGTGAATATATTTTTTAATGTATTGTTGGATCTGGTTGGCTAATATCTTCTTGAGGATTTTTGCATCCATGTTCATCATTGGTCTCTAATTCTCCTTTTTAGTGGGGTCTCTGGTTTTGGAATCAAGGTAATGCTGGCTTCATAAAAAGAGTGTGGAAGTTTTCCTTCCACTTCTATTTTTTGGAACAACTTCAAAAGAATAGGTGTTAACTCTTCCTTAAATGTTTGGTAGAATTCCCCTGGAAAGCCATCTGGCCCTGGACTCTTGTGTTTTGGAAGATTTTTGATTACTAATTCGGTTTCTTTCATTTATATATATATAATTTATTGTCAAACTGGTTTCCATACAACACCCAGTGCTCATTCCAACAGGTGCCCTCCTCAATGCCCATCACCCACTTTCCCCTCTCCCCCAGCCCCCATTAACCCTCAGTTTGTTCTCAGTATTTAAGAGTCTCTTATGATTTGCTTTCCTCCCTCTCTGTAACTTTTTCCCCCCTTCTCCTTCCCCCTGGTCTTGTGTTAAGTTTCTCAAGATCCACATATGCATGAAAACATATGGTATCTGTCTTTCTCTGCCTGACTTATTTCACTTAGCATAATACTCTCCACTTCCACCTACATTTCTACAAATGGCCAGATTTCATTCTTTCTCATTGCCAAGTAGTATTCCATTGTATATATAAACGACATCTTCTTTATCCATTCGTCAGTTGATGGACATTTAGGCTCTTTCCATAATTTGGCTATTGTTGAAAGTGCTGCTATAAACATTGGGGTACAATGCCCCTATGCATCAGCCCTCCTGTATCCCTTGGGTAAATTCTTAGCAGTGCTATTGCTGGGTCATAGGGTAGATCTATTTTTAATTTTCTGAGGAAACTCCACACTGTTTTCCAGAGTGGCTGCACCAGTTTTCATTCCCACCAATAGTGCAAGAGGGTTCCCGTTTCTCCACATCCACTCCAGCATCTATAGTCTCCTGATTCAATTTCTTTACTGGTTATGGGTCTGTTCAAATTTTCTTTCTTCCTGGTTAAGTTTTGATAGTTTGTATGTTTCTAGGAATTTGTCCATTTCTTCCAGATTGCCCATTTTATTGGCATATACTTGCTCATAATATTCTCTTATTATTGTTTTTATTTCTGCTGTGTTGGTTGTGATCTCTCCTCTTTCATTCTTGATTTTATTCATTTGGGTCCTTTCCTTTGTCTTTTTGATCAAACTGGCTAGTGGTTTATCAATTTTGTTAATTCTTTCAAAGAACCAGCTTCTGGGGCGCCTGGGTGGCGCAGTCGGTTAAGCGTCCGACTTCAGCCAGGTCACGATCTCGCAGTCCGTGAGTTCGAGCCCCGCGTCGGGCTCTGGGCTGATGGCTCAGAGCCTGGAGCCTGCTTCCGATTCTGTGTCTCCCTCTCTCTCTGCACCTCCCCTATTCATGCTCTGTCTCTCTCTGTCCCAGAAATAAACGTTGAAAAAAAAAAAATTTAAAAAATAAAAAAAGAACCAGCTTCTGGTTTCATTGATTTGTTCTACTGTTTTTTTGGTTTCAATAGCATTAATTTCTGCTCTAGTCTTTATTATTTCCTGTCTCCTGCTGGCTTTTGATTTTATTTGCTGTTCTTTTTCCAGCTCTTTAAGGCATAAGATTAGGTTCTGTATAGGAAATCTTTCTTCCTTCTTTAGGAAGGCCTGAATTGCTATATACTTTCCTCTTATGACTGCCTTCCTGCGTCCCAGAGGTTTGGGGTTGTGGTGTTATCATTTTCTTTGGCTTCCATGAACTTTTTAATTTCCTCTTTAACTTCTTGGTTAGCCCATTCATTCTTTAGTAGGATGTTCTTTAGTCTCCCAAGTATTTGTTACCTTTCCAAATTTTTTCTTGTGGTTGATTTCAAGTTTCATAGCATTGTGGTCTGAAAATATGCACGATATGATCTCGATCTTTTTGTTCTTGTTGAGGGCTGATTTTTGTCCCAGTATGTGGTCTATTCTGGAGAACGTTCCATGTGCACTGGAGAAGAATGTATATTCCACTGCTTTAGGATGAAATGTTCTGAATATATCTGTTAAGTCCCTCTGGTCCAGTGTGTCATTCAAAGCCATTGTTTCCTTGTTGATTTTTTGATTAGATGATCTGTCCATTGCTGTGAGTGGGGTGTTGAAGTCCCCTACTATTATGGTATTACTGTCAATGAGTTTCTTTATGTTTGTGATTGATTTATATTTTTGGGTGATCCACATTGGGCGCATAGATGTTTACATTTGTTAGGTCTTCTTGGTGGGTAGATGCCTTAATTATGATATAAAGCCCTTCTTCATCTCTTGATACAGTCTTTATTTTAAAGTCCAGATTGTCTGATATAAGTATGGCTACTCCAGCTTTCTTTTGTTGGCCATTAGCATGATAGATGGTTCTCCATCCCCTTACTTTCAATCTGAAGGTGTCTTTAGGTCTAAAGTGGGTCTCTTGTAAACAGCATGTAGATGGGTCTTGTTTCTTATCCATTCTGTTACTCTATGTATTTTGATTGGAGCATTGAGTCCATTGACATTTAGAGTGAGTACTGAAAGATATGAATTTATTGCCATTATGTTGCTTGTAGAGTTGGAGTTTCTGGTGGTGTTCTCCAGTCCTTTCTAGTCTTTGTTGCTTTTGGTCTTTATTTATTTGTTTGTTTTTTCTCATCTTTTCTCCCCTCAGAGAGTCCCCCTTAAAATTTTTTGCAGAGCTGGTTTAGTGGTCACAAACTCCTTTAATTTTTGTCTGGGAAACTTTTTATCTCTCCTTCTATTTTGAATGACAGCCTTGCTGGATAAAGAATTCTTGGCTGCATATTTTTCTGATTCAGCACATTGAATACATCCTGCCACTCCTCTCTGGCCTGCCAAGTTTCTGTGGATAGGTCTGCTGCAAACCTGATCTGTCTTCCCTTGTAGGTTAGGGACTTTTTTTCCCTTTCTGCTTTCATGATTCTCTTCTTGCCTGAGTATTTTGTGAATTTGACTATAAGATGCCTTGTTGATGGTCGGTTTTTGTTGAATCTAATGGGAGTCCTCTGTGCTTCCTGGATTTTGATGTCTGTGTCTTTCCCCAGGTTAGGAAAGTTTTCTGCTATGATTTGCTCACATAACCCTTCTACCCCTATGTCTCTATCTTCCTCTTCTGGGACCCCTATGATTCTAATGTTGTTCCTTTTTAATGAGTCATTGCTTTCTCTAATTCTTAAATTGTGCTCTTTCACCTTAACTTCCCTCTTTTTTTCTGCTTCATTATTCTCCATAAGTTTGTTCTCTATATCTCTGATTCTCTGTTCTGCCTCATCCATCGTTGCCACTGTGACATCCATTCGAGATTGCAGCTCAGTTATAGCATTTTTTATTTCATCCTGACTAGCTTTTACTTCTTTTATCTCTGCAGAAAGGGATTCTATTTTCAACTCCAGCTAGTATTCTTATTATTGTGATTCTAAATTCTGGATCTTGCTTGGTTAATTCCCTGGCTGTTGTTTCTTCCTGCTCTTTCTTTTGGGATGAATTCCTTCATTTGGTCATTTTGAAGGGAGAAAAGGAATTAATGAGGTAAAAAAATTAAAATTGAAAAAATATTAAAATTAAAAAATTAAAAACAAGCACACACACACACACACACACACACACAAAGTCTAATAAATGTTAGATCCTAGGTGTGTTTTGGTCTGGGTGTTGAAAGGGGCTTGATTAGAGAAAAAAGGGGAAAGAAAAAAAAGGAAAGAAATCATTTGAAAATTTGACACTAAAGTAGACTAAAATGAAATGATGGAAGTAAAATAGAATTTGAAAAAAAAATTACACAAAAGTAGAAAATATAGTAGAAAAAATTAAAGAAAAATAATTTTAATAAAAATTGAAAATAAAAATGATTTTTTTCTCTTTCCGTATTCAAGAAAATGAAAAGAAATGAAAAAGAGAAAAAAGAAAAAAAGAAAGAAAGAAAATTGAATAGATGGTCCAGCGAACAGATTGAAATATGACTGAAATTACTTGGTTTTCCCCTAGAATTCAAACTATGAAGCCTTTTATAGTCCATAAACTAAGCAGGTGGAGACTTGTGTTCCTGAAGAGCGAGGTTGGCACAGTTGGGTGGGGCTTAGTGTAATGGCTCTGTACTCCACTAGATGGTGCTGCTAGCCTACTGGGGCGGATTGTTGTGGCGCTCGTAGGTGCGTGTGTGCATGCGTGGGAGTGGTGAAAATGGTGTCACCCAGCTATCCAGTCTCTAGTATCTGAACTCTGTTCTCCCTCATTAGCAATCGTGCACCCATCCTTTGTCTTCAGCTTCCTTCCACTCCCCGCTTTTACACAGTCCATGACCAAGCCTTAGGTAGAACCTTCCTCCTGAGTTTTGTCTCAGATGAGGCTGTGCTTCTCGACCCCTTACTTCTGAGGGACTGTGGCTTTGACCCTTTCTGCCCCTCTGTGGAAGGTCTCACTGAGCAATGACCGGGTGCTGGCTGCACCCAGGAA
Organism: Prionailurus viverrinus; assembly: GCF_022837055.1. Lineage (NCBI taxonomy): Eukaryota > Metazoa > Chordata > Mammalia > Carnivora > Felidae > Prionailurus > Prionailurus viverrinus. The sequence continues at coordinate 12,360,562 of NC_062577.1, forward strand.
CATTCGTGGGACTATGCTGCTGCTGACACCCAGAGACTGCGGCTGGGTGCCAGCCCATCCCAGAAAAAGTTTACACGATTGTGTAGCAGCAGCATTTCAGGGAATATGGAAAATCACATCACACATCTGGCACCAGGCTTCACCCTCAGTGACCTCGTTCCAGCACCAGCAAATGTGGTTTTCTCCTGGGTCCACTGGGGTCTTTGCCTGTGCAGAGGCCACACAGCCTCTACCACGTGTCCTCCCAGCAAGGGAACCGCCTCTCCCTGTGTGGCCTGAAGACCCCTGGACTCCACTCTACTCCTGGGGATTCACCCTTCCCACCAGAGCGCCACCGGGTATTGAGCTGCAGAGTTTCAGCCTCTGTGCTCCCCTGTTTATAGTTTTAACGGAATTTAAACCCTCTCCTTTCTCCTTTCTCCCTCTTTAGTTCAGTCCCTGTGGCTGTTTCCACTTTCTCTCCAGCTGCTTTGGGGGGGGGGATACTTTTCCTGTATTCTTCCCCCCCATCTCAGCCCTCTCTCCTCATGCAAAAGTGGCTCCCTGCCCTCCACGGCTTCTCTTTCCCCCAGTTCACCTTTCCACACCACGTACCTGCTGAGTTCTGTGGTTCAGGTTGTGAAGATTATTGTGTTAATCCTCAGATACGTTTTCTAGGTGTGCAGGATGGTTTAGTGTTGGTCTGGCTGTATTTCATGAACATGAGACACACAAAAAACTCCCATGTTGTTCTGCCATCTTGGCTCCTCCCTATTTCCCCCTTTTTTATTGAAGTATACTTGACACACAATGTTATGTCAGTTTCAGGTATGCAACATGGTGATTGGATAACTCCATGTACTGTGCTCCCCACAAGTGTAGCTGCCATCTGTCACCACACAGCGCTATTACAGCACCGTTGACTACATCCCCTGTGTGGTACTTTTCATCCCTGGGACTACTCATTTCATAACTGGAAGCCTGTGTCTCCCACTCCCTTCATCCATTTCGCCAATCCCTAACCCCCCGCTCCTCTGGCAGCCATCAGTTTGTTGTCTTTATATATCAGTCTTAATTTATACGTTTCTGCCTATTTGTTTTTGTTTTTAGATTTCATATATAAGTGAAATCATAGTATTTGTTTTTACCTGACTTATTTTACTTAGTGCCATACCCTTTAGGTACCCAACCATGTTGTTGCAAATGGCAAGATCTCACTCTTTTTTTTTATAACTAATATTCCATTGTATGTATGTGTATCTATCTGTCTACTTGTCTGCCTATCTATCTATCTATCTATCATCTATCATCTGTCCCACATCTTCTTTATCCATTCATCTCTATTGATGGACATGTAGGTTGCTTGCATATCTTCGTGTTAATAACATAATAGTTATAGGGGTGCATGGTATCTTTTTGAATGAGCATTTTTTTTTGTTTTTTGTTTTGGTAAATACTGCATTTGTGATTTTTAAATGAATAAGGGATAAAAAATAAGTTTTAAACCAAGGATGGCTTTAAAAGTTCCCCAGGTAAGTGAGGCAGTTTAAGAGCAGACTGTCTGGTTTCATATTTGCTCTCCATCTCTCACGATGGCACTGGACAGATCACAATAAGTTGCAGTCTCATTAAGCATCAGAATTCTCACCTGTTAATAGGTATATAGCACTTCCCTGAGAGGATCATTCTGAGGATCAAGTGTGCTAATACATGTAAAACTATCATGTACCCAGTATATACTACATACTCAATGTTAGCTATTAACGTCTGGATGCTCAAAGTTCTCTCTTCCCTGGTGTCTGAGTATCTACCAGCAGGTCAAGAGAGGAGCTAGCTTATGCTTGGTTAAAATTACCATCTCCAGCCTCAGTCTACACCACCTAATGGTGTAATGCAGGATCAGCAGGGAACTTTGAGCCCAATGTGCTTGGAGTAAAAGCCCAAGCATTGAGCCCTCAATGCTTTCATCACAGGGGTCAGTAAGCCACTCCAGACTCTGCAGGACACTTGGAAAGGCCTTGTCACCTGTTTCTACCTCTTGGTATAAAGCCTTGCCACAACTTTCTTCCCCAAAACCATTAAGGCAAATTTCACATGCCCTTGACTCCTGTTAATTTTATCACTGCAAGAAGCCCTATAAAGGTGTCTGGGTGGCTCAGTCGGTTAACTGTGTGACTCTTGATTTTGGCTCAGGTCATGATCTCACGGTTTGTGGGTTCAAGCCTCCTCACTGACAGTGCAGAGCCTGCTTGGGATTCTCTCTCTCCCTCTCTCTCTCTCTCTCTCTCTGTGCCCCTCCTCTGCTCATCACACATACTTTCTCTCTCTCTCTCTCTCTCTCTCTCAAAATAAATAATAAATAAATCACCTTTGGAAAAAAAATCTCCATATCGCTTTTCACATTCTTCCTTCTGGAATATTCTTCCATATTCCCTCACCCACTCCCAGTCATTTCCACTATGCCCTCTGGAACTCAAAATCAATCAACAATAAAATTTCCTAAATCTTTAACTTGTTTCCACCTTTCTTTCACTTCCTTATTCTAGCCAAAACTACTTCCCTCGAATCCTTTCCAGGTCAGTTTTCTCTTGCACCCCTCACACCGCTCAGCTTGGAGAGAGACTAGACAGGCCCCTTAATCTTCCATGCCCTAAAAGTCACTCTCTGAATCTTACATCAACAAACCATATCATCCACTATTTCTCCTCGTTGCAAATGAACCCGTTTTCACTTGCCCTCTCTCATCTTTACTCTTGGGGTTCCTGTCATTCCAGGACTGCTTCTGTCACAGTTTGTGAGGATTTCAATGTCCATTTTACATTATTTTTTTCTAGTTTCTCAGGTCCTTGCTTTCTTTCTCCAATGATCTTGTTCTCCAGCCTATATTGGCCACTTATTTCCACTTAAACCCTAAGGGTTTTTTTGTTTTAAAGATTTTTTTTAAGTGTATTTATTTATTTTGAGAGAGAAAACATGAGTTGGGTAGGGGCAGAGAGATTGGGGGAGGGAGAGAATCCCTCCCCTAACACTGGGCTAAAACTACAAACTGTGAGATCATGACTTGAGCCAAAGTTGGAAGCTTAACAAACTGAACCATCCAGATGCCCCTCAATCCTAGTTTTTGACATTACCAATATCCATAATCCTGGGTACCAATTTTAAGCATCCAGCTCTGACCCGCATCGCCTACTCTCCCAGCTCATTTCTCTCACGCCCTAACTCTATTCTTTGCAGGCCTTTTGGAGAGCGTCCAACCCAACCCCACCAGATGGCGGTCATGTGTGGTTCATATTTTGTCCCCAGAAAACATGCCTCAGCCACAAACCCTGGGAATGCTGTTGTATCCCAATAGGTCACAGACACTTTGCACACACCATCAGAGCCCTTAGCAAGCCAGTCTCTCAACTTTTTAATTTTCTAGGTGGGATTCAGTCACAAGTCTTTTGTGCTCCTTCCCCCAACTTCAGGGGCACATACTCCTGGGGGAAGTGATCTTATTCCCAGATTAGAGGTAAATCTTGGTTAGTGTGAATCAATCATGGCAAACCCATTCTCCTCACTAGCAACTGGTGTAGGTAAATGAAGTCTGCCAAGAGAGGGGTTTCTTTGCTGTTAAAAATCAAGTTGTAGTAAAAGCAGGACATTTTTTCTCTGGGCAATCTCTTGTCTGGATGATATACATAAATTTCTCATACACAATGGCAGCCTAACTGAGGAAAATCTGACATGCTGAAGAGTAGAAAAAGAAGTTGCTCATGATATCACTCTAAGTCACTGAACCAACCAGTCCTGGAGCCATCCTATCTGGGGACTCCTTGTTAATTGAAAGAATAAATCCTCATGTTTAAGCCATTCTCAACTGGTTTTTGTGTTACATCTTGCCAAAAGTCTCCCATGTGATAGGAGTTGTTCTTACTGGGTGCCAACACCAGCTCCTGTATACATATCCTCTTCTTTAACAATCAGTAAGTACTGTTATTGTGCCAGTTTTAAAATGAGTAAACTGAGACACAGGTCACAAAGTCAGTAAGTGGGAGAGCAGGGTTCAAGCCCATCAGTCTGTAGGACTTCAAGGCCTAGGCTCTTAACCACCACACTGCAGCGCCTCCTGGTGGAGACAGGGGGACACTACCTGAGGAACCCTCTGAGGAACCCAGAAGGTGGGGACCACTCACTGAAGCACCCCTTTCTGGCACCAGGCTGGTTGGACTTGTCCTGTAAAGTTCTTATTTTGTACTCACAGCCTGGTGAGACCTACGACTCAGAAACGCATTAACTTTATACTCTCTACACCTATTTGGGACAGAATGTCACATTTAGTATCTGTCTCAGTATTACTTTAAATAAAAAAAAATAGTTATCATAAAAGTTCCAAAGTTATGTTTTCCAGTAGTTCTTGGGGGGAATCAAACCCATAATACTCTTTGAAAAAATTATGTGTACCAAATTTCTTATGGAAAAGTGGTAAAAATTTTGATTTCTTATAACTATGAAAGGTGACAGACTATTAATTAGACATATTGTGGTGTCCATTTGCAAGCATAAAAATATCAAATCATCATGCTGTACATCTGAAACTAATATGGGGTTGTGTATAAATTATACCTCGGTTTAAAAAAAAGTTTTGGTTTAGTCTGGGGAATGGGGAGCCTGAAGTATGTTCTTTAAAAGAAAAGGTCCAATGTAGAAAAAAATGTGCCAGAAATATGTGTAGCAGGTAGTTATCAGATAAAAATATGTTAATCCTTCTTTCAAAGATGTGTTTTGGGGGCACCAGGGTGGCTCAGTCAGTTAAGCATCCGACTCTTGGTTTCAGCTCAGGTCATGATCTGTGGCTTCATGAGTTTGAGCCCTGCATCAGGCTCTGTGCTGATGGTGTGGAGCCTGCTTAGGATTCTCTCTCTCTCTCTCTCTCTCTCTCTCTCTCTCTCTTTGCCTCTCCCCTGCTCACACTCTCTCTCTCTCAAAAATAAATAAAAAAAACCAAAGAGGTGCTTTGTTCAGTGAGGTAAAATAAATATTTTATGAACACTATTGATTAGGTGGGAATGGCCACAGCCCTTAACCTCAAGGGGTCAGGAAGTCTACACAATCCAGTTCCAAGAACCAGGGGGCAATGAGGAGAAACAAGGAGTATTTGTATCATTGGTATAGAAATTTTGTGTTCTCCAAGAGCAGGCAATCAGTATTTTTATTTATTGGGGTTTAAGGAACTTTAAAAGAGGAAGTATAAAAATGACTCAAAATCCCCACATGAAAAAGAATATTGATTTGAGGGAGCATGACATGCTAATGTACAGCACATCAAAGAGGCTCTGTTTTAAGAATAACAACTACTAGCACAGCAGAGAACGGAAGCTGTGGCTCTCCTCTTCCCCCAAGACTCTAAGATCTCCCCCCACTGCCCCAGAACACCCTTCACATGAGCCCCACCCCGGCCTCATGAGCTCTGATCGGTTTGTCTCTGTATCCCAGAGCCACTCGGCTCATTGAGTTGCTCAGAAATACCTGAAATATTTACCAAGGGCCATATTGCCTATCCAAGGCTCACTCTGGCACATTGCTGTTTGCCTAATTATAGTTATATCAAATAAATAATGTTGGGCATTTTAGAATGTTTATTATGATCTACACCATAGTGTAGATCAGTTTAGAGCTGTCTCTGCTGGCTATTTGATTGAAAAGATGAGTGAGCCTCTTTGGATGTTATCAGGAGTGACAGTCCAAGCCTTTAGTCAATCCTATGGTGACTATATTGATTCATAAACTTTTATTTATGACAAATTAATCGTCAGCCCATCTTTGAAAACCGATTGTGGTTTGTATTTCCATTCTGCAATATTTGTGAAAGGGAAGTCACGTAACTAAAAGACAATTCAATGAAATTTAAGGAAATAACTCCTCATTCTCAAGATTTCCACTGAGGAACATTATTGCTAATCTATTTTGGACCTCCTATAAGAGGAATTACAGGGGCATCTTGGTGGTTTGGTCGGTTAAACATCTGATTTTGGCTCAGGTCATGATCTCACAGTTTGTGGGTTGGAGACCCATGTTGGGCTCTGTGCAGACAGCTCAGAGCCTGGAGCCTGCTTCGGATTCTGTGTCTCCCTCTCTCAGCCCCTTCTGCATTCATGTTATGTCTATTTCTTTCTCAAGAATAAGTAAGCATTAAAAAAAATGAAATCTAAATGAATCCGGGTTATGATCTTGACTTGGCTATTTACAAACTGCTTGGAACTACCTGATGTTTGTACCTACTGCTTGATAGTAGGTAAATTATTTTTCATTTCTAAGCCTGTTTCATTTTCTTTTATTTACTTTATCTATCTCTATTATTTATCATAACTGTCATCTATCATTTCTATCTATCCATGTATCCATCTATGGTAGACATTAAAGTATTCATTAATTCTATTTCCTTTTACTTCTAGGCATTTAGGATGATCATGCGTGTGTGTGCGTGCTCACACACACACACACACACACACACAGAGCTACACATGACCTGCTCTGGTCAATGAAATAGGAGAGAAGTAGTGACTTGTATCTTCCAGCATTTAAGACAGGGTGTCAATTTTCCAACTTTCCTCCTCCCTGCTGCTGTGATTGGCAATGTGAATGGTGTGCCTCAGCTGGAAGAATCTCTGAATGAAGGCTCTATGGAGTCCAGCCGCTAAGGGCTGTTGTGAATAAGAAATACACTATTATTGTGATAAGTGAATGTGATTTGGGGATTGTTACTTAACCTAACTTAACCTGACCAATACATATCATCTTCCCTTTTCCCAAAAAGAAGTTAAAGTAGCTGAAAGAGATGTATTGTACAATAGGATAAACAAGTGTCTGAGTAAGTTAAAGATAACATATAATAACATTTGCCTTACAGAATCATTGGGAGAAAACATATATATCCAACAGTGTGATTGATAATCAGTAGATAGAACAATATGAGCTTCCAGCTGTTTTTTATGTTTGGATCCTTCTATATGATGGTCCCTCCCCACCCCAGAGTTCTTTGCTCACTTTCCACCATGCTCTGGGAGGCCTTCTTTTGACCTACTTACAATTACAATCTAGTTTCTCCCATGCCACACTCATTACCATTCTTAACTTTTTTTCCATTGTACGTATCACCATCTGCCATACTATATATTTTACTTACTTATTTGGTATGTGTCCCTCGACACTAGAATGGAAGTTCCATGAGGAAAGGGGTCTTTATCTGTTTTGTTCACTGCTGTATTCCCAGATCACCTAGAACAGTGCCTGACACAGTCAGTGCTCAATAAATATTTTTGAATGAGTTTGGATTAATGAATTGTAATTTGATAGGACTCACCAGAATCCTTAGTACAGACACCAGAATGAAATAAATAGCCAACTGCCTGGTGTTTCAGAGTTTGGGATATCAAAATATACACACCACCCTGTCTTCTACATGTATACCCTCCTTGACTGTCATCTGTCCATCAGTACCTTCCCTGCCTCTGCTCCCTTTTTGGCATGCTGGTTTTGAGAGATAACTACCCACCATAGTCTTCAACAACAATACTAATGAGAACTGAAACAAAATAATGATTAACATTTATTAAGCACTCATGACATGCTAGCTTCAAGGCTAAGTACATTCCATTCATGATCGAATTTGAATTTCAAACAACTCTGAAGCAGTACTATTATCACCATTATTTTAAAGATGAAAAAAATTGAGGCTTAATGATGCTAAATAATTTGCCCCAAGCCACATCCCTAGTAAGTGGTAATGTAGATATTTAGTTCTCTATTGCTGTGTAACAAGCCACCCCAAACATGGTGGCTAAAAATAATTTGTTATTGTTTGTCATGATTCTGTGGGTCAAACGGGCTCAGCTAGATGGCTCTCTTGGAGTCTCCCATATGACTGTATATTGTTGCAGGTAGGTGACAGCTGACCTGTGTGTCCCAGATGGCTTTCACATGTCTGGCATCTCAGAAGGCATGCCTGAAACACTTGGGGACTGCCCAGTCTTCTCTTTGTCTATACAGCCTCTCCACACTGTTAGTTTAGGGTTGCTTCCAGCATGGTGGCCTTGGCATAGTCAGACTCCTGACTGTGGTGACTGACGTCTTATGAACTGGCCTTGGAAGTCACACAGTGTCACTTCCCTCACATTCTATTAGCTATACAGGACCAGCTCAGATTCACTGTGGAGGACATAAATAATGGAAGGCGTGTCTCATTGGGGGATTATTTTGGAGACTCACTATCATGGTGGGATTTTTAAAAATATTTATTTTTGAGAGAGACAGAGAGCGCAGGGGAAGGGCAGAGAGAGAGGGACACAGAATCTCAAGCAGGGTCCGCACTGTCAGCACAGAGCCCTAGGTGGGGCTCAAACTCATGGAACTGTGAGATCATTACCTGATCCAAAATCAAAAGTCAGACACTTAACCGACTGAACCATCCAGGTGTCCCTATCATGATATGATTTTTATCCAGATATTCTGAACCTAAGCTAGTGGTTGTGATGTGGAAATGTTGGGATTCAGAGCCAACGGCCAAGAAAGAATTCTTGAGACATCCTTGGTGCGAAAAAGGTAGTTTTATTAAAGCACAGGGACAGGATCCAGCGGTGGAAAGAGCTGCACTGGGACTGTGAGGGGTAACTGATTACATAAAACTTTGGTTTGCGAGCATAATTAATTCCAGATATGGAATGAAATGGAATGAAATTCATTCCATTCAAAGCACTCATATATCAAAGCGAATTTCAAGAACCATTGGCTTGGTTGTGATCACGTGACATTCGGTGTCACATACTATTCACATTGCAAGACATCACTCATTTATCAAGTTAAAATGTATTAGAAATGTTTGCTTGTCTTGCAGAACAAATTCCTTATAATCCAGGGTTTTACAGTATATACTTTCAGGTTGGGAGGGGGTCAGAGACTGCACAAGCCTCCAAGGTATTTGGAAACAAGGTTTCTAGGACCCTGAGGGGGCTAGCTATTGTTAGGAAAATGTCATTTATTACTGTTCAATAAACCCTCAGTCATAAGATCCTTCAGATGTGTATCGGTGGGCCATATGCTTGGAGGATGATTGCTAACATATATCTTGGGATGAAGAGATAAAGGAAATTTCCAAAGGAATTTCTATATTTTAGAGTAGACTCACAGGATCCTGGGGTGTCAGGATAATGTTAAGCTAAAATCACCTTTTGCTTTGCAAAGTGTCAACCTCAAGGAAGCTGAGCTCTCAGAGGAAGGTCACTCTGCCTGCTTCAAGGACTTGTTAATGGGCTGTATGTTATAGGGACATTTAATTTTTTTTTTTGCCTTTGTTTCCCACATCAGTTTGCAAACCCATTTATCTAAATGGAGGAGGCAGGTGACATATGAGGAAGGAAGCCCTGATGCAAGACAGGTGCCGGAGGAGAAGACGAGGTGAACAAGACAGCACAGGTCTTATTAAAGGACCCCCTGCTGTCGGCACTAGCAACTTTGTCTTTCAAGACTTCAGGTCCCAAATTTCTGCATTTTAAGAAAAGCCAGATATATTTATAAAATATCCTATTTTTTTTTATTTTTGAGAGAGAAAGAAAGAGCATGCTTGTGCAAGTAGGGGACGGGCAGAGAGAGAGAGAGAGAGAGAGAGATGGAGGCAGAAGATCCAAAGAGGGCTCTGCACTGCCAGCAGAGAACATGATGTGGGGCTTTAACTTATGAACAGTGAGATCATGACCTGAGCTGAAGCCAGATGCTTAACAGAATGAGCCACCCAGGCGCCCCAAAATATCCCAATTTTCAAACCACAGTACACAGTCAAGCAAAACACGCATGTGTTTTGTCTGTGTGCTGCCAGGTTGTAAACCCTGTCTGTGCTGGATCTCCAAGGTAATGTTCACACTCGCAAGCATAACACACAAGGCCCCAGTGTTCGTGGGGGCCACTTTACCTGAATTTCCCAGCTTCGTTTCTCACTCCTCTCCAGCATGCATGCATTCAGCAACATCTATTGATTAGTACTACATGCTAAGCAAGTTCTAGATGCTGGGAATATATAGCAGAGAACAAAACAAAGTCCTGCCCTCAGGGGACTATTCTATATTCTAGTTTGCAGAGACAGCCAATACACATATAAAAGTATAAAATGTCAGATGGCACTGAGTGTCATAGAGAAAAATAAAGCAGGGTGAGCCCCAGCATGGTTGGTTACAGGACATGCCTTTGCTTTCCTGTCATGCTCTTCTGTCTGCCTTGAATGACTCTCCCTCCCTTGTAGCCTAGTTGCTTCCTACCTCTCACTGGAGACTTAGCTTGAGCATTACAACCTTGCAATATTTTCTCTGTGCCATAAGACTGGTGACCCTCCTCCTGGCTCCCAGGGCACTTGTGCCTGCTCTTACTGTGAGGTTATAACTGTTTCTTAAGTTGGTATTTACTTTTCAGTATCTCCCACCAGACAGTGAGTAAATTGGGGGGGTTCTGTATTTCTTTACATTTTCTATAAATCTTTGTTGATCAATGGAACACCCTCTTTGTGAAGATCTTTCCTGAGGAAGCTGCTGGGGGGGAGGCAAATGCTCCTGACTTGTTTTCTTCTTTCCCTTTCCAGTAAGAAAAGTGCTTCCCTCTGCTGTTGAAACACAGAACTGTGCTTGGTGACTTGGAAAATGAAGAAGGTAAAGGATGTTGTTTATGTCCTTTGGTTTAGGGACAGGTTATTAATGAGTGTGAAATACTGTCTTAGATTATCAGTGAGTCAAGGAGCCAAAGCTACTTCAAAGCTTACTTTACTTGGTCGTGAGAAGATGCTGATATACTTTCTATTTGCATATTCATATATGCACATTTGCGTATTCATGCACACATTCATGCACGCAAGATGAAGAATATATCCCCTGTGTGTACAGACTTAACCACGTGCACTTGCTCTAGGCAACTTAGGAAAACAGGATGCACACTCACAATTGACAAGCATCAAACACCAGAAGCTTCTCCTGGCACAGCCCCATCACAGACCAGCATCTCTGACTTTTCTGTTTGCAGGGCTTCCGTCTGGCTCCTGATGCCTGCGTTTTCAGGGGTGTTTCGCTTCCATTAAGATTCTGAGGACACCAGCGGCCTGGAGGATGGCTCGGTTTTCTAGAAGACCCATGGCTGGGGCTCCCTCTACGCCCCTGCGGCCGCCCTGTGGAACAAGGTGAGGGCTGTCACTGGCGGGGGGGCGGTGGTTGGGGAGCGCACATGTTCCACTGCGCTCGGAACACGCAAGCTCTCAGCCCAGCCTGCACAGGGCCGTGTGGGCACAGCAGCCTCTGATGTGTCTCAACTCTGGAAACCCTGACTTTTCAGGCTGTGTCAGAGCCTCCCCCAAACAAAGTGACCAGGCTTGCAGCTGCGCCAGGAGACGAAAGCCCCAGGCAGCAGGCAGCTGCTGGGGAGTGTGTTCCCGGATGGAGCAGCCCTGGGGGTCGTTTGGAGGAGGACAGTGGGGCTTGGGCTCAGGGACAATTCTGGGGGTGGGGTGGGGTGGAGGGGGTACTCTGGGCACACTGAGCAGCGGAGATTCAGTCACACACCTGATGACAACTTCTTGCTAATTGCTTGCTAGCTTCATTCAAATGATCTTTCCATGGAATGGGCCCAAAGGTTTTGCTTGCTTGTTTTTTTTAAATATGAAATTTATTGTCAGATTGGTTTCCATACAATACCCAGTGCTCATCCCCATAGGTGCCCTCCTCAATACCCATCACCCACCCTCCCACCCCCCATCAACCCTCAGTTTGTTCTCAGTTTTTAAGAGTCTCTTATGCTTTGGCTCTCTCCCTCTCTAACCTCTTTTTTTTTTCTTCCCCTCCCCCTTAGACTTCTGTTAAGTTTCTCAGGATCCACATAAGAGTGAAAACATATGGTATCTGTATTTCTCTGTATGACTTATTTCACTTAGCATAACACTCTCCAGTTCCATCCACGTAGCTACAAAAGGCCATATTTCATTCTTTCTCATTGCCACGTAGTATTCCATTGTGTATATAAACCACAATTTCTTTATCCATTCATCCGTTGATGGACATTTAGGCTCTTTCCATAATTTTGCTATTGTTGAAAGTGCTGCTATAAACATTGGGGTCCAAGTGCCCCTATGCATCAGCACTCCTGTATCCCTTGGGTAAATCCCTAGCAGTGCTATTGCTGGGTCATAGAGTAGGTCTATTTTTAATTTTTTTAAAATTTTTTTTTTTTTTTCAACGTTTATTTATTTTTGGGACAGAGAGAGACAGAGCATGAACGGGGGAGGGGCAGAGAGAGAGGGAGACACAGAATCAGAAACAGGCTCCAGGCTCTGAGCCATCAGCCCAGAGCCCGACGCGGGGCTCGAACTCACGGAGTGCAAGATCGTGACCTGGCTGAAGTCGGACGCTCAACCGACTGCGCCACCCAGGCGCCCCAAGTTTTTTGAGGAACCTCCACACTGTTTTCCAGAATGGCTGCACCAGTTTGCATTCCCGCCAACAGTGCAAGAGGTTCCCATTTCTCCTCATCCTCGCCAGCATCTATAGTCTCCTGATTTGTTCACTTTAGCCACTCTGGTGTGAGGTGATATCTGAGTGTGGTTTTGATTTGTATTTCCCTGATGAGGAGTGAGGTTGAGCATCTTTTCATGAGCCTGTTGGCCATCTGGATGTCTTCTTTAGAGAAGTATCTATTCATGTTTTCTTCCCATTTCTTCACTGGATTATTTGTTTTTTGGGTGTGGAGTTTGGTGAGCTCTTTATAGATTTTGGATACTAGCCCTTTGTCCGATATGTCATTTGCAAATATCTTTTCCCATTCCGTTGGTTGCCTTTTAGTTTTGTTGATTGTTTCCTTTGCTGTGCAGAAGCTTTTTATCTTCGTGAGGTCCCAATAGTTCATTTTTGCTTTTAATTCCCTTGACTTCGGGGAATAAACCTAACCAAAGATGTAAAAGATCTGTATGCTGAAAACTATAGAAAGCTTATGAAGGAAATTGAAAAAGATATAAAGAAATGGAAAAACATTCTGTGCTCATGGATTGGAAGAATAAATATTGTTAAAATGTCAATACTACCCAAAGCTATCTACACATTCAATGCAATCCCAATCAAAATTGCACCAGTATTCTTCTCGAAGCTAGAACAAGCAATCCTAAAATTTGTATGGAACCACAAAAGGCCCTGAATAGCCAAAGTAATTTTGAAGGAGAAGACCAAAGCGGGAGGCATCACAATCCTAGACATTAGCCTCTACTACAAAGCTGTAATCATCAAGACAGCATGGTATTGGCACAAAAACAGACATATAGACCAATGGAATAGAATAGAAACCCCACAACCAGACCCACAAAAGTATGGCCAACTAATCTTTGACAAAGCAAGAAAGAACATCCAATGGAAAAAAAGACAGTCTCTTTAACAAATGGTGCTGGGAGAACTGGACAGCAACATGCAGAAGGATGAAACTAGACCACTTTTTTACACCATTCACAAAAAAAAACTCAAAATGGATAAAGGACCTGAATGTGAGACAGGAAACCATCAAAACCCTAGAGGAGAAAACAGGAAAAAACCTCTCTGACCTCAGCCGCAGCAATTGCTTACTTGTTTGTTTTTAAACATACAGTTGAAATAAACAAGAAAAGCTAAATTTTTCAAGCCCCCTCTCTGTCCATTCCCCCAACCTCACTCAAATAGGACTTCTCTCCCTTTCACCCCAGGGCTAATTTGGAGGCATCTAGAGTGCTTGCCATCCTTGGACTTGCAAATCAGTTACAGTCACGTGATGACTCCGTTGCTTCAGTGCCCTGTTCTGATTGGGCCACCTGCTCTGAGGTCTGGAGGCAGCGCAGAGCTTGGCCCCAAGGATCTCAAATATCAAATGTAGAACCAAGGACGCCTACACTCGCACCTTCCCCTTGCCCACTCCCAGTGACTGGCGACCTGCATTGGTCACACTCTGGGAAGGGAATTTTGCCAGATCTTGTAAATGTGTTTTGAACAGATGAGGCCAGATAGGTAGAGCACACAGCATGGCATGGGCTTCAAAGAGGTGTTGTGTCTCTAGCCTGCCCATTTTGCAACGTGAGAGCTAGAAATAAGTTCCCCTCTGATGGTTTGCTGGGTAAAATCCTTGAGGGCAGGGGATATGGCGTGTTCCACTGTATCTCACAGTGGTGTGTGGTGCCTGATGGTCAGCAGAGGTTGGTAGAATGACTGATTAGCTCCTGGCTGTGTGGTGGCACATTAGTCTGTAACGTACCTACTCTTTCCAACTCTAGATGGGAAGGAAGGATCAGCAGGAAATGTACCAGGAAAGGCAACAAGAAATCAAAGCATCTACTCAAAAGGTAGGATTTGCAGTAAGTCATGAAGGTCTAATACTGTACTTTTGTTAAAGGGCCGATGTCCACCCTATTTGTGCCGGACGAACACGGAGAGGGACAGCAGTCACAGAGAAAGAAGGACTTTGGGATTAGATGTCTATTATAAATGGAGGAAGCTTGGGTTTCAGCAATAGAAAAAAGTGTGGCTGATGATGAACTCTAGTTTGGGCATCTTTGGGTGCCTCTAAATGAAAAATTATATTCTGGGGACCCGGAAAGCACTGTAGGAGTCAGAGTGGGTGAAACCTCATCAAAAGCAGTTTCATATTCTCACCCTGAATCTCACTGGAAGGTTAGGTGGGTGGACGACTAGATGTCAGCTCAGGATGAGCTCTACTATCTTGGTGAGCTGTGCTGTGGCACCGGGGCACCTCCTTAGGGCCTGCACCACACCCCCATTTGGGTGGTGCTGAATTTTCCTTCTTTCAGGAGCTAGCAGGATTCAGGCCAGGTGCCCAAAAATATTGTCACTACCCTTTCACTGAAGCTCTCATTCTCTTTGACCACCCACTCAGTGTTCTTGCTGTGGGTTCATTAGGTAGGTCTCTTTTGGTTCCAAGTGACAGAAACCCAACTCAAATGGGCTTACACTGAGAGAGAGAGAGAGAGAGAGGGAGAAGGGAAGGGAAGGAAATGTTATGACTTCCATAACTTGTAAAACATAGGAGTAGGACTCCAAGATTAAGGCCCTGCTGGATTCAGATACTCAGATGATGATATCACCAAGAATCTGTCTTGGCCCATCTCTCAGCTCCAATCACTGGGGCCAGTGGGATTCATGGTTTTAATGACTGGTCAGGAGGGCATCTAGGTGGGATCAGCTGCAACTGAACCACTTGGACAGAGAGGGAGGGCAGGTGGTCCCTCAAAGAAAATTGGATTGTTGTTACCAACTATGGGGCAGTGGTGGGGGGGGCAAGTTTAGATTTCAGTGGGCAAGTACAGTCACTCTATAAGGATTCTTGCATCCTTCCTACATGTAAGTGGTCCTATAGAAACCCTTCTTTCTGCCTAAGCCTTAAGGGCTGGGCTCCTGAATTGGGTCTCTTCATTTCCACTCCTTTCACAGTTCCATTATGAGAGCTGGATGTTGGTGGTTTTTGTTTTGTTTTGTCTTTTGTTAGAAATTTGGGTATTTTCTCGTGGAGGGAAATCATCCAGAGGGCAAATACCATTTCACTTTCTCCAGTCCAGCAAAATAATCAAGAAATCCAATCTCTACTCCTAGATGGGGACAAATGTAAAGTTGCTAAAACCAATTACCTTGGGGACAAAAGAACATGATAGATTTGTCTGAATTGAACTAAAATGTCACATGGTTTGAGCCACATCGCCAGAGAGGTCAGGGTGTTCTCAGCCTGCTGTGGGACACAGTTGACCTTGACTGATATAGGGAGATTAGAGGTTTTGGCCCTTGCTCTGCCACTAGCAACCTGAAGGAGGCTAACTAACTCACTTTTTTCCCTGGTCCTCAGTGTTCTCCTTAGGTTTGGGGCAAGGTGTTTTCTCTCTGGTATAGTCCATTCCCTTCGTAGCAGCTGATTTTTAGCTGATAGTTCAAATCCTTAATAATATGGGTTGTACCTTCCCCAAGTTTTTGGTGGCAGAATTTAGGATTAAAATAAAACTAAGAAGCTTTCTGCCTGATTCAAGAGGAGTGTCAGAGTGACAATAACATTTAACCTTCCTTTCAGGATGAGAGGTACCACATGGCACATGGATATCTTTAGCGTGGACTGGACTTAGTTTCTTGGGACCCAATCAACTATCAGGTGTCCACTGACTTTGTGCACGAAGCTGCCTACCAATGCAAGAAGATGCCCCCTGCATGCCTGAAGCGTCGAGAACATGAGGCAGGGAAGGAGAGATCCATGCACGAGAAACCTGTGACTATAACATTTTTAATATGTAATTGCTCTGTGAGATTTTATTTTTGGAAATGCTATGCCACCAGCCAAGAGATGCTCAGTGTGACTTGGGAAGGTCTTTCTCCTCAGATTTCCAGCTGGACAGACAATGAGGAGGTCATGGTGCATAGTCACACTGTGTGAAGCCCAAGGGCAGGGTCTGTGCCAGGGGCACATGGTGGATGCCGAGTGAACACATGAACATGTGGGTGAGCAGAGAGCTGAGTGCTAAGAGGTATTCCAGCTCCCATGACTGTGAACACAGGGATCTCCCACCTGGAAGGAAAACTCTACACAGGTATAGGAGGATCTGAAAAAATGGACAACACAAAAAATGTGTGTCTGTAAACCGGAGAGAGGGGCTGTGGGGCAGGAGAGATTTCAGATGGAGATGTTACGAGGCTTCGCTTCTGCCCTGGAGGCCTTGTGTGAAAGGAAGCGCTCTCTGCTGCCCTCTGACCACTTCCTCAGGACCCGCTTCACCCTGTGGAGCTGCAGCTGGAAGTGAATCAACCCAGGGAGTGCTGGGAAAACGAAGCTGCTTTAGTGACCACAGGTACCGGCTCATCAGCGTCTTTCTTCTCTGCGCCTGTCCCCACAGGTTCCCCCCTGCCCTGCGTGGTGCAGCGGTTAACCGGAGCGCATCTGGGCAAGAGGTCACACACACACACACACGATGCACACATGGCAGGCTGCAGGTGTGGGAAGACCACTCACCTCACAGCCATGAGGAAGGTGCAGAGCTGTGAGGTAAGGGAATTCAGAGCTGCACAGTGAAAGACCTTTAATCCCACAGCTGAAATCCATCCCCCGCCCCCACTTAGAGAATCAGAGTCTGAGGAGGGCCAGACCCAGGGCTGAGATCTCCCTTTCTTTACAGTCAAGTAACCGTGGTAAGGGAGCCATGCAAGTGTAAGCTCAGTGTAGGACGGAGGGTGCTCCTGGGTTCGATTACAGCGAAGAAGCTGATTCAGCCATCTGTCAGTGGCTGCCTGGGGATGCATTCAGGTCTCAGGGTGTGTTCAAACCAGCTCTGTGGGGGGAAGGACCGAAGAGATGTGGACAGCAAGATGCAAAGGTTAACCTCTGTAGTGGTGATGGGGGCGGGTTTCTGAAGCTGGCAATCAAAGGGCAGGCAGGCCCGCCTCCAAAGCAGTGAGATGGGGCAGGAGACAGCTGGGAGGTGCCTGGGTAGGCTTGCCCGGCACCTGTCCTCCGGCTGCCTCAGGGGCTCAGGCACAGGTGCCAGGGCATGACACAGGGAGGAGAGCCTGGGGCAGGTGAGTGAGACTTAGAAGACAAGAGTGTGCAAAGCAGGGCCTGAGCGGAAGAGGAGCGGACATGTGGGCAGGGATTCTGGGATAGGGGATAGGGGAACAAGTCTCCATTCCTGGATGGCACTGGGTCATGGGCGCTGGAACTGGTTTAAATCTAGACTGGGGTGGGGAGGGGGGGCACCTGGGTGGCTCAGTTGGTTAAGCATCTGACTTTGACTTCGGCTCAGGTCATGATCTCACTGTTTCTGAGTTTGAGCCCCATATTGGGCTCTGCACTGACAGTGCGGAGCCTGCTTGGGATTCTGTCTTTCCCTCTGTCTCTCTACCCCTTCTCCCCAGCCTCTCAAAAAATAAGTAAGTAAATAAATAAACTTTAGATCCAGGTTCTGCCACTTAATAGTTGTGTGTGTAATTTTGGAAAAATTATTTAACCTTTCTGAGCTTTAGTTTCCTTATCTACCAGTGATGATATTTATTGGCTTATTTTGAGGAGTCAGCATGAGAATCCACATAAGGGTCTGCTTCAGTGTCTGGACATAATGGATACTCTATAAACATGACTACTCAAATACTTTGTAAACGGTCCTGGGGCACCAGGTAGCTGTGTGTTGGTAAGAACAGGGAATGAAGGTAGAGCAGGATCTGCAGCGGAAGTCACATGAGTACAGGTCTCCTATTATTTCATGTCTGGAAGGTGGACTGGTCCCAGAGCTCAGCCAACGGTTCACCGCCTGTAATGTGCAATATGTTTTGGGAAAGGGATGGGTTCTGAAGCCAGTGGTCACCAGAGCTGGGGGTGGGCTGCCCTCTGCAAATTCTGTTGTACCGGGCCTGGTGCTCCTGGCGTGTCGACTCAGGGTTGGCCAGGCTGCAGCATGTCAAGAGGAGCCGGATGGCACTGGGCAGTAAGGCTTTCCCTGTGTTCCTGTATGGCTTGATTTTTGTCAATTGCAACTGATTTTCTAGGATTCAGGTTCCTGTTTCGGTGGAATGGGCATGAAATCCATTTCTGGCTGATTTCTTGTTGCAGTGGCTTTCAGCATGTCAGCTTTAACATTCTCTACGACTCCTGCCTCTGGACTAGCAGGGGTCTCATGCAGCTGGTCATGATGGTGTGCAAGCACTTCCCTGTGGCTAATGAGCCCCCACTCTCTCACGTTGTTCTTCCAGCCAATCTTTCCAATCTCCTCCCTTTCACCAGTGTTCAGCCTACCTTTCCTCACGGACCCTTTATTTTCCACCTTTGTGCCTCTTTCTCTTCCATTCCTCTGCGTCTACTTTTCCTGTCCGTCTTTTGATCTGTAAACCAACTTCTTGCTCACCATGGAACCATCGTCTTTGGGGCTAAAAGGGAGCTCAGAAATACCTTGTGCAGCTGCCTGCCCCAAATCTCTGTCAAGGCATCAGTGACTCTGTCAAGGCATCCAGTGCTTAGACATCCCCTGGAATGGGGAACTGATCATAGCCTGGGGTGGCTCATTCTGCATTTGTAGCACTTGGACTGTTGGCACGGTGGCAATTCACTGATGGAAGAAGTTGTCTCCCTGCCCTTGAGGAACTTGGAGTCTAGTGGAGCAGAACCTTCCACTGTTTGGTTCTAGCTCTACCCCATCAGGTATATATAGACAAGCAATACTCAGGAAATATTTACTGAACATTTCCTGTGCATCAGTCTCTAGGCTAGAGATTGCAGATTGCAAAACTGACAAAGAAAAAAGTGTCCCATTAGTGAAGATGCTTGAGTCTAGGAAATAGGAGAGATTCCCAGTGACTTTCTGTGTTGTATTACAATAGACAGGATGTGGGTACCTTGAGGATGGAGGGATTCATTGTACCCAGGGAAGGCTTTCACAAACTGGCTATTGTCTGAACTGACTTTGGAAGGAAGAGTTCACCAGGAAGACAAATGGACATTGTGGGCAGAGGATATTCCCAGGTGTAATTTGGAAATATTGGGCTAAGCTAAGCAGCTAGAATAAGATAAAATAGGATTAGCTGTGAATGAAAGGGAAAAACCCAAGCAATGGGCTGGAATGATGGAGAAACCCCAGGAAAAGGGCATGAAAATCACATGTAACATGATTTGGGAACCACACACAGTGTGGTGCAGTGAGGTCTGGCAGCAGAAACCCTGAAGAGAGGAGGTGTGGGCTGGGCAGGGAAATCCTCCTGGAAGGACAGCCTTGTTGGGCTCTCATGTCCTCTTCTGTCAATAGAGGAGTTGACAATACCTGGGCTGCCTGTCTGGAGGTGAGGTTGAGGAGAAGGGGAAGGTGGGGTCTGGGAAGCTTCAGTGCCAGGAATACAGTGCCTTGCGGGGGCAGGGGGTATAGCTAATGGTTGAGAGTGTGGCTTCACAGGAAAGTAGATGTTATAAAAACAGGAGGGGCATGGAAGGGTGGGGTGGGTGGTAGTGTGGAGATTGAGAAGTGAGAAAGAAGACCTTCAGCTTAGAATTCAGGTTCCCTAGAATGACAAGGCAGGATTTTGGTGTTATGTTCTGGGGGAGGGGAACTTTCTTGTCAAAGGTTCTTAAGGCGTGTGAGCATCTGAGGGGACCGGAGGACGGCTCAGGGAAGAAGAGAAGGCTACAGAGTGACAGTGTGGTCTGGTGGAAGGACCTGAATTCAAACCTAAGCTCAGCCACTTCCTGAGTCCATCAACTTTTCTTAATCATTTGGAAATGGAAGTAACGGTACTTATCTTAGAAGGTGGCTTGAGAGGCAAATACGAGAATGTATAGAGTGCCTGGAATATAGTAGTCTTGAGATAAATGTTTCTTTCCTTCTCCTCTTCCCCACCAGCCATCCCAACACAACAGTGGGTCAGCATTTTGACTACGAGGGCCAGGAAAGGCTGGTGGGGATTTGAGGGAATATGAAGACAGCAGGGACATCCCACCCACCGAGGCACTCCTTAAGGAACTGTGCCATGGTCACAGGTATGTCTATGCACCCTCCATGGTGCTTTGCATGAACTGGTGCTCAGGACTGTAGAGATAGAATTGGACAGAAATAAATGCTGTTTTTTCCTGTCCCGGGATTTACAACATGGTGGGGCAGTGGTCAGGAGACAAGACAGGTTTGCACCCTCATTCTTCCATGCACTGGCTGTAGTCTCGGGAGAATCCTCTCACCTCTGGAGCTCAGGCCCACATCAGTGAAATAAAGGGCCTAGCAGGATGATCGCCACATTATTCAAGCCATGCGATTTGAGAGCCGTGTAAAGGCTTGGGGTTGGTACGACAGTATTGCAGCTGGTTTGCAAACAAGGCTCAGAGGTGAGAGCCTCATTTGTAGATTGACACACTGGTCCTGACCTCAGGGCTCTTCACTCACTGGACTGAGGTTGACCTCTTCCTGTTGTCTGAAGGCCCAGGCAGCAAACATATTCCAGACTCAGAGGCTGTGTGCCAAAGGTTGGCCCTCATGAGACCCTGAGGATGGAAGGCTCTCGAGGCATCCAGTTGCACAGCCCTCCCCAACATCTGCTAGACACTCAAAGGAAGCAGTGGGTGACAAAAACAACGACTTTGACATTTGAGTCAGTCTTTGGTGCATCTGCCTTTCCCACAAACCCACCATGACATGTGTTTTTGCGATGAAGCTTTTCAAACATCAATAAGGGGTTCATAAAAGAACCCACAAGACCCAGGCATTTCCAATCTTTTTTTTAAAAATATTTTTAAGGGGCACCTGGGTGGCTCAGTCGGTTGGGCATCTGACCTCGGCTCAGGTCATGATCTCACAGTTCGTGGGTTCGAGCCCCGCATGGGGCTCTTGTGCTGACAGCTCAGAGCCTGGAGCCTGTTTTGGATTCTGTGTCTCCCTCTCTCTCTGCCCCTCCCCTGTTCACCCTCCGTCTCTGTCTCAAGAATAAATAAACATTAAAAAAAACAAAAAAACATGGGGAAGTTTTTAAAAAAAATATTTTTAAAAATATTTATTTTTGAGACACACACACACACACACACACACACACACAGAGTGTGAGTGGGGGAGGGGTAGAGAGAGAGGGAGACACAGAATCCGAAGCAGGCTCCAGGCTCTGAACTGTCCTCACAGAGGCTGATACGGGGCTCAAACTCATGAACCGTGAGATCATGACCTGAGCCCAAGTCAGCCCCTTAACCAACTGAGCCACCCAGGCATTGGACAGTGTTTTTAATCTTAATAGATGTTGTTTAGGGTGTGTCCCACACCCTGTCCCACCTCCTCACTGCCCTAGAGGCAGCAGGCTCCCAGCCCTATGCACCTGGGGCACTACTCATGGAGTAGTCTCAAGCATTCTTGTTTATCAATCACTTTCACATTTTGCCCTTTTGGGGTTAGAATTTTGGCTCAAATACCAATAGCTGTGTGACCTTAAGCAAGTCACTTAACTTATTTTTGTTAGTTTTTAATCTCATCAACAGATATTTATTGAGTTCCTTTAATACCAGGTTCTATTCTAGATTCTACATTAGCCATTTCCTTTTCCAATGGTCAGAAACCCAGGCAATTTAGTCACTCATATGATTTAGTAACCAATATTTCCAGTGGTTCCAATGTATTATTGCGCTTGCATACAAGGACTCAGAAGAAAAGATGGTCAATCTGCTTATACTACAAAGCTGTAGTAATCAAAACAGTATGGTACTGGCACAAAAATAAACACATAGATCAATAGAACAAAATATAGAGTCCATAAATAAACCCACCCTTGTATGGTCAATCTACAACAAGGAGGGAAGAATATACAGTAGGGAAAAGGCAGTCTCTTCAATAAATGGTAAAATTGGACAGCTACCTACAAAAGAATGAAATTGGACAACCACTTTCTCATAGCATACCCAAATATAAACTCAAAATGGATTAAAGACCTAAATGTGAGACCAAGAAAATAAATAACCAATTAAAAATGGGCAGGGGACCTGAATAGACATTTTCCAAAGAAGACATACCAATGGCCAACAGACACATGAAAAGGTACTTAATATCATCAGGGAAATGCAAATTAAAATTATAATGAGATATCACCCCACACCAGTCACAATGGCTAGAATAAAAAAGACAAGAAATAATAAGTGTTGGTGAGGATGTAGAGAAAAAGGAACCCTCATGCACTGTTAGTGGGAATGCAAATTTATGCAGCCACTGTGGAAAACAGGAGGGAGGTCCTCGAAAAGTTAAAAATAGAAATACCACATGGTCCAGTAATTCCACTACTGGTTACCCAAATAAAATGAAAACACTAATTTGAAAAGATACATGCTCCCGTGTGTGTGTGTGTGTGTGTGTGTGTGTGTGTGTTGGAATATTACTCAGCCATGAAAAGGATGAGATCTTGCCATTTGTGACAGTATGGATGAACCTAGAGGATATTATACTAAGTAAAATAAATTTGACAGAGAAAGATAAATACTGTATGATTTTACTTACACAGGAAATCTAAAAGACAAAACAAATGAACAACAAAGTGCAAAAAAAGACCCGTAAATACAGAGAACAAACTGATGGTTGCCAGAGGAGAGGGGATGGGGGGATGGGCAAAATGGGTGACGGGGAGAGGGAGGCATAGGCTTCCAGTTGTGGAATGAATAAGTCACCAGAATAAAAGGTACAGCATAGAGAATATAGTCAATAGTATTGTAACAACATTATATGGTGACAGAGGGTAGCCACACTTGTAGGGAGCACAGCATAACATATAAAGAAGTTGAATCACTATGCTCTACACCTGAAACTAATGTAACACTGTGTGTCAACTACCCTTTAATAAAACTATAAAAAATAAGATGGTCAATCTGCTGAGCCGCCACCTAAACTTTATCATGTCAGGGTTAACAGGGTTCTAACTGCAAGCAACTTGGTAAGTCTCTTGAAAGAAACAGTGACTGCACTGGATGGTATTAAAACTTTTGATTCAGAAGGGAAGATAGACTTTCCCTGTCTTCTTGGGACATGACTTGGGTGGCAAGGAAGTCATCTGGAGGCAGAAAAGACCAACGGCTGCTCTGAGATCCAGTTGGATTATTAACAGGATGGATGGCTTCAGTCTAAGCCTGTGTGGTTTTTTTCTAATGTGTTCTGACTTGTCTCAGGGTTTAAGAGCCAAAATTTGATGAGAAATTGAGAAAGTGAATGAGTTGTAATTTGAGAGTGCTATCAACTATCGTAGGGGGTGTCTGGTAAGAATTGTTTCAACGTTTATTTATGGCATGCACATTAGTTATCAGGCACCATGCTGGGCTAGATATACAATAGAGTGCAGAAGATAGACATGACTCTGTACCTGTATCTATTTATGAAAATGGGATAAGTACCAAAAAAGTTTAAGAAGCCCAGAGTATTATAAGAGAGAATACTACTGGGATTCTCTCATTTAAATGGAATGACCAGTGAAAACCTTTCTGAAGAAGTGATATTCAGTTTATAACTGAAGGATCCTGGGAGCTGGTCATATAAAAGTAGGGCAGAAGTGGGCTGCCTGGGTGGCTGATTCCGGCTTATGTCACGATCTCACAGTTTGCGAGTTCAAGCCCCAAGTTGGGCTATGTGCTGACAGCACGGAGCCTGCTTGGGATTCTCTCCCTCTTTCCCTCTCTCTCTCTGCCCCTTCCCTGTGCTCTCTAAATGAATGAATGAATGAATGAATAAATAAATAAATAAATAAAGTAGGGCAGAGGTGGGGTCAAGAACATTCCAGCCAATGGCAGCATCTCAGGCAAAGGCCCTGAGGTGGGCAAGAACTTTTAATGAACTGAAAGGCCTGTGTGGCCACAGTGTGTCATGAGAGGAAGAGAGTAGAGAGTTGCAGAGGAAGGAAGAGCCCAGATAACGAGGGGCTTGGAAGTCAATCTAAAGATACCGGACTTTATTCTAACAGCAATGGGAAGCCACTGAAGTGTTATTTTACTATTATTTTTTTATTTTTTTTATGTTTATTTATCTTGCAAAAGAGTAAGAGAGCACAGGGGAGGGGCAGAGAGAATGCCAAGTAGGCTCCACACTCAGCAGGAAGTCCCATTCGGGGCTCAATTCCACGACCTTGAGATCATGACCTGAACTGAAACCAAGAGTCGACTGCCCAACAGACTGAGCCATCCAGGCTCAGTCTTATTTTATTTATTTATTTATTTATTTATTTATTTATAAAAATTTATTTATTTTTGGGACAGAGAGAAAGCACAAGTGGGGAGGGGCAGAGAGAGAGAACAGAGGATCCAAAGCGAGCTCTGTGCTGACAGCAGAGAGCCTGATGTGGTGCTCAAACCTGCGAACCATGAGATCAAGACTGGAACTGAAGTCCCATGTTTGACGACTGAGCCACCCAGGCACCCCCTGAAGTGTTATTTTAAAAACAGATGGACACAATCTGAATTACATTTCCATCAATGGCAACTGAAGGAGTGACATGGCTGGCCTCAGAGAAAGGAGGGGAAAGGAAAATGTTGCTGTGCTCCCCCATGTCAACAGCAGGCCAACCACACCTGAAGAGTACCATCAGGAGAAGGAACACACAGCATCACTGAGTGAGGTTCCAGAAGAATCTTAATTCCCACAGGAGTCCTGTTTCTGACTTCAGACTCTTCTGTATTTATTAGCTCAGCGAACATATGTTTCTTGAGTTTTCATCCAGTGATAGTGAACAGGATAGACCATGTACCACATGTAATTTGTTAGTACTCAGTTATCCCTGTCTTTTTAGTCTTTTCCCTGTCCCCAGGGAAGAGTTAGCTGCTGTCCACCATGGAGCTCTCTGGGCTACTGCTGATTCACGTCTAGAGCTTCAGGCCACAGTCCACTGAGTCAGCTCTCTGGCTTAAACACCAGAAGGCCAGAAAGAAGGGTCCCTTCTGCTTCCTGTTCTGTCCTCTTAACCTCCATGTGGCTAACATGCCACACTGGGGAACGATCATTGGAATTCTTTTACTAAAGAGTCAGGACAATTTCTGAAGAGAATTACAACGCTAGAGGGACCATCATTAACAATAGTTTGAATTTCATCTAATGAGGTAAGACGCCTATAAAATTCTAACAACTTGTACAAGGAGCGTTCTCTGGTTTGATTCTGCACTTAAACTTGCTCTCAAGTTTCACCCACATCCCATTAAATCTCTACGACTGGCAATCTTACCTTTTTCTGAAAGAAATCCCAGTTCTGAATCTTTCTCCCCTGTCCATCCTCAAGGAACCCTGGTTCCAGAATCAGAGATGCTGCCAGAGGAAGTAGGAGGGATAAGGTGAGGATGAGAAAGTTCCTCAATTAGTTTCCCACACATGGGAGCTGCCAGCCTGCTGGCCCTTTGGTTTATTTATTCAGTGCATCTTTTGTTTTTTAAGTTTATTTATTTTTAGTAATCTCTACACCCGACATGGGGCTCAAACTCACAAACCTTGAGATCAAGAGCTGCATGCTGTAACAACTCAGCCAGCCAGGCATCCCTCCAGTGCTTTTCTTTCTTCCTTCCTTCCTTCCTTCCTTCCTTTTTATTTATTAATTTACTTTTAGTGTTTATTTTTGAGAGAGAGAGAGAGAGCGCACGAGAGAGCACGCACACGCACAAGCGGGGGAGGGGCAGAGAGAGAAGACGCAAGCAGGCTCCAGGCTCCTAGCTGTCAGCACAGAAACCTACTCGGGGCTCAAACTCATGAACCGTGAGATCATGGCTTGAGCTGAAGTCTGATGCTTAACACACTGAGCCACCCAGGCGCCCTCAGTGCATCTTTCAAAGGCAAATATGTATTTTCCCCCACCCCCAGCAATCTGGTTTGAAAAGATTGTTTCTGCTAATTAGCAAGGTTCTAGTAGTACTCCCTATGATGAGTCCCTATTCTTGTTTTTTAGGGTTTTTATTTCTCCATGATTTTGCGGACATACGATGTTTGGTGGCATTATCAAAGAGCAATAGTGGTGTTTAAAGACTGCTCTCGCCTCTATTTCTGTTCAGGTTCTCCCAGGATTAGGGGTCATTGGGTGGGTCGGGGGCAGATATTATGATTTTTATTCCTCCCCCTATTACAGAATGAATCAAGAAGCAGGGCAGAGGGAGATGTGAAAGTATAGCATAATTCTGATAGAAGAACGCTAGAAGTTTCTGTGGGAGTTTGAGAGAGAATAGCAAGGGGGATCTTAGTCTGAAACAGTCCACAGTCAGTCCACCGGTAGAATCTCCAGATACTGATTGTTGGGCATCGACTTGTGCTTTTCCCTGCAACCTGTCTCCACCTTCTTTTATCTTTAGTGGAAGACCATCAGTTTCTTTAGTCTACAGATGAATTACATGTGGGAAGATTTCCTACATTTACAACAATAATATTTGATAAGAGCTTACTTTGCTGCTAGGGACTATTTTAAGCGTATCAAATGCTTTGGCGCATTTAGTGCCCACAATGCCCTATGAAATAAGTACTGTTGTGATCATGCCCAATTTTTTCAGTGTTTATTTTGAGAAAGACAGACAGCGTGAGTGGGGGAGGGGCAGAAAGAGAGAGAGGGAAAGAGAGAATCCCAAATAGGCTGTCAGCATGGTGTCCAACTCAGCGCTCAATCTCCTGAACTGTGAGATCATGACCTGAGCCAAAACCAAGAGTTGGATGCTTAACTGACCGAGCCACCTGGGCACACCTGATCATGCCCCTTTTTTTTAAATTTTACTTTTTAAAAATTTACATCCAAATTAGTTAGCATATAGTGCAACAATGATTTCAGGAGTAGATTCCTTAATGTCCCTTACCCATTTAGCCCATCTCCCCCCCACACCCCCTCTAGTAACCCTCTGTTTGTTCTCCATATTTATGAGTCTCTTATGTTTTGTCCTCCTCCCTGTTGTTATATTATTTTTGATTCCCTTCCCTTATGTTCATCTGTTTTGTCTCTTAAAGTCCTCATATGAGTGAAGTCATATGATATTTGTCTTTCTCTGACTAATTTCACTTAGCATAATACCCTCCAATTCCATCCACGTAGTTGCAAGTGGCAAGATTTCATTCTTTTTGATTGCTGAGTAATACTCCATTGCATATATATATATATATATATATATATATATATACCACATCTTCTTTATCCATTCATCCATTGATGGACATTTGGGCTCTTTCCATACTTTGGCTATTGTCAATAGTGCTGCTATAAACATGGGGGTGCATGTGTCTCTTCGAAACAGCACACCTGTATCCCTTGGATAAATGCCTAGTAGTACCATTGCTGGGTCGTAGGGTAGTTCTATTTTTAATGTTTTGAGGAACCTCCATACTGTTTTCCAGAGTGGCTGCACCAGCTTGCTGACCATGCCTATTTTTATGATGAGAAAATTGTGGCACAGAGGAGGGACAGTGACCTGTCCAGTTCACACAGCTAATAAGTGGAAGAGCTGGAATTTGAATCCAGGCAGAACTACAAAGCTCTAAGCATCATGCAACACTTTCTGTCCTCCCCAGAGGACAGAAAAATAAGTGTGTTTTTTCACTTATTTGAATCTTTGCCATTTTTAGTAAAATTTTTACAGTTTAAAAATATGACTCTACAATTTTTTTGTTTGAGTTATTTCAGGATACTTTCAACATTTTTGTTTGTTGGGCTTTTTGTTGTATGTATGGTGGAGTTCTTAAAATGATATATTTTGATGATTATGAACTTTAAACTTGCCATTTTTAATGACTATGAATAAAGCCATATGTGAGTTTGAAAGCACATTAACCCTACCCACCTCTGAAAGATAGTGAGAACCTTGCGCGGTCAGTTCTGCTCTTACCTGTCACACTGTCTCATGGGCAGAGAGTGGGATGTGGGCAGAAGTGTTTGGGGAAGAGGCAGTGCCAGCTGTTGGAGTCTAACTGGAAAGAGTCCATGCATGTGTCACGCTAGGGAATCTGGACGACTTCTGGTATCAAACCTTCCAACAGAAGGTTTTAAGCAAGAAAGTGAGATAATTGAGTTTGTTTTCACAAGCATGATTCTTGCCTCAGTTTGCAGGGTGATATGTTCTTGGGACAGCTGGTGGGAGGGAGAGCAGTCAGGGTGCCCTTGCACTATTGCAGGTGAGAGATAATAAGAGTGTGACCTAAGGCAATGACAGGAAGAATACAGGACAGGGGGTGCCGATGTGAGAAGCAGGTTGGGGGGAAAATCAATAGTCCTGGCTTAAATGTTGCAGAAGAGAAAGAGAGAGGAGTTGAAGTTGTCACCAGAAAGACAACTTCAAGTGAAACAAGTTGAAACAAGTTTCAAGTGAAACAGGTAGTATGGGAACCCAGGTGGGTGGGCAGAATGTGGCCGGGAAGTAAGTTTGGTATTGGTCTGGCACAGGTGGAGAGTCAGAATAGTAGGCACAGCAATGTCAAAGCATGATATAAATGCTAATGAGATCTGAAACGTGGAGCCTTCTGGTAAAATGGAAAATAGGTTTTGTGAGAGGTTTTTATGGGTTATATGGGAACATGATTGTGACTGGAGCCAAGCACTTGGGAGTTACTGGCATTTCCAGAGTCTTTGAAGGGGTGTCTGGGTGGCTCAGTTGGTTAAGCATCTGACTCTTGATTTTGGCTCAGGTCATGATCTCAAGGTTTATGAGTTCAAGCCCTGCATTGGGCTCTGTGCTGACAGTGCAAAGCCTGCTTGGGATTCTCTCTCTTCCTCTCTCTCTGCCCCTCCCCTGCTCTCTGTCTCTCTCTCTCAAAACTAAATGAATAAACTTTAAAATATATATTAAAAAATAATAAATAGTATTTGAAGCCAGAGAAAAGGGTGATGTCAGTCCAGGTAGAGTTCCCATCTTTAGTAAAAAAACGAACAGGACAATTGGTTACATTTTAATGTCAGATAAACAGCAAATAATTTTTTTTTGTGTGTAGCCCACATTGTATATGGACATACTGATCCTAAAAATTATTTATTTATGTGAAATTCAAATTTATCAGGGCACCAAGTACTACATCTGACAACCATAACACAGGCTGCAAACACATGCATGCAGGGGCCAGGAAGGCCATTTCACAGGGTGAGGGGGGTGTGAAGCATGGTGGGGAGGGGAGCAGGTGGCCAGCCTAGAGCAGCTCTGTCTGTTCTGAGAGTACTGCAGCGGTGCAGGTCTGGACGCCAGTATTGTAATGTTTCAAAACATAATAATAAAAAAATGTAGATTTTAATGTGGAATATCCAATTTTATTTCATATTTTTTGATGTTTTTATTTTTGAGATAGAGAGAAAGCACAAGCTGGGGAGGGGCAGAGAGAGAGGGAGATAGGAACCGAAGCGGGCTTTGCACTGACCGCACAAAGTCTGACGCAGGGCTCAAATCCATGGGCCTAGAGATCATGACCCGAGCCGAGGTGGGTTGCTCAGTCAAATGAGCCACACAGGTGTCCCTGGAATATCCCAGGTTTTAAAAGGGGACAACAGTGAAAAGAAACAAAAAAACATTTTGAGGCATGAACAAAGCAGGTCAATGGGGTCCAAAAGGGATATCAGCCACGGGGTTGCCACCTGGGGTCTAATCGCTAGGGAGGGGGTGGGGCAGACTTTTACCCCATGAGTTACAGTGCTTTGCAGTGTGAGTACTTGGGTGTGGGGAAAGGACAGCAGCAAGGGAGTGAGTCCCTCATGCGAAAGGTAAGATGTGCAAGCAATTCCTCTGGCTGAGGCTCCACAGTCTTGCCCTTGGGGGCCTGGACAGACCCCACTGGCTACTCTCCCTGGCGCTGGGCAGTGGACAAAGCCCACGGGGCTACACCCAGTACCACCTGCTCTCGCAGGGCCCGAGGAAGACAAGGCTCTTCTACAGGCATCTCAGGGAACACAGCAGCAGCCGCTGGGGCCTTGCAGGCTTTCACCAGAAAATTGTGGGCGGAAACTTCCCGGGGTTTGCTCTGAGCCGGTTTGAGGCTTCTCAGCTTCAGATGCAAAGTGAGTGGGTGTCTCTTTGAGAAGCAGAAAGACAGAAGGAAAGAGAGAACGAGAGAGGTGTTTCCCTTGCCTATGGAAACTCTATAAAGACAGAGCTGGCTTTTCTTCCCTGGAGCAGTCAGAAACAGCGGTCCTGGTCTTGACATCTTCACTGGGGGCCAGCCCGAGGAACAGGCTGCCATGCAGCAGCCCCTGAATTACCCATACCCCCAAATCTACTGGGTGGACAGCAGGGCCAGTTCTCCCTGGGGCCCTCCAGGGTCGGTCCTCCCTTGTCCATCCTCTGTGCCAGGAAGGCCTGGACAAAGGAGGCCACCACCGCCGCCACCACCAACACTACCACCACTGCCACCGCCACCACCGCTGCCCCCACTGCCATTGCCACCTCTGAAGACGAGGAGGGACCACAACACAGGGCTGTGTCTTCTTGTGATGTTTTTCATGGTTCTGGTGGCCCTGGTTGGACTGGGGCTGGGGATGTTTCAGCTCTTCCACCTCCAGAAGGAGCTGGCTGAACTCAGAGAGGTAAGCTGCTGTGTGGATGACTGTGCCCTGAAGCCATGGGGCAGGGGTGGGGGGGACTACCGGGGCCCACAGGGATCATGGTCTCACTTGCAAAGTATTTAAAAAAATTTTTTTAAGTATATTTATTTATTTATTTTGAGAGAGAGAGAGAGAGAGAGAGAGAGAGAAAGTATGAGCAGGGGAGGGGCAGAGAGAGAATCCCAAGCAGACCCTGTGCTGTCAGCACAGAGCCCAATGCAGGGCTTGAACTCATGAACGCTGAGATCACGACCTGAGCCAAAAACCAAGAGGAAGGCGCTTGACCTAGTGAGACACCTAGGTGCCCCGAGAAGTAGTTTTTAATCCTTTTTTTTTGTCTTAGAAATGGATCATTCTAGGGCCGCCTCGGTGGCTCAGTCCAACTTGATTTCAGCTCAGGTCAGGATGTCACAGTTCGTGAGTTCAAGCCCCATGTCAGGTTCTGTGTTGAAAGTGCAGAGCCTGCTTGGGATTCTGTCTCTCCTCTCTGCCCCTCCCCTGCTTGTGCATGCTCTCTCTCTCTTTCTCTCAAAATAAATAAATAAACTTAAAAAAAAAAAAAAGAAACGGATCATTCCAGTGATTCTATTCTGTAGGCAGAGAAATGGAAGCTCCAACGAGTGAAAGGAATACTTTCTATACTGGAAAGGATTGGGGCCAAAATAGGACTGGCAGTTCTGGTTCTTTCTTTCTCAGTGGGCAAGTTAGTCTGCTGAACCCCTCCCTCCCTAGAGCTTAGTGATTCAAAAAAGAAAAGGAACTTTGAGGTCTTGCTTAGAAGTGAATTCGTTTAAATGACCAAACTAAATTTCCTTGTAAATACCTAAAAATATTAGAACTATTCCAAATCACACACATACACACACACAAATGGAGGCATGGTAAGACACAATTGCATGGCCAAAGTCTGAGTTAGGAAAGGTTCTGAGGTATTTAGATTCCCTTCTCAGGTTTATTTGGTTTATTTGACAATTTTGCTCCCTTAAGCATAAAGAACTTCATATTTATTATATATCTTTTTTTTCTCTCTCTCTCTTTTGCCAGTCCACCAGCCAAAAGCATGTAGCATCATCTTTGGAGAAGCAAATAGGTGAGTTCTTTCATGCATGTATGTTGAGTTTCTAAAGACAGCCCTCACTGCTGAACCACGTTGGTGGAATGCCTTGAATTCCATCTCATTCTTGGATAATTGTATACTACAAAAAGAATCCTGGCTAATTCTGAATCTCTAGTCATTTTGGTTCCTTGAGCTTCCCTAAACATGAACTGAACTTAATCATTCAAAACCAATATAATTGAATATTGCACACAATTCAAAATAATTTCCATTTGGCTTTGGAAAGAGACACACATATACAACTTTTGTCCCCTAAGCAGCTGGCTTCAGGCCTGTCCCCTTCCTCAGGGCTCCTGCTTTCCATGAACAGGGCAGTGGCTATAACTCATAGGGAGAGGGGGGCAGGGTGGGGGAACAGACAGATGTTTCTGGGAAAAGTCTTCTCCTCTTTAAATTCTCTGAGAGTTTACTCAAGAGTCAAGCTTTATTTAAAAAAATTTTTTGGGATATATTTTATAGGATATATATAGGATATACATTCTATAGGATATATTATATAACTAAGCTTTTATTTTTATTTTTATTTTTATTTTTATTTTAGTTTTGAGAGAGAGAGTATGAGCAGGGGAAAGGGGCAGAGGGAGAGAGAGAGAATCCTAAGCAGGTTCCACACTCAGCATGGAGCCCAACTTAGGGCTTGGTCTCATGACCCTGGGATCATGACCTGAGCCAACATGAAGAGCCGGATGCTCAACCAACTGAGCCACCCAGGCGCCCTTAAGTTTTTTAAAAAGTAGGCAATTAATTATCCACATTGGGGTTGATCTTTTGCATTCACTGGCAAACTTGGGGAAAGACTTTAGGCATTTTTCAAAGGCTAGTCCAACTTCCCCCAAAAAGGCAATCATGAGCTACCTTCAATAATAAAGGAAAGTCCTTGGGGCGCCTGGGTGGCACAGTCGGTTAAGCGTCCGACTTCAGCCAGGTCACGATCTCGCGGTCCGGGAGTTCGAGCCCCGTGTCAGGGCTCGATGTCTGAGCCATCAGCCCAGAGCCTGGAGCCTGTTTCCGATTCTGTGTCTCCCTCTCTCTCTCTGCCCCTCCCCCGTTCATGCTCTGTCTCTCTCTGTCCCAAAAATAAAAAATTAAAAAAAAAAAAAAAATAAAGGAAAGTCCTTTATGTGAGATTCAGAGCAAGGGAGAAGATGAAAATGTTGAACACTGACCTTGTGAAATTTTGGGATATAGTTTGGAAACTATGGACAGGTAGATTTAGGATGCTCTGGTTTATTAAACCAAGTTCACTGAACTTTGGATTTGGTAAGAGTTGGAAGGGAGCTTGGAGCAAATCTAGTCTAGTCATCTCACTTCTCAGAAAAGAAACAACATACCAGACAGATTAGGGGATATGCCCAAAACCACAGGCGTAGAACTGGGGTTGAAGGAAAGGAACACAGGCTCCTGATGCTTTGTTAACTACAGGGCTTTCCAGTATATAGACTGGCGCCTTATGAAATAGGAAACTTCCATCTGTCTATGACGGCCATGGAATGAGAAATAAAGATGAGAAGCAAGATGTGTCTGCAAAGACAATAGGTAAATCTCATCCTTAGAAATTGGGAAGCAAACAGAAGACAGCACTGGCCATCCAATGAGGGGAGGCTGTTTCCAAATTTTCTTATGTGCCTATTGTAGGTGACCCAAGTCATCCTACTGCTCCAGAATGTAGGCTCTTTAGGAGCCATCCTTTGGATGCTCTGGTCTCTGGTTCTAGGTCCAAGTCCCTAAGTGTTAGAAAGTCCAGGTGTATTCAAGCAGAGTAGAAATATTTGGTAGAAAAATGAAACCTTGGGAGGATTTCTAAAATAAAATAGCTTTGAAAATCAGTGGAATGTGGCTGGTGAAACAGGTCCCTAATTACTCATCTTTCACCCACTCTCTGGGATCATTTTAGTAACTAAAAGTTAAGTGAACAGATGAGTCAGGTCTACCTTTTCCAGTAAACAAGTATCTTCTTTACATCAACCCAGATGGGCCAGAGATTGGTGAATTATCCCATGGAAATCAAATTAGCAACTTTATTAATAAGATAAGAGATGCAAATTAAAACAAGAGGATACCCATTTTCATCCATCCAATTAGTAAAGATAAAAAAAAAAAAAAACCAGATTGGCAAAATGTGAGAGAAAGTTTGCTTAAACATTAGTTGACAGCCAGGGAACAGGTAAATTGCTATACCTTATCTGAAGAGCAGTTGGAAAAATGTACCAAAAATTTAAAAGTGTTCATTTGCCATGCAACCTCATCACTAAGAATTTATCTTGATAAAATAATCAGAGATAATACCTAAAATCTCATAGATAAGGATGTTCATCACTTCCTTATTAGGCTATTTATAATAAACAAGTCAGAAGAAACTTAAATGCCTCTTAACAGATTAAATACATTATGGTGTATTCAGAGCTCCCAATACGCAGCAACTAAAATCCATATATTAGAAGGACATTTAATGTCATGGAGATTGTGCATTCTATGTTAGACAAAAAAAGTTATAAAACAGCATGCTTAGGTTAATATTGGCTATATAAGTGCATATGCATATTTTTTATTCTTAGTAAAGAACTAGAAGGACTAGTTATTTAAACATTCTTATTTGTTCCTTTTTCACTTTCCATTTTCCCACAGTTAACTCATTAAGTCTTTTATTCATTCACAAATGTTCTTGGAGTGCTTCATATGTGCCAGGTTGGGTGCTGGGTGTTGGGTGATGATTGAGAACAAGAGAGACAAGGGTCCTGCCTGCACAGAGCTTTTAGCAAGCTGGAAAAGATAAACAAAAGCAAGCAAGCCACAGCATAATTTCAAATTGTACTAAGTGCGACATAAGATAGAGTGGTCTGGAAAGTCCCCTCTAAGAAGGTGTTGTGTGTGTGTGTGTGCATGTGTGTGTGTGAGTGTGCATGTATGTCGGATGCAGTGGGAGGATAGAGGAAAACATTCCAGCAGTGAGAATGGCATGTGCAAAGACCCTGGGGGCAGGAAACATTCATCACTGAAGCGTAGGACATATTTCCAGTTTATTTCAATATTTATCCAGAAGATACTTTTATTGAGTACCCTTTATGAGAATAACACTGTACAAGGCTCTGTGAGGGATATAAAGATACGCAACATGTGGTTCTCTGTTCCATTTCCTGTCAGCACTTGGCTGAATGTCAGACGAGTTGCACAGATGGTTTGTGGTATAGGAATGTAGAGGAGACTCAGTTTTGCCTTTCCTGTTCACTAACACCTCATTCATTGTGGGTGGTCTTGGGTGGCTAGAGAGGTAATGATTAGTCAGGTAACATTCTGAGTTGACTGGGGCATTCTCATGCCATATGTGAGTCTTACAGGCTAATCACAAGGAACTTGATGTGGATGAGTGCCTTTCTATGAATCTTGAATGCCTTAGCTGAATTCATTAGCTAAGTGGTAGCTCAGTTTGATTAAAATACCTGAAGTCAGAGACACAATGTCTACTTTGGGAACTATTGTCTATTTTAACTCCTCCAATTAAATTTAACAAATATTTACTGGCTATATGCCCTGTGTCAGAAAATGAGCTAAGTACTCTGGTAGATTAAATATATAGTAAGAAATTTGCCCTTTATTTGAGGGGAATAAGACAAGTTACACAGGCACCTCAGAAACGGGGAGTCAGAACTGACAAGAGAGGTAAAGACAGAGTGATTCTAGGTTTCAAAGGAGGGAGAAATATTTGATTAAAAAGGCCTAGGATGGTTTCCCAAAGAAAGAGGTGTTGTAGGTGGTATTTAGAGGGTTGATAGGAATTTGCCAGAAAGATCTGTTTGGAGGGCGTTTTGGGCAGACGGAACAGCATGAGCAAAGGCACAGGGGCTGGAAGCTGGGTGTGTTCAGGTTATATCAGAACTCGTGTTGTGCAGCCTTGGCCAATGTGAGCAAGTAGAGGAGATGAGGCTGGTCAGACAGGCAGAGATCGGGTGGCTGGGGAAACTTTTACACAATTATATATTCAATAAGGAGCTATTCAAGGCATTTGAGATCTGAGGATGATTAATTTGGGCAGACTGTCAAATGCCACCTGGGGGGAGACCTAATGGCCAGGAGGTGAAATCACAGTCTTCTTTGGCCTCTGTCCTGAGGAGTGCTACAGACAGCAGAACCAGACTAGAAAAATCCTAATTTGAAGTCAGGAGACCTGCGTGTCTATCCTTCTCTGATATTGAGTAGCTGGGTCAGTGCCACCCAAGTTCTAAGCTCATTTAGCCATCTATAAGGTAGAACAATAACGTCTACTTCAAAGGGTTGTGGCAAGTTCAAATGCAGTAACTGATCTGATAGCTCTTTACAAATCAACCTTTTTCTTGTTTTATTGTGACATTATAACTATGCACATGTCTATTTCAATTTGGTTTATTTTTGACCTCTTTGTTTCTGAAATACAGGTTCCTGTGAGTTCTATGGTTTGGATTTGCATGATTAGTATATGTCAGACTGTTGTCATTTATGTTTTTAAAAAATCACTTTTATTTAAATGACCTGTTCAGAGTCCCAACAAAAGAATGGTTGGTGTCTCATTTTTACGTGTATTTTTCATCTCTCTATGATACAGGTCAACTCAATCCACCCTCTGAAAAAAGGGAGCTGAGAAAAGTGGCCCATTTAACAGGTCTGTATCTGGAAGGTACATGGGGTTTGGGAAAGCCTTTGACAGAAAGCTGCATAGCTGGTTGGGTACTGTGCTCTGAGGGAGTTGTTACTTTCTGGTGACAGTATTTGACACCCAAGAATGGTTCTATGTTTCTAGTCAAGTCAACCTCACACTCAGACTGAACCCCTACCGCGGTCTAGGCCATATTCTGAACTAGAGAAATGGAGCTCCACCAGGAGCCCACTCTTCAATAATTCCAAAGAACTGTATGAGATTTGGGGCATGGGCATAAGAGGTGAGATCTGGGAAGGTGGGGAGTAAGTGCTTTTCTGGTTTTCTGGAAGAGCCTCACCCTGCTTTCTGCAAGAGTAGAACTGGGAATGAAGAGAAAGGCCCAGTCCTGGCACTGCGGGACTTCCTGCATGTGGTCACGTAGTGGAGTGAAGTGATTTGATAACAGTGTGGTATGGGCATTTCCAGGGTGTAGTCCATTAACATCTGAAAGTGGAAAAGTATCACAGAAACTGATGTGCCGCTGCCCCTGGAATTATTTAGGCAGAGGCTGTAGAATGATCCAGTTTGGACCAACAGATATTTATTGAACACATGTTGTGTGCCAAGTCTTGGGACATGTAGATGAATAACACATGGTTCCTGCCTTCAAGGAACTTAAGGTCTAATAGAGAAAGACAGGTACATAAGCAGTAATTAAAGTACTGGGGAGTGTTCTCTGGTGAAGGTATGTATATACAGCTGTGGGGACATAAAAGAAAGGGAATTTTAGCCCAAAGTAGGGGACTGAAGACTCCTTAGTGTAGGCAAGGAGTTGGACCTGGTGATCCCTAAAGATTCTTCCCAACTTTAGAATTTCAGAGTTCCTTGGGTTTGGCTTTCCTCCTCACTGATGGAACCTTGAAGCCTAGAAGTTTTGGTGTTAGTTCTGACGACTATACAATCTTTGTTCCAGAGAGCTAAAATAATCTCAATAATGTCCCATTGTAATTGACTAGCATATATATTATTGTCCCAGTTGTATAGATGATAAACTGAGGCAAGCATTTTAATAGAGGTGTTGAAGGATTTCAGTAATGGATCAAGTCTGACCCATTGGCCTGTTCTATATGGGCTATGTCACTTTGGTCATCTGCTCAAGGAAAGGCCCACAGTTTTTGCCTTGGAAGCTTCTTTTGTTGGATACATGAGCATTCCTGGCTGAACGCTCCTCTCTGATTTGATTTCAGGCAAGCCCAACTCAAGATCCATCCCTCTGGAATGGGAAGACACATATGGAATTGCCCTTGTCTCTGGGGTGAAGTATAAGAAGGGTGGCCTTGTGATCAATGACACTGGGATGTACTTTGTATATTCCAAAGTGAACTTCAGGGGTCAGTCCTGCAACAACCAACCCCTGAACCACAAGGTCTACATGAGGAACTCTAAGTATCCCCAGGACCTGGTGCTGATGGAAGGGAAGATGATGAACTACTGCACTACTGGCCAGATGTGGGCCCGCAGCAGCTACCTGGGGGCAGTATTCAATCTCACCAGTGCTGACCATTTATATGTCAATGTATCTGAATTATCTCTGGTCAGTTTTGAGGAATCTAAGACATTTTTTGGCTTATATAAGCTCTAAGAAAAGCACTTTGGGATTCTCTCCATATGGTTCCTTGTTACAGGCACTGAGAATATGATCTTGAATGAGAGTCTTCTTAAGCCCACTTGAGGTCAAGTGAGAAGACATGAGCCAAGTAGACCTTGAGATTACAGGGTCCAGCAGGTCTACAGTTCCTCATCTCACTGTAGATGTCCATCTGTCTGGTCCATGTGCCAGACAGGAGGGGGAATATGACTGAAGAACGTGAGACTCTCGCTGCCATGTGAAGATGCAGAGGCAGGGAGAAGCAGCTACCAAGGTGTTCTACACTCATCTTAAGTGGCCAAAAGTATTTTGGCCCATTGGAAAGGACAATTAACTCACCTCTTGGGGTGAGTTTACTGTCTACCTCAGGGGAGGCTGCCTTTCAGATATATGGATGTGACATGAGTGTATAAGGGATGGAAAAAGAAGACTAGGCTTGCATGATAAGCTAAAGAGACGAAAAGGCCAGTGTCCCATTGGCAGCATCTTTCTTTTTTTTTTTCCAAAATTTTTTGTAACGTTTATTTATTTTTGAGACAGAGAGAGACGGAGCATGAATGGGGGAGGGGCAGAGAGAGGGAGACACAGAATCGAAAGCAGGCTCCAGGCCCTGAGCCATCAGCCCAGAGCCTGACGTGGGGCTCGAACTCACGGACCGCGAGATCTTGACCTGAACTGAAGTCGGACACTTAACCGACTGAGCCACCCAGGCGCCCCGGCAGCATCTTTATTTCTAAATGCATAGCCTAAGCTACCAGGTGATGCTAACAGAATAGAAAGGGGGATCTTTTGGAAAGTTGGTCCATTCCCTACACAGCATGTACATTTTCAGTGCAATTGTAGAGGTGTGTATGTGTGCACACGTGTGTGCATGCGTGTGTGCGTGCATGCATGTGCACATGTTCACATGCATGTGACTGGAAGAGTTACCTAAGTAGGGACAATGTGGAGATTGGGAAGGACATGTTAGGAAAACATGGGTCGCATTCAGTGGTAGATTTTGAGTACTTCTTGGCAACGAACTCAGCTGTCCTCAAAATAGTCCTCAAGACTCTTTGATTGTCAGCTGTTGATGCTGTTTTCCTATAATATAATCAGTATTTATATACATTTTGTGTATTTTAATGAAAATAATACATGTAATAAAAATTATATTTTAGAATACAGATAAACATTATGAATGTGCTTTTTGGAAATCACTAAGATTTGGATTTTTTTCCTTATTATTTCTCTCCTCCATGGCTTCCTCACATATTTTGACTTAAGGCCAAGTTAAGAAGAACTCACTGGGGTGAGAAGAACTGTGGAGCAAATCTGTCATTGCCAGACAATCTCTCCCTCAGCCTCTTTCCCATTATCCAAAGTTTTCATTACCTATGCTTATTGCCAGTGTTAAGCTCATCCAACCTGCAATAGATTTGATGACAATTTCCCCCCACCCCCCAGGGGGCAGAGCCATACCAGAGTGGAAGGGGCAAGACTTTGGACTGAAAACCTGAACTTGAATTTTTGTTCCTCTACTTACTAACTGTGTAATCACTAGGCGAGTCACTTGACCTCTCTTGGACAAAAATGGCTGATATGTACATAAAGTATTGATACATGGCATCTGTCTAAACAATGGCATCTATCTTTATTAATAAGCCACTCCGTGAGAGGCACTTCATGCTCCAGAAGAAGCCATTGACCTGAGGGATCCATCCAAACCCCTGGTCTCTTACACTGTTCTGTTCTTCACTCACAATGACTTTTTCCTATTTTTTTTCAACTATTCATTACCATGGCTTCTCCTTAGACTTTGTTGTTGTTAAAAATTATGGTATTTCTTGGAGTGCCTGGGTGGCTCAAGTTTGAGCCCCGTGTCAGGCTCTGTGCTGACCGCTCAGAGCCTGGAGCCTGTTTCAGATTCTGTGTCTCCCTCTCTCTGACCCTCCCCCCCGTTCATGCTCTGTTTCTCTCTGTCTGAAAAATAAATAAACATTAAAAAAAAAAACTTAAAAAAAAATCATGGTATTTCCTTTACAATTTGATTTCTTATTTTCACAATATCACCTCTTATTATTACAGCTCAATTGCTTCAATGTTTTCTCTCCTAAAATATGTATATTTTTACCATATTGAGGCCTCTAATAAACTATCATTCCTTACATATCCATCAGCTCCTTCTTTATCTTTACTCCTCTCTCTGATAAGCTTAGATTCTACCCTTATCAGGACAATCATTATCTTGGAAAAATTTTCAACTCCAGAATATTCTGCTTCCTTCACTGTATTCTCCTTGCAAAAATCCCATTTTCTTTAAGCTGGCATCCTAAAAGCTGAACATTGCTGGAGAAAAATTACCCAAATAGACAGATTGGTTTATTTTTTATCTATTGTCTACTTAAATACATTACTCTTTCTCACTGATTTATTTCTATCTTTTGATTGATTTGAATAAGCAATACATGGATATAATACAAATGTTAAATAAAAGGCACACAAGGGTATAAGAATGGAAGTAAACCCTCTTTTCATTGTGCCCCATGGTCCCATTTCTGCCCACAGAGTGTATCACTGTCTCCTTCTGTAGCTTCCCGGAGATGGTCTATATGTAAGTATGACATCACTTTATATCTGGGTTTCCCAACCTTGGTTCTATTGACATTCTGAGCTGGATAATTCTTTGTCGTGGGGGTTTTCCTGTGCACTGTAGTATGTTTAGCAGTATCCATGCCCTCTATCCACTAGATGCTAGTAGCATTGCTCCCTCCTCCATGTGTGATAACAAGAATATGTCCAGACAATGCCAAATGTTCCCAAGCTGGGGTGGGAAGACATAATCAGCTCTACTTGATTGAGAACACTGCTTTGTATTCGTGGTCACAGATCATTTAATCCTGCCTAGAACTTTTTCTTCTGTTCCCTGCCAAGCACATTTTTCCACTGTTTGAAACAATTATGTCTTACCTTTTCCTCTTGCAAACCTGCCATATCACCTTCTCCCACCATGGAACCTCACTTATACCACCAGAACACAAATCACCTGCATCTGCATGATCTCTTTCTTTTATCCTTATAGTGGAGGAAGAGGGCCATCTTTTCATTTGTGTACTAGACCCTTTTCCTCTCCCTTAATTTGCCTCTTTAAAATTGTTCTTTCTTCTGGATTCTCAAACCATCACTGTCTATGAAATGGTTTCCATCAGCATGTACATATGTTCAAGTATCCTTTTTCAATAAAAGACAGCCCAACCCAAACTAAAAAGATCCCAAACCTTTCTTTACCTTTCTTCTTCTCCAGTGATGGCTGCATTTCTCATTTTCCTGGTAGAGACAAACATCTGAGAAGGTTGTCTCCACATACATGGGCTCCATTTCCTTAGCTAGGAATGGCCTTCAGGCTCTTCATGTGACTGACTTCTTATCGTTCAGGTCTTAGTTTAAATGTCACCTCCTCAGACCATTTCTAGAACCTCCTCTTTTTCTCATTGTTTTATTGCTCTCTAGTTCCTTCTTAGTAACTAGCATAACTTGTGGTTATGTTCTTTATTTGATAACTTTCAAAATATCTGTTTTTTCCAGTAGAATAAAAGTTCCAAAAGCAAGACCTTTTCTGCTTTGTTTACCACTGTAACCTCATCACCAAACCCAGTGCCTGGCATATATTAAGAGCTCAATAGATAGCTGTCGACTGAATAACCTTAATTATAAAGCAAATATTTCTCAGTTTGGGGTATATGTGTATGTTTCTCAGCCTAATGAATATATTCACTACTAGTCGTAGTATTGTCTCATGAATGTATGTGAGTGTTTATCCAGCTTTGAGTAGGTTATCTAATAGGAATTTGAGGCTACAGATGGAAGAAATAGTGCATCCTAATTCTTAGCACTGGAAAATGAGAAAAACCTATTTGGTGTGTGGCATTACCAGGAGTTAATCAGGACACTGTTGAGGGAAAACTGCTGGGTAACTAGAGCTGAACTTGTCCCTTAGAAGATATTCAATAAATATTTGTTGAATAAATTAATGAACAAAACCAAAGATGCATGCTGAAGTGTGTCACCTGCTCTCCTTAAAACTCTTCTGTTGATTCATCTGCTTCCTGACCAGTACGTCATGGAGAAAGTCAGGGAGGTATTTATTCACCCTTCTTTTGGCTGCTTGTCTGTATTCCTAGCCCTCATGATGAAACCCTCCTTATCCCTTTTCTCCTCTTTTGGCTCCAAGCATCAAGTACACCAGTTCTAAGCGTAATGGGAAGTTTACTGGACCTTTTTTTTTTGAAATCAATGGACCCTTCTAGATAATGGTACCAGAGCAAAAAGGAAGTAGGAATGGCACTGGGGCATCCTGAGAAAACATAAGGCCATCAGCTAGTAGTGGTATTACTGGCACTTTTATCCCTCCAAGTCTGAGCTCTATTAGGATGCCTTTGGGATTTTCTGAAGATAAAGCCATAACTTACCATGGTTTAAGTTCTTGTTCCAGGAAAGAGATGCTAACAGTTCCTTCAGGAATCTTGAGTTATTTTTCTTTACCTCTGTAGGAACATAAGAATGCCTATATATATATATATATATATATATATATATATATATATATATTTTATTAGCTCACTAAAATGGGATCTGCCATTGTTACTTTGTGAAATGATAGACTCAAAGTAGAACACTTAAAAAAAAAAAGGAGAAGATGAAGATTACTTCTGGTTCAGTAGTTTGAGGTTTTCTTTCTTTTCAAACAACCAAAACCACACAAAACCCGTGTTTTTCCTTAGCCCCCCAGAGTGGTGACCTTGTATTCTCTGAAGTAGGTTTTGACTTACCACAGCTTAGTAGGAAAATAGCTCTACCAGGGACCATCATTTTTAGTGTGGCTCATTTGAACTGATAGATCATTGGAAGAAGAGCACTAGAGAGAGAAGCCTGACTCCTTCGAGCCAGACTGTAAGATTTCTGTAGGGTTAAGCCACAGATATTTGCAGGTCCTTATCTGAAAGTGTGCCAGTTGTATGTTAAATTACATTTTACTAAGGGGTCTGTTTTAGTTCTGGTATTAGTAGAGATAAACTTTTTACTTTCTGGTTTTCTGTTTTGTTTTGTTTTGTTTTCCCCTTTGCCAGGGTTTTGAGTCATCCAGACAGAATGAGGTGATCCTAGGGAAGTAGAATTAGAACCCCATTCCTTAGGGTCTTCAGACTGAGAAATGAACCTTACACAGAAATATATTTTTTAATTTTTAAAAAGTTTTATTTATTTATTTATTTTGAGAGAGAGAGAGTGCACGAGCAGGGGAAGGACAGAGAGAGAGAGAGAGAGAGAGAGAGAGAATCCCAAGCAGGCTCCACGCTGTCAGCACAGAGCCCAACGCAAGGCTGGATTCCAGGACCCTGGGATCATGACCTGAGCTGAAATCAGGAGTCAGACTCTTGGGGCGCCTGGGTGGCTCAGTTGGTTAAGCATCTGACTCTTGATTCTGGCTCAGGTCATGATCTTGTGGTTTGTGAGTTCAAGCCCCATATTCGGCTTGGAACCTGTTTGGGATTCTCTCTTTCCCTCTCTCTTTGCCCCTCCCCTGCTCACAAGTGCTCTCTCTCTCTCTCTCTCTCAAAATAAATAAATAAACATTAAAATAATAATAAAAAAAGAGTTGGCCACTTAATTGACTGTGCCACCTAAGCACCCCCAGAAATATTTACATTATTGATGGTAGCCAGGAGCCTTTGGGATTCACCTAAGGGCCAACCAGTTTTGGAAATACAGACGTCTAAGTGGGTATTCTCCTCCTTACAGCTCACCCAGAAGATAGGAAAGCATCGCCTCAGTGATGACTTTCTCACTGTTGCCAAAACTTCCTCCTTCCAACTGTTCATCTTCAGAGAGAAACACAAGGCAGATATCTCTTCTATCCCATTTGGAAGCTCCTTCAGCTCTATGGGATCATCTTTTCTTCTACATCTCAATTGAATAACATGAAGTCAATATCACATTCTGTGGGAAGTCAAATCTTCTCTCCAAGTTTTCTGAGAATTTCAGGGAGGTATTGTCTTGGGCAGCCCACATTATAAAAAGTCTTTTACGAATAATATAAAGCAACTGCTCTTTCAAGGCAGAAGCTTTCATAGCCACATTTCCAACAGGTGGAATACATTTCTAACACATCCTTAATTTGAAAACTTCCTGGTAAGGGGCTTGCTGAAATGTAAGGGAGCCTATAACTGCACTGGACTATACTACATTTTAGAAAGTTCTTTTTCAGATTTAATTAAAATCCTTTGCATTGTAAGTTCCCCACATTGGTCACAGTTCTTTCCTGCTTAATATTCCTATAGTATTTTATAACTTATAA
The DNA here is from genome assembly GCF_022837055.1 of Prionailurus viverrinus. NCBI lineage: Eukaryota > Metazoa > Chordata > Mammalia > Carnivora > Felidae > Prionailurus > Prionailurus viverrinus. The sequence goes on from NC_062577.1 coordinate 12,405,253, forward strand.
AGTTTCTCATGTACCTTATCTTGTTTTGTTTTCATTACAACTTCAGAAGGTAGATAGTTGTCTTCATTTTATACACAAGAACAACTGAGACACTGAAAAGTTATAAGCCTTGCTTAAGGTGACATGACCAATTAGTGGTGGAGCTGAGACTAAATCCCACTTATCTAAAACCTTACATCTTATGTTCTTTCCACATGCAGAGAGATTTCTTAGGACTGATCATGGCACCCAAGATGAATCTCATTAATTTTCAGTGACTCCTTATCACTTTGCATTTTAGTTTAAATCTCACTTTGGTCAATGCCCACATTCTGCATAATATAATAAATATAATATAATATAATATAATATAATATAATATAATATAAAACATCTTTGATACCACAACCCTAAAGAGGTCATAGTTGAAATTGTTCTTAGATTCTTTTTCTTTCATTTCTTCTCTCTGTCTTTTTTTTTTTTTTTTTTTTTTTTTGTTTGTTTGTTTGTTTTTTTTTTGTTTGTTTTTTTCTGAAATTTATTGACAAATTGGTTTCCATACAACACCCAGTGCTCATCCCAAAAGGTGCCCTCCTCAATACCCATCACCCACCCTCTCCTCCCTCCCACCCCCCATCAACCCTCAGTTTGTTCTCAGTTTATAACAGTCTCTTATGCTTTGGCTCTCTCCCACTCTAACCTCTTTTTTTTTTTTTTTTCCTTCCCCTCCCCCATGGGTTCCTGTTAAGTTTCTCAGGATCCACATAAGAGTGAGACCATATGGTATCTGTCTTTCTCTGTATGGCTTATTTCACTTAGCATCACACTCTCCAGTTCCATCCACGTTGCTACAAAAGGCCATATTTCATTTTTTCTCATTGCCATGTAATATTCCATTGTGTATATAAACCACAATTTCTTTATCCATTCATCAGTTGATGGACATTTAGGCTCTTTCCATAATTTGGCTATTGTTGAGAGTGCTGCTGTGAACATTGGGGTACAAGTGGCCCTATGCATCAGTGCTCCTGTATCCCTTGGATAAATTCCTAGCAGTGCTATTGCTGGGTCATAGGGTAGGTCTATTTTTAATTTTCTGAGGAACCTCCACACTGCTTTCCAGAGCGGCTGCACCAATTTGCATTCCCACCAACAGTGCAAGAGGGTTCCCGTTTCTCCACATCCTCTCCAGCATCTATAGTCTCCTGATTTGTTCATTTTGGCCACTCTGACTGGCGTGAGGTGATACCTGAGTGTGGTTTTGATTTGTATTTCCCTGATAAGGAGCGACGCTGAACATCTTTTCATGTGTCTGTTGGCCATCCGGATGTCTTCTTTAGAGAAGTGTCTATTCATGTTTTCTGCCCATTTCTTCACTGGGTTATTTGTTTTTCGGGTGTGGAGTTTGGTGAGCTCTTTATAGATTTTGGATACTAGCCCTTTGTCCGATATGTCATTTGCAAATATCTTTTCCCATTCCGTTGGTTGCCTTTTAGTTTTGTTGGTTGTTTCCTTTGCTGTGCAGAAGCTTTTTATCTTCATAAGGTCCCAGTAATTCACTTTTGCTTTTAATTCCCTTGCCTTTGGGGATGTGTCGAGTAAGAGATTGCTACGGCTGAGGTCAGAGAGGTCTTTTCCTGCTTTCTCCTCTAAGGTTTTGATGGTTTCCTGTCTCACATTTAGGTCCTTTATCCATTTTGAGTTTATTTTTGTGAATGGTGTGAGAAAGTGGTCTAGTTTCAACCTTCTGCATGTTGCTGTCCAGTTCTCCCAGCACCATTTGTTAAAGAGGCTGTCTTTTTTCCATTGGATGTTCTTTCCTGCTTTGTCAAAGATGAGTTGGCCATACGTTTGTGGGTCTAGTTCTGGGGTTTCTATTCTATTCCATTGGTCTATGTGTCTGTTTTGGTGCCAATACCATGCTGTCTTGATGATGACAGCTTTGTAGTAGAGGCTAAAGTCTGGGATTGTGATGCCTCCTGCTTTGGTCTTCTTCTTCAAAATTCCTTTGGCTATTCGGGGCCTTTTGTGGTTCCATATGAATTTTAGGATTGCTTGTTCTAGTTTTGAGAAGAATGCTGGTGCAATTTTGATTGGGATTGCATTGAATGTGTAGATAGCTTTGGGTAGTATTGACATTTTGACAATATTTATTTTTCCAATCCATGAGCAGGGAATGTCTTTCCATTTCTTTAAATCTTCTTCAATTTCCTTCAGAAGCTTTCTATAGTTTTCAGCATACAGATCCTTTACATCTTTGGTTAGATTTATTCCTAGGTATTTTATGCTTCTTGGTGCAATTGTGAATGGGATCAGTTTCTTTATTTGTCTTTCTGTTGCTTCATTGTTAGTGTATAAGAATGCAACTGATTTCTGTACATTGATTTTGTATCCTGCAACTTTGCTGAATTCCTGTATCAGTTCTAGCAGACTTTTGGTCGAGTCTATCGGATTTTCCATGTATAATATCATGTCATCTGCAAAAAGCGAAAGCTTGACTTCATCTTTGCCAATTTTGATGCCTTTGATTTCCTTTTGTTGTCTGATTGCTGATGCTAGAACTTCCAGCACTATGTTAAACAGCAGCGGTGAGAGTGGGCATCCTTGTCGTGTTCCTGATCTCAGGGAAAAAGCTCTCAGTTTTTCCCCGTTGAGGATGATGTTAGCTGTGGGCTTTTCATAAATGGCTTTTATGATCTTTAAGTATGTTCCTTCTATCCCGACTTTCTCAAGGGTTTTTATTAAGAAAGGGTGCTGGATTTTGTCGAAGGCCTTTTCTGCATCGATTGACAGGATCATATGGTTCTTCTCTCTTTTTTTGTTAATGTGATGTATCACGTTGATTGATTTGCGAATGTTGAACCAGCCCTGCATCCCAGGAATGAATCCCACTTGATCATGGTGAATAATTCTTTTTATATGCCGTTGAATTCGATTTGCTAGTATCTTATTGAGAATTTTTGCATCCATATTCATCAGGGATATTGGCCTGTAGTTCTCTTTTTTTACTGGGTCTCTGTCTGGTTTAGGAATCAAAGTAATACTGGCTTCATAGAATGAGTCTGGAAGTTTTCCTTCCCTTTCTATTTCTTGGAATAGCTTGAGAAGGATAGGTATTATCTCTGCTTTAAACGTCTGGTAGAACTCCCCTGGGAAGCCATCTGGTCCTGGACTCTTATTTGTTGGGAGATTTTTGATAACCGATTCAATTTCTTCGCTGGTTATGGGTCTGTTCAAGCTTTCTATTTCCTCCTGATTGAGTTTTGGAAGCGTGTGGGTGTTTAGGAATTCGTCCATTTCTTCCAGGTTGTCCAATTTGTTGGCATATAAGTTTTCATAGTATTCCCTGATAATTGTTTGTATCTCTGAGGGATTGGTTGTAATAGTTCCATTTTCATTCATGATTTTATCTATTTGGGTCATCTCCCTTTTCTTTTTGAGAAGCCTGGCTAGAGGTTTGTCAATTTTGTTTATTTTTTCAAAAAACCAACTCTTGGTTTCGTTGATCTGCTCTACAGTTTTTTTAGTTTCTATATTGTTTATTTCTGCTCTGATCTTTATTATTTCTCTTCTTCTGCTGGGCTTAGGCTGCCTTTGCTGTTCTGCTTCTAGTTCCTTTAGGTGTGCTGTTAGATTTTGTATTTGGGATTTTTCTTGTTTCTTGAGATAGGCCTGGATTGCAATGTATTTTCCTCTCAGGACTGCCTTTGCTGCGTCCCAAAGCGTTTGGATTGTTGTATTTTCATTTTCGTTTGTTTCCATATATTTTTTAATTTCTTCTCTAATTGCCTGGTTGACCCACTCATTCGTTAGTAGGGTGTTCTTTAACCTCCATGCTTTTGGAGGTTTTCCAGACTTTTTCCTGTGGTTGATTTCAAGCTTCATGGCATTGTGGTCTGAAAGTAAGCATGGTATAATTTCAATTCTTGTAAACTTATGAAGGGCTGTTTTGTGACCCAGTATATGATCTATCTTGGAGAATGTTCCATGTGCACTCGAGAAGAAAGTATATTCTGTTGCTTTGGGATGCAGAGTTCTAAATATATCTGTCAAGTCCATCTCATCCAATGTCTCATTCAGGGCCCTTGTTTCTTTATTGACCGTGTGTCTAGTTGATCTATCCATTTCTGTAAGTGGTGTATTAAAGTCCCCTGCAATTACCACATTCTTATCAATAAGGTTGCTTATGTTTATGAGTAATTGTTTTATATATTTGGGGGCTCCGGTATTCGGTGCATAGACATTGATAATTGTTAGCTCTTCCTGATGGATAGACCCTGTAACTATTATATAATGTCCTTCTTCATCTCTTGTTACAGCCTTTAATTTAAAGTCTAGTTTGTCTGATATAAGTATGGCTACTCCAGCTTTCTTTTGGCTTCCAGTCGCATGATAAATAGTTCTCCATCCCCTCACTCTCAATCTAAAGGTGTCCTCAGGTCTAAAATGAGTCTCTTGTAGACAGCAAATAGATGGGTCTTGTTTTTTTATCCATTCTGATACCCTATGTCTTTTGGTTGGCGCATTTAATCCATTTACATTCAGTGTTATTATAGAAAGATACGGGTTTAGCGTCATTGTGATGTCTGTATGTTTTATGCTTATAGTGATGTCTCTGGGACTTTGTCTCACAGGGTCCCCCTTAGGATCTCTTGTAGGGCTGGTTTAGTGGTGACAAATTCCTTCAGTTTTTGTTTGTTTGGGAAGACCTTTATCTCTCCTTCTATTCTAAATGACAGACTTGCTGGATAAAGGATTCTTGGCTGCATATTTTTTCTGTCTAGCACCCTGAAAATCTCTTGCCAATTCTTTCTGGCCTGCCAAGTTTCAAAAGAGAGATCAGTCACGAGTCTTATAGGTCTCCCTTTATATGTGAGGGCACGTTTACCCCTTGCTGCTTTCAGAATTTTCTCTTTATCCTTGTATTTTGCCAGTTTCACTATGATATGTCGTGCAGAAGATCGATTCAAGTTACGTCTGAAGGGAGTTCTCTGTGCCTCTTGGATTTCAATGCCTTTTTCCTTCCCCAGTTCAGGGAAGTTCTCAGCTATGATTTCTTCAAGTACCCCTTCAGCACCTTTCCCTCTCTCTTCCTCCTCTGGGATACCAATTATGCGTATATTATTTCTTTTTAGTGTATCACTTAATTCTCTAATTTTCCCCTCATACTCCTGGATTTTTTTATCTCTCTTTTTCTCAGCTTCCTCTTTTTCCATAACTTTATCTTCTAGTTCACCTATTCTCTCCTCTGCCTCTTCAAGCCGAGCTGTGGTGGTTTCCATTTTGTTATGCATTTCGTTTAAAGCGTTTTTCAGCTCCTCGTGACTGTTCCTTAGTCCCTTGATCTCTGTAGCAAGAGATTCTCTGCTGTCCTGTATACTGTTTTCAAGCCCAGCGATTAATTTTATGACTATTATTCTAAATTCACTTTCTGTTATATTATTTAAATCCTTTTTGATCAGCTCATTAGCTGTTGTTATTTCCTGGAGATTCTTCTGAGGGGAGTTCTTCCGCTTGGTCATTTTGGATAGTCCCTGGCGTGGTGAGGACCTGCAGGGCACTTCCCCTGTGCTGTGGTGTATACCTGGAGTTGGTGGGCGGGGCCGCAGTCAGACCTGATGTCTGCCCCCAGCCCACCGCTGGGGCCACAGTCAGACTGGTGTGTGCCTTCTCTTCCCCTCTCCTAGGGGCGGGATTCACTGTGGGGTGGTGTGGCTCGTCTGGGTTACTTGCACCCTGCCAGGCTTGTGATGCTGGGGATCTGGCGTATTAGCTGGGGTGGGTAGGCAAGGTGCTCGGGGGCAGGAGGGGCAGGCTTAGATCGCTTCTCCTTAGGTGATCCACTTCAGGAGGGGCCCTGTGGCAGCGGGAGGGAGTCAGATCCGCTGCCGGAGGTTTGGCTCCGCAGAAGCGCAGAGTTGGGTGTTTGCGCGGAGCGAGCAAGTTCCCTGGCAGGAACCGGTTCCCTTTGGGATTTCGGCTGGGGGATGGGCGGGGGAAATGGCGCTGGCGAGCGCCTTTGTTCCCCACCAAACTGAGCTCTGTTGTCAGGGGGCTCAGCAGCTCTCCCCCCCTTTGTCCTCCAGCCTTCCCGCTTTCCGAGCAGAGCTGTTAATTTCTGACCTCCCAGACGCTAAGTCGCGCTTGCTGTCGGAACACAGTCCGCCCGGCCCCTCCGCTTTTGCAAGCCCGACTCGGGGGCTCTGCTTGGCCGGCGAGCCGCCCCTCCGCCCCGGCTCCCTCCCGCCAGTCCGTGGAGCGCGCACCGCCTCGCCGCCCTTCCTACCCTCTTCCGTGGGCCTCTCGTCTGCGTTTGGCTCCGGCGACTCTGTTCTGCTAATCCTCTGGCGGTTTTCTGGGTTATTTAGGCAGGTGTAGATGGAATCTAAGTGATCAGCAGGACGTGCGGTGAGCCCAGCGTCCTCCTAAGCCGCCATCTTGCCGCAACTCCAAAAGCCTCTCTACTGTCTTTTATCTGAATCACCCCTATTGTCCATCTGCCATCAGTGGCCTCAGTTTTAACAAAAGTGAGAAGGAAAGAGATTGAACTTGGGAGTCAGAAGGCCTGGGTTTGAGTCCAGCCTCTGCTACTCAACTAGCTATGTGTGTGACCTTGAGTAAGTGATGGGGAATATCTTGAGATTCAGTTGTGCCCTCTTAAAATGAGGACACCAATTCCTATTCTTTTTTAAAAAATTTTTTTTTCCAACGTTTATTTATTTTTGGGACAGAGAGAGACAGAGCATGAACGGGGAGGGGCAGAGAGAGAGGGAGACACAGAATCAGAAACAGGCTCCAGGCTCTGAGCCATCAGCCCAGAGCCTGATGCGGGGCTCGAACTCACGGACCGCGAGATCGTGACCTGGCTGAAGTCGGACACTTAACCGACTGCGCCACCCAGGCGCCCCACCAATTCCTATTCTTATGATTTTATAGGAATATTGTTAATGCTAAATGGAATGAAGCTACTTTGTGAGGAATGGCACTTCTGAAAATAGGTCAGTGGAGTTGTTATATTCCTCAGCAACTCTCCTGATAAACTCTTTACCTTTTGTTTTGTTTTGTTTTTAAAGTAGGCTCCATGCCCAATGTAGAGCTTGAATTCATGACCCTGAGATCAGAGTTGCATGCTGTGCTGACTGAGCCAGTTAGCCATCCCCTGATAAAGTCACTGTTAAAAAAAAAATTCTTACTTGCTGTTTTAGTTTGTACAAAATCAATCACCCATAATCCTATCATATTATGTATGAATGCCATCAAACGTAAAAACACTAGTTAGAAAGAACAGATAGATAAAGATTCTGAGGTATAAAAATAAAAGTATAATATCTTACATTTCATAGCCTTTAAAACTTTTCTCACATGACTTTTGCTTTTATTTTTTTTAAACATATAACGTAATACACATGAAAGCAGTTGGCATGTGTCAGCTTCTCTAGAAATGTTAACTAAATATACTGAATACCTTCTGTGCTCATTATGTTTACAGCCTTGTGTGATGCCATTTTGGTGCCTATGTTTTAAATCATGACATATAATTAAATAGGGTACTGTTTAAACATTTGCCTGGGGAGAGAGAATACTTTATGTTCTTTGTTGTCCTTATATATAGTTAAAACCCCCAGCTTAACCTGGGCTTGTCTTGGGAGATATGAGCTGCTTAGGGAATCCCCCCTCCTCCAGCTGCTCATTACAGAAGGGATAGAACTTCTTGGTTCTCATATCATAGCCTTGGCTTTCTGTGGGTAAACCACTTCAAAGAGTGTGAGTTAGTAAGAGGCACCCTTGATGTTATCGAACTCTGAAAGTGTCCACACATGTAAGGCACCATATACTAGATAAGCACCTTTGCAAAGGAGACTGGAGAGTCAGATGGGCATCTATTGTTATCTCGAATACTTCTCTGGGTAAGGATCTTTTAGTTTCACTTGGTTTAGGTCTTAGTTTTCTCACACACACAACCCTAACACCACACCCGCACCACTTCCAGTCTGTGGAAGGGAACTTGGTGCATATTTTCTGGAAGGGAAGGTTCTAGAGCTTGTTCCTGATTGGAAGAGAAGGCAGGTGGAAGATTCAGGAAGTTACAAAGGTCTCTGGCCTTAAATAAATGAACTATGATTCTAGAGCTTCATAACAGAGATTAAAGATTGTAGACTGAAGAAATTGGAGGTTCCAGTAACATGAAATGTGTTCTATTCTCCTCACTGTGTCTTCATTGAGAAGAAAAAACAGCTTTGACTCAGTAATGAGCAAGAGACACAGAAGTGTTAAACAGAACTCTAAGGTGTGAGCTGCAAGGGAAGATATTTCAAACCTCAGCATCCTCTTTGCATCGTTTGGGTGGGTTGTGTTCTGGTCTCTAAGAAAGTCTGGAGGCTGCTGCAGAGTTCTGGGAAGGTGGCAAAGAAAAGACTGCAATGCAGGGAACTTTAGCACTCTGTTCTTGGGTTACTTGATCGTGTTGACTGGTATAGCAAATTGGCTCTTTCTAACTTTCCAGAAGAATGTGAAAAGACTGCTCTGGGAAGGGAGTGGGGGTGCAGTCAGTAGAGGAGGTGGCTGGATCCACATTTGAAAGGAAGGTGAACTTGGGGTATGTTTTTTTCTGCCCTACCTCCAAGCCCACATTGCCATACTTTAGGGCTTACAAAATGGGTAAGAATATCAACTTATTTAAAAATAACGGGACATTTATTACAGGACTTATTCCTGCCCTAAGCCAAGCCATGAAGTCAATAAATAACAATAATAGTTGCAATTTATTGACTCCCTTTTTGTATGGATTATGCAAAGCATCTTAGATTTATTTTTACTCATCTTCAGAACTCTGTAAGTCGAGTGTTACTAACTCCATTTGGTAAGTGAAAAAACTGATTTAGGTTCAGAGAAGTTAAGTGACTTTCCCCAGGTCACAGGGTAGCAGAAACAGAATTCAATACCAGGCTTTTTCTGAACCAAGGAAACTTACCTAAATCAGGTTCATACTCCCCCATTATAATGTCAATATTCTTTTTTTTTTTTTTAGATTCTGTAATTGAATCAATGCATTTTTATTTCATAGGAAAAAGTGACTATCTTTCATGAATAGGTACCAAGATCATGAATTCAGTACTGTTATTCTTTTTTTAAAAGTTTATTTATTTATACTTTGAGAGAGAGAGAGAGAGACCAGGAATGGGGCAAAGACAAAGAGAGAGGATCAAAAGCAGACTCCCCACTGTCAGCATGAAGCCTGATGCAGGGCTAGAACTCATGAACCCTGAGATCATGACTTTGAAGTTGAAACCAAGAGTTGGGTGCTTAACCGACTGAGCCACCCAGTTGCCCAGTACTGTTATTCTTTTTTTTCCTGATAAAAGCTTGAGATGGATATTAGACACTTCACAATTTATGATGATTAATTCTATAACAATAACTTGTCTTACTCCCATTTGTGTTTTTAATTTTCTATAAATATATATGCTTATATAGCAATGTTTAAAAAAATAATAGGCAACTATCACAAACTGTATGCCTTTTTTTCAGCAGGTGGAGAATTCTGTTCTGACAGAACTGATAATGTCAATATTCTTCATTCATTCTACAAATTTTTATTATCTTATCTTATCGAGAAAGAGAGAGAGCACATGAGCAGGCAAGAGGGGCAGAGGCAGAAAGAGAAAGAGAATCTCATGCAGGCTCCACACTCAGTGTGGAGCCCTACTGGGGGCTGGATCTCAGGCCCCTGGGATCATGATCTGCGCCAAAATCAGGAGTCTACTGCTCAACCCATTGAGCCACCCAGGCGCCCCTCTACAAACATTTACTAAGCACCCACTAGGTGCCATGCTTTGTTTAGGGGATACAGTGGTGTACAAGACAGGTAAGTTCCCTGTTCCTTTAAACTTATGTCCTAGTTAGGGGCAGGGATGGTGGTGGTAGTGGAGAAAATTAAAAAAAAAAAAAAAAAACACAAAAAAAAAAACCAAGCAAAAAAATACACAAATTATCACTTGATAAACACAATGTAGGGAATTAAAATAAGGTATTGAGATAGAGACTAGATAACTACATTAGAGGGAAGGCCTCTCTGAGGGGGTGCCATTTAATATGACAAGAGACACAAGAGGTGCCATTTAAAGTGACTCTCGATCTCTGTGGTGAGTTTGAGCTCCACCTTGGGCATACAGATTACCTAAAAAAAAAAAAATATATATATATATATATATATATATATATATATATATGAAATGACAAGAGCCAGGAATACAAAGATTAGGCTAAGAAGGTCTCGGGCAGCGATGACAGCCTGTTCATGTTATTTTGGACAAAACAATGCACAATGCATTATTGTGCAGGACTGTAAAGCACATAGCAATATGCATAGCAGTTTTAAGTGCTTAAGGGCCGTTGAGTTCCCTCATTACTGAGACAACTGTCAACCCAACTGAACAGGTAAACTCACACAAATTCAAGTCTGCAGAAATACAGTTGATTGCAGAGCTGCAGAGCAATGGCTATTGTCAAAGGCGTGCCGCACCAAGCTCCAAGCGGTCCTTTCAGAGTTTGAGTCAGGCTGCATTTATGGGGCAGAGTGCAAAGAGCGGGAAGTCCAGTCAGAGTCCAAGCAGTACATTCATTGGCTTGAGGATGGGGAGAGATTCTTGGCGGATGCTCATTGGTCAAGAGGTAAGCGTCAGTCTCCCATAAATCACGCATCTACGAACCTCAGTCTCGCGTGGTCTTAGCCGCCTCCTGAGGGCTCATGCTTGAGATTCCGTGTTTTTCTATTCTTCGGTTCAGTTTGACTTCGAAGTCCTCTCGGGCTGAAATCCTTTGAGGCAGCCGGATGTGTCCCACATACATTTCCAAACTTGCCACTGAGGGTGGCTCTTTCATCCCTCCGTGTTGAAAGCCCCCAGGCAGGCGCCGACCTCCAAGCAGGAGCAAGTTCGGCGTGTAGCACAGAAGGAGCGATGGCCTGTGAGGCGGAGCGTGGCAGGGAAGCTGCTGGAGATGTAGACTGAGCCCGAATCAGGTAGGGCTCTCTGAACTGGGCTGGGGGTTGTGGAGTTTCTGGTCAGTACTATGGGAAGCCACTGAAAAGCATCATACAGGGGAATTGGAGGGAAGTGGAAACATTTGATCTACACGTTGGTAGTAAGAATTTTCAGGCCTGTGGATTGGGTGTTGGGTGCATGGAAAAGAGATGAATCAAGGATTACACCCACTATTTTCTACTGTTTCCTTTACAGCATCTATTGTAATTATTTCCTAGTCTTTTTTTCTTCCTTTGTGTATTTTCCCAGTTAGATCCATGTCTACTTTTCTTCTGGTGCTTAATAAATATGTGTTGAGTAAATGATTGAAAAGAGCGCAATGAACACTCCCTTCACCCCGTAACACAGACCGACCTCTTGCTCTCAAGTGGCTGTGTACAGAGACCCATCACCACATTGCTGAAGTCATTTTTCTACTAAGGGACATGTAGTTCCTTCCCAGAGTTTCGCTATTTCAAAAAAATGCTGGAAGGTCATGTTTATGTATGTGTCTGTGCATTTCGGCTAGTATTTTTCTCCAGGATCGAAAAGTAGAATTGGAAGGGCTAGTCTTAAGCTATATGTTATTATAAATTTAAATGGGTATTGTCAGTTTGAGTTCTAAAAAGGTGTACAACTTACATTGCCACCAACACCATGTGAGTGCCTTTTCTCTGTACCGTTTTTTGTTTTTTTTTTTTTTAATGTTGATTATTTTTGAGAGAAAGCATGAGCCGGGGAGGGGCAGAGAAAGAGGGGGACAGAAGATGCCAAGCAGGCTCCATGCTGACATTAGAGAGCTCAATGTGGGGCTGAAACTCAGGACCCCTGGGAGATCATGACCTGAGCTGAAGTTGGGGGCTTAACCGACTGAGCCACCCAGGTGCCCCTCTCTGTACTGTTTGTATTAGCATTTGTGAAAATTCTGCAACTAGCAGGCAAAAGATTGTCATTATAATGTACGTTTCAAAAAATATTTTTAAAGGTGAAACTCTTTCATTTTTAGTTTTATTTATTGCCATTTATATTTCTCCAGTGAATTACCTAAAACAATTTATTCTTTAAAAAAATTAAGCTGTTGTCTTTTTATTACTGGTTTATAGCAACTCTTTTTTGGTATGAATGTAAATCTTTGTATGTTACATGTAATATACATATTTCTTCCCCTGTCTGTTATCATCATTCATTTAGAAATGTTTGATTTAAAAAATGTTTTTAAATGTTTATTTATTTTTGAGAGTGAGATAGACAGAGTGTGAGTGGGGGAGGGTCAGAGAGAGAGGGAGACACACATCTAAAGCAGGCTCCAGGCTCTGAGCTTTCAGCACAGAGCCTGATGTGGGGCTCGAACTCATGGACCATGAGATATTTGATTTTTTTTTTAAAGAAAATCTGTTGTTTTCGTCTTGTCACACATAGATTTCTCTCACCCTCTAAGTGTATATTTCTCTATTGTTTTCTAATATAAAATTTTCATTGTGCTTTAGCTCCATAATGTATTTAAAAACCCACTTTTGTATACTGGTAGGTAGGTAGTAAGCTTAACTTTTTCAAAATAGATAACTGATAACATTAACAGCACCATTTTTTAATTTACCACTCTGTCAAAGTGACAGTGCTAGTAAAGTTAACTTTTTCAAAATAGATAACTGATAACATTAACAGCACCTTCTTTTAATTACCACTCTGTCAAAGAGACAGTGCTGTTTTAGCGTAAGCCTTCTCTTATGCTTGGGTTTCGTCCTAAACTCCCTCTTCTGTTCTCTAGATCTCTTTGTATTGGAGTCATGACTGTTTTAATAACTGTCTTCATGACCATTTTTCTTCAAAATGTTGTTGGCAATTTTTGTATGTTGACTCTATACATAGACATAACCAACTCATCCAGTGTTCCCTCCACCAACTTCTGTGCCATATAATATTGGACTTTTTATTGGAATTGATTGAAATTACATCCAATTTATTATAGTTTAATTGGGGGGAAATTTGACCACTTTATACTACGTAGTCTACCCTTATAAGAAAATATGGTATGGCTCAGCGCTTACTGATTATTTTATATTCCTTCAGGAAAGTTACAGTTTTCTTTTTCTTTTTTTTCTCACGTATTTGACATGTAATATTGTGTAAATTTCAGGTGTAGAACAGGTTAATTTGAGATATTTACTTATTTTATTGAAGTGTAGCTGACATACAGTATTATATTATTTTAATGTGTACAATGTAGTGATTCAGTGTTTAGTATATAAATTATGAAATGATCACCACTACCATGTTACTATGTAAAGTTGTTACAATATCATAAACTATATTCCTTATGCTGTACATTGCATCCGTATGTCTTATTTATTTTATAACTGGAAGTTTGTACCTTTAAATCCCCTTCCCACATTTTGCCCATCTCCCCACCCACCTCTGGCAACACCAGATTCTCTCTATGAGTCTGTTTCTGTTTTGTTTGTTTTTTTATATTCCATATATAAGTGAAATCATGCAGTATTTGTCTTTCTTTGACTTATGTCCGTTAGCATAATAACCTCTAGGTCCATCCTTGTTGCCACAAATGGCAAGATTTCATTCTTTTTTATAGCTGAATAATATTCCATTGTATATTGGAATTGTACGTGTATATGTGTACCACACATGTATACCACATATGTATATGTATATCACAACTTCTTTATGCATTACTCTAACAGTGGACACTTCGGTTGCTTCCATATCTTGGCTATTGTAAATAATGGTGCAGTGAATATAGGGGTGCATATATCTTTCGAGTTGGTGTTTTTGTTTTGTTTGGGTAATTACCCAGTCATGGAATTACTGGATTGGTTGGTAGTTCTATTCTTAATTTTTTTGAGGAAGCTCCATACTGTTTTCCATAGTGGTTGCATTGTTGTGCTTTCTTTCCTACCAGCAGGGCACGAGGGTTCCCTTTTCGCTTCATCCTCACCAACACTTGTTATTTCTTGTCTTTTTAATAAGAGCCATTATGACAGGTGTGAGGTGATATCTCATTGTGGTTTTGATTTGCATTTCCCTGATGATGAGTGATGTTGAGTGCCTCTTCATGTGTCTGTTGTCTATCTGTGTGTCTTTGGAGAAATGTCTGTTGAGGTCGTCTGTCCGTTTTTTAATTGGGTTGTTTGTTATTGTTTTTATATTGAGTTGTATACAGATATGTTTATGTCTTATAATTACTGCAGGTTTTTTATAAAGGCTTGTGCATTTCTCAACTTTTTTCTATATGTTTTATAGTTTTATATCCAGCTACATTATTGAAACCTTAGTTCCCAATGGGCTAGACTTAAAACAATTAGTTTTTTTTTTCTCTTACTCTTTGATGCTTTTATCTCCTTTAGCCGCAACCATCCAATACTGCTTTGTCAAAGCTACAACCATCCAATACTGCTCTCAGTCTGTTATCCAGAAACACATAATAAAATATTAGCTGTTAACTAAGGTGTTGGCAGATAATTGGGAAGTTAGATAATGGCATTCATTTCTTACCCTATTTGCCCTCGTGCTGAGTGCTCATTTCCTCTGCTTTGCCTTGACCCTTTCAGACTGCATTGCCCAGGCTTCTGGGGCACTGGTGAGAGACTGGAGGGAGGGCTGAGGAAGGAAGAAGTCATTATGGGTTATTTGTTTTTACCTGTGATGCTACTGCAGTCCTCATGAAGGAGTCCATCTCCCGATTTTGTCATAGTTTTGCTTTAACAGACACCTTCCCTTTCCTATCTCTATTTGTCCATTTCCTAAACCATTGCAATGGTTTTCTTTTTAATTTCAACCTACATCAAATTTTTATGTGGAAAATATGTTAATTTTAAAAGCTACATATCATTCAACAGATCTGCTTTGAGCATCTACAGTGTGTTAGGCATGAAGATACAGAAATAAAAGAAACTGCCCTTGTTCTCAAGGGGTTCACAGGTTAATGATGAGGTGCTAAAATCCTGCACCTAGCTAATTCCTTGGGACAAATGCTGGGAAAGGAGTAAACGCAAATACTGTAGCAGCACCAGTAAAGGGCCCCTAACTTAGTCGTAGTGGGCAGGGAAGGCTTAATAGCGAGGTCCAGTTGAAGCTACTTAAAAAGTTGCTTGGGAAAGAAAGGGTAAAAACATGAAGAGGTAAGAGAGCATGACCCATTGTGGTTATTGTCAGCACTGTGTAAGGCTGGAGTATAGAATATTTGTGGGGGTAAACAGAAGGTAGTCCAGAAGTAGGGTATCTCATGAAGGGCTTTACATAGTATAGTGAGATAGCATTTAGTTACACATTAACTGATGTGCTACCTTCCCCCCCCCTTTCTAGAGCCTAGGAACCATCCTTCCATGCTACAATCATCTAGGATTGTCTATGTTTACTGCCCTAGGACAGGCTGTTCTAGAAACAGGAAAATAAGTTTCCACCAGACTCTAATCTGTTTAAGGAAAGGACTTATCTCCAGGTGTCCCCAAAGCCTGCAATAGCTCCTATTTGTACTTAATCAGTGATTGTTGAATTGATGAAGAAAAGAATCAGATTCTTGGTGGTTGTGTTTCAAGAGCTTATTTTGAGTTCTAAGGACCCATGTTCTGAAGTTTCAATAGCTCATGTCCCAAAGGCACAGGTCATCAAGTTAAAGACAAATATTCTAGATTTGGAAAAGCAGAAGTCAGTTAGAGATAGTTTTTTGTATACCAGACTAGATGATTGTTTTACCTTTGGGGAAATGATGTACCCTGATGGAAAGCAGTGATGTTCACTGGAACACTAAATGCTGATATGTGTTTGTGAAAAGGGACCTTTTCCATACCCCTTTTCAGGCACAGTCTGGAGATGGGAAGAACATATGATAAGAATCTTATATGAAGTCAGGGGGGTCAGAGAGCAGATGATAACTGTGCTTATAATCTCAATGGAGCCAGGAGTAGTGACAGTTTTATAGAAGTTTCCCTCCACTCTGCATAGTATGGGTGTAGTGGAGTAGACAGGACCATGTGCAATAGTTAAGCAGAAAGACCGTGTAGAATTTCCTTTTGCCCCATAAAGCATGTGAAACAACTACATATGTTCTGGATGTAGCTGAGAGAGAGAGAGAGAGAGAGAGAGAGAGAGAGAGAGAGAGAGAGAGATACTGACAGACAGATGGACACCAACCTGAGGAAACATAATAGGTAGGGCAAGGAGAATGTAGCTGTGTCCTATTATAGCCCAGCAACTATAAATTAGGTGGAATTGATGGTGTCTGAGCTGATGCTAAAGGACCCAAGTGAACACCAAGGGCCAGGTTTTTCTCCTTCGCTTCCCCTTGCCTTGGTACACTTTACAACCTGAGATACTTAGATGTATCCAGGTGGAAGGGTGGGAAAAGAAATCCTGAATTAACTGAGAAAACCCTGAGTTAAATTAAAACTAAATTTCCTGCAGCACTGGAATGAGAACACAAAATAAACATTGAGATGAATGATAAAATAAAGAAAGGTGTGTTTGCACACTCCTGCATTTTTAGGCTGAGATTTTTATCATTATTATGTTATTAAATATGGGCTTACGTATGCACAAGATGGTGGCTATCATTCCTTCATTCAGCTTTTACTAGGTACCACATGTAGAGAGTGAGGTGAGGTACAAATATGAATAAGACAGACTCCCTGACCTCAAGGGTTGCACAGTAAAGTTGGGGAGAATAGCATGAATAGAGTTACAGGGGGATATAATGGGATCTTGCAAGAGTGGAGCAGAGTATAAAATTCATGGGAACTTTAGATAGTGTTTAAATCTATTAGAGGGATTCAGTGGTGGCTCTTTGGAGGAAAGAGGTTTTAGCCAAAACATAAGAGATGAGTAGGAGCTGGGCAGGTAAACATTTAGGTGGAGCGACTAGCATGTGCAAAGGCACTGAGGCACGAGAGAGTATTGGTTGTTGAGAGATGTACAAATGTTTTAGTGTTGTCTGAATGAATATGTTGTGGTGGTAGCACAGGGTGGGTAATGCGTAAAGACAATACAGGGCAGGTCATAAATGAACTTGTTAATCACGCAAAAGAATTTCATTTCGTTAGATAGAAATCAATGAAAAAATTTCAGCAAGGGGGCAACACAGCACCGTAACCAGATCTACCTGTTGAAATAATCACTTTGGCAAGGTAAACCAGACTTGAAATTAAAGGCAGTGAGATCAGCAGGGAAGACTTTTGGACCCCTAGTACTTACAGCCATGTTGCAGATTGCTGTCATTTATGAACGTCTACCTTTTTGTCAGGCACCTTACACATTTGTTCCATTTTTTCCTCATACCAGCCTTATGGGGTGGCTAGACCTACGAGTCAGATGACCAACAAGTTTCCAAAATTGTTATCCTTTCCACTCAAATATTCGTCTCCACTGTCAGCCCAGGAAAAGGATGCTGAAGGCCTGGATGAGAGTAGTAGTGGAGAAGGACATGAGAAGCCTGACGTGGGAGATATTTAGGATTCAGTGATTAATTGGATGTGGGGATAAAGGGAGAGTTAAAGCCTGGGCATATAGCCACATTTCCTGTTAGGGCAGTGGGTGGGTGGTAGAGACATTTGACAGGAGATAAAAACCAGGAGAGGAGCAGGGTCTCTGGGGAGGGTGTTGAGTTTTAGATATGTGCTTTTTGGTGTCATTCATGACATAAAGAATGGGGTGATTAGAAGTCTGCGTAAATTTGGTGGAAGGATAACTGCAAGGGGAGATGGAGATGCTGAGAAATTATGCCCCAGGCCACTAGACCCCTACAGTCTTAACTGATGAGATCTGTCTTCATGAGATACCTCTCTCACCCTCTGGAGTGCATGTGTCTTACCAAGGCTTCCAAAATACTTGCTGTTTCTTGGCTGATTAACTTGGTGCCATCTGTAGAATAGACTAAAGTGATATTCTTTGGTGTGCTCAGATGTGCCAGCCCATTCAGAGTATATTATGACAGAGGGAGAGTTATAGCCTTGGGGCAAGGCCATACACAAAGACTGTTGTCCCTTCCATATGTGAATGTGAACTGTGTCTGATCTGTTGTTTTGATTAGACAGAAAAGAACTCATTGCCCAGATCAATAGCTTGTACTTGTAGCTGAGACAGCACTAACCTGCTCTAACAAAGCTGTGGTGACCTCACAGTTGTCACCACAGCTGCACTTAGAGGTAGTATTGATGGAGTTTATAGCAGTCCATTGTCATCCTCCAGGATCCACATGGTTACTTCAAGAGTCAGACTGGTGAATTAAGTGGAGATATGATGAGGACTGCCACTCCTGCCATTGTTCCCAGCATGCAGTAATGTTTCTGATTTACTGTCTTGGCTGAAGGGTGATTGGTGGTGGAGTTTGGCCTTCCCCACTATAATGTGTTAGGTTGCGAATGACCCTAGTTATCTGTCAGGTGGCTAGGAGGGAGGCAGAAGTAAATTTTGATATTTGCAAGTGTTTTCTTGCAAAGCAGAGGCCTTTGTGTCATCTTCAAGCAAGGGGAATGTTAACTTTTAAAAAGGAGGAGTAGGCCTCTTTTAGGCCCAGAACGGGCCTGGGAATCTGGTGTTTTGAGGTTTTTGAATGCCTTAACCCAGGTGTCCCATTTCCCAGTCTCAGGGTGCCATTTTTTTCCAACCTGGGTCCTTGCTCTGGCATAGTGGACTTGCCAGAGTTGAGATTAAATTTCTCTGGAGCCTGTTAACTTAGACCTGATGTTCAGATGGCTCTGTCCTCCAACTTTAGGGGTTAGAGTCTCTTTGAGGCTGCCAAGAGGCCTCCTGACTTTCTCACTCTTCAGCATTATTAATATTTTGGACACGATCCGTCTTTGTTGGGGGTGGTGTTGTCTTGTGCACTGTTGGATGATTAGTAGCATCACTAGCATGTACATACCAGAGCCAGCAGCACCCCATCTTCTCCCCAGTTGTGGCAACCAAAAGTATCTCCAGAGATTACCAAATGATTGCTCATGAGGGCAAAGTTGACCCTGTGGAGAACCACTGCATGAGATAAAAGGTTGTTAGGGTGGAGCAAGGTGTTATGTGCTTCAACTGTCCTGATGTCATATGCCCTCCGCCCTCTCCCCTGATACAAAAAAAAAAAAAAAAAAGTGAACCTGATTCTGTTCAAACCTTAGAACACATTTAACAGGTGTAGTGGGTAATGTAGTGCACTGCCCACATTTCCCTTCAGGACTGAGGTAATCATTTCCCAGCATCTAAAAATGTTGGCCACGGAGGGTTCACAGCTGAAGAAGATTGCCCTCAGCTGAAGGAAGCTGCCTTGTGCAGGGTTTCACACCCTCTTTGTAGGCACCTGCATCTAGTGACCGCTTAATAGGATAGTATGCTGTCTCTTTGCCACAACAACTTTAAAGGGCCATCCTACCTCCAGAGCTCCCGTGGGATAGGCAGTGGCCTTTGCTGCAACTTCACTGCAGTTCACTTTCTCTCTGTGTAGAGTCTAGCTTCTTTCACTCAAGTGTTCTTCCTGAGAGCAAACCCCAATAAATAGATCTTTCACACGTCTCTCTCTTAATGTCTATTCCCAGTGAACTCAACATAAGAGAGTTGGTCTGAGGAAGCAGACAATAAAGTAGAATTTTAGAGTGGAATAGCTCACCAGCCAGCTGGCACTAAGGATCCCATGACCAGTGGGAGGGGAGTTCTAAGACCTGGCATGTCATAGTAGTGCAGTTGTTAAATCTTTTGCTGGTGGGGAGCTGGGATGGGAAGCAGTTGAAGGGAATGTGTTGGCAGGTGCAGTATCTCAAGCATTTGAAATGTTCAAGGGATGTGAAATCATTAGGATGATGGACTTAGATGGCCGAGTGCTGAAGAAAGACAGTTAAGTCTGATGATGCAAAATGTTAGTAATGCTGAGGTTTAGAAGCCCTGATCTGATGAGTTCAAATATTTATGAATTAACTGTTTCATTAGGGTGTACACATTCTATAATTGTGTCCACATTTATTAGCTGGAATTCTGTTTTTAATAAAGGAACTTTTTTAAATTTGTCATTATCTAGGTTTCCTTGATTATTCTAACATTTTCATTTTAGGGTAATAGAATAGCTATGGAAAGGGTCAGTAGGAAGTCAGGGAATCATTACAATTTTTTCTGCAGGCCTAAATTAAGTATAGATAATTGCATAATTTAGGAATGAGAACCAATAAGATTTGGCAATAAATAGTTACTGAGGGCACGCAGAAGTTAGAATGACTCTTGGTTTTCTCACTGGGTAGATGACAATGCCAGTCATTTAGAAGAGAAAAACAAGGCAGATGAGAGATTTGGAGACATTGAGTTTGAGAAGTGTAGTAGATGAAGTGATCATTCAGCAAGTCTGCACTTCCTCTTTCTTAGCTTCTATGAGAAAACTACTTCTCTGAGCCTTTGGTGTTGTGCTTGGCTGCATGACGTGCTTTCACTAACAGAATATGGATAGAAATGATAGTGTGCCCTTTCAAAGGCTAAGCCATAAGAGGAACTCTGTGTTTCTACTCAGGGAAGGAGCATCCAATCCCTACCATGAAAATAAAAGGTCCCTTCAGTATGGGACTCAGAACAAACACATACGGAGTGGATCTGAGCCAAAACCACAGCTTAGAGCAGAGCTGCCTAGTTGAGCCCAGTCTAGGTTGGCTGAATTGCAGTCAACCTGCGAATTCATGAGCATGAGAATCAGTGTTTTTTGCCATTGAATGTGTTATGTGTTATTGAATGGTAGTGTGTTATTTGGGAGTAGGATGGAAACAAAAACCCTGAGGGTCACACAAATGAAAATATGTAGTAAGGAGTTGTTATGTGCAATTCTCAAAATTAAGTGAAGATCACAAAGGGAAAATGAATAAGGGCCAAAGACAGAACCTTAGGTAAATATTCACATACTGACCATTTGTCATTTGGACAGGCTCAGTTCTGAGTATTGAAGGTATTTCTTTATTCTGTGATATTATGTACTTTAGGATATAAATGAGGGTATGTATTACTATAATAATTCCCTGTATATGCCACCCAATCACTTAGAGCTATAATATGCACATGGATTCTCTGGATTACCTAGAGAAGATAAAATAGCAATCTGTACATTTCTTCCTGAATACAACGCTTTCCCTCCCAGGGCGGGTCTTTCATTTGATTTTGAAGGGAAATGGATCCTAATTCTCTTGGTTTTCCATTCTAGCTTGTTTTCTTGGTGGGGTTCTGCTTCCACAGCAAAACATCTCTTTAGACTTGTAGGTCTGTTTCCATCAGAAACCATTCTGTATGTCAGTCTTAGAGACTGATTAGTCAGTTTCTATCCATCTTTCCTCAATAGCCAGTTGAGAAAATTTTATTTATTTCCTTTATGGCATTGAAAAGTCAGTTGTATTCTTCAAGGGTTAGTTTCCATTTTTATGTTAGTGCTCTCTTTTCCCCTCTCCCGCTTCCCCACTCCCTCTTCTCTCCTTTTCTTCTCCTTAAGCCCTTACCCTCTCACCCCCCAACTCTGCCATTCGCTGCCATTGGTAATGACATTTTCTGATTCCTTCAGGTACTATGAAGAGGATTAACTGTTGTTTTTACTCTTGTGTACCAACTCTACAGGTACATAGATTTTGTTTGTTTGTTTGTTGTTATTGTTTGCCAGTAATATAATGTTCCCCTTCCTTTTAAATACCACAGTTCCTGTTAACTGCTACAACCACAGTAGCATCATTGACCACAAAAATGCTTTTATTCTGGTGGGGCCTGGAGCCTCTGCTCCAAGTCTTGATGGAGACAGACACAGAATTATATTTAAACCAACCTCATGAAGTGGGTTGCAGATGCTCTTTCTCCCAGACAACCCTTCAGAGCAACTTCCTGTTCTCATGAGGAACAAACCCGAATGAATTACTTTATGCAGAAAAGACAGAAAAAAGAGAGAGTCATTTCCTCTGCTGAGATTACGACTTGACACTCATTCATTTAAGTCAGACGTTTAATAGAAAGGGGGAAGTTCGGACAGACAGCTAATTATGGAGAAGATGATGCGTTTAATTTTAGAAACACTGAATTTCAGTATCTATGGAGGCCAACTAGTATTGGGATGCATGGTATTAGTTTGTCTTTTAGCATGCTGAATTTGAGGTCTGGGGGGACTTTTATGTAGAGGTGTCCAGTTGACAGGACTGACACACAGGGGAGACGTCAGGGTCACCGTTACAGATTTGGGTGTTATTCTTGTTTTTAAAGCTCTGAGAGGTGGTAGAGAAACACATGGACTGATAAAAGCAAAGGCTGAGGATTGAGCCTTGGGTTGCACCCAATTTAGCAGAAGGAAGAAGTAAAACCAATGAAAGAGAAAGATGAGCATGTGTAGTAGGGAAATTGTGACAATACAGTCTCTTGCCTGCTAAGGCGGATAGAATTCTGCGAGTGTAGGCGTAGTTGTGAGTGTCTCTGGCTAATGAGAGACCGGGAGCATGAAAGCTGAGCAAAAGCCATCTGACTTGATGACCAGGAACCACTGGGGACAATTGAGAAGCTAGTTTCAGTGGACTGGCATGAACTGGAACTGAGTGCCTGTGATTAGGGAGAGATTTAGTAGTGAGTAAATGGGGGAGAGGGAGACAGACAACCTTTCAAAAATGCAGGCAGGAAATGAAGAAAGAAAAAGAACTCCAGGATTAAAGTCATTGTTACCAAACTCCGGTGAAATGACTTCAGGGCTCTTCACTGCTCTGGCCCTGGGATGCCTTGGATTTTGTGATATTTGTTGGCTGAGTAGGCTCCACACCCAGTGTGGAGCCCAGTGCGGGGCTTGAACTCAAAACCCTGACTGAGATCAAGACCTGAACTGAGATCAAGAGTCAGACGCTTAACCAACTGAGCCACCCAGGCACCTCTGATATTTATCAGCTTTTAAAAAATCTGCTGTTTGTTATGATTTCTCATTCTAAAGAAGTGTTCCCTTTAGTACCTTATTTCATGTTTTTCAGTTTATATTCTTTTTCCTAAAAGATGCTACTCATATCGCCTAAGCTTCTGGTCCTCTGGAAGCTTTGGGTCCTTCCCACCTTTGGATCCTTCCCAGCAAGAATCTATGTTCATGTAACAGATTCATCAGTAAGGGGATTACTTCTCTCTTGTCTTCTTGGGTCCAAGAACAGTTTTGGTAGAGATGACTTCTAACTTATGTTAGAACATGTTAATATGGTGGTCGTGAACAAGCACAGCAGTTAAGTTGTCCTGAATATTGAAAGCGTACTTTATTTTGGCTCCTCTCCATGTTGGCCTTTCTTCCTTTCCTTTAACCTCCTATTAGCACAGACTGGTTGAGCAGGTTAGTTACTAATACTTTGGAAGATATCTTAATGGGTGTGATTGAATGAACCTTTGTCATCTTGAAGTTCTATATTTGTTGCAAAGAATAGGACTTCAAGGATAAGGGAGGCAGGGCTGGAAGAATCAATTAGTATCTGGGACAAGGCAGGGGAAGTGGCGGCAGAGAGAGAATGGCCATGGGGAAGAGGTGAGTAGCTCTAAGGAAGAATAAGTGAGCCAGCCATCATAGAGGTTTTGTCCAGGTAAGGGGTCTGGAGTAGGGGTGGCTGGATTTTCTGGGATTGGCCAAGGACATGGGCCCAGACTCACAGGACAAGGGAAGAGTTGAAGTTATACGGGGAGGATACACAAGAAAGAGACAGAAGTGCAGAAAGTGAGGTGATGTCAGGGGTGAGTGTGGCTGCCTCAGAGACACCTCCAGAGCACCCCGCTCACAGGAAGAGCTTGTTTGATCACTGACTCATTGTGGGCCTGCTCTTCCTGTGCTTTAGTTTCCCCTTCTGTAAGATGAGAAGCACCACAAAGGGCTGTGCGGAGGAAAAGCTAAGAAAAATAGACCCAAAACACTAGTGGTAGATACATTCTCCTATGGTTTCTATGGCAATAATCTTGGGCTGAAGTTTAAAAAAACCATATAAAGTGAGTAAAATACTTGTCTACTTGTTAGTAAAGTGCATTTCAGATTGAGATTTTTCTCTTATGAGGGGTTGTTGCTAAAAGAGATAGTTTTCCTCAAGAAAACCCCCAGTCTCAGGGTCTCTACTTTGTCATTGAAATGCAGAAGCTGAATTTGGCACATATTTTTTGCTGTAATGAAATAGATGGTAAACAAATATTAGTTCTCTCATGTCAAATAATATCTATTGAGTACCTACCATGTGCCACCATGCCAGCATTGTAGTTCTATCTCTGGTGAGACTGCAGATAGAAAGGGTAGATTCAGCCTTAAATAAGTGTAGCAAGGGGTACCGCTAATTACAGTCACATGAGACTAAGGCTCTGTGTATTCCACAGGTATGCTCTGACAGATCAGACAAGGAACAGGATCGCAGGGTACAGATGTCAGACAAGTTCCACAAAGGAGCTGACACACGAACTGGGCCATGGAAATGTTCAGTGAGGAGGGGCTCAGGGAGCGAAATGAAGGGCAGGAAGACTTGGGAGGAGGATTTTGCACTTTGGCATTACATTCCAAGTCAGATTATTAGAATGATAATTTCTTAGAAGCTGACACCATATCTGATTCATCTTTGCATGTCCCCGTGACTTTTCCTAGACCTTTGCCCCCAGTGGAGCCACAACAATTCACTCTCTGGTCTAAAAATGATTCAGTAGCCTTCCATTGATTATGAATGAAATCCAGTGCTTTCTTCTGGACTTTGAAGCCCTGCATGAAATGTGTCAATTTTGAACTGCTCTTTCCTTCTTGCCATGTGACTCTAACACTTGTTTTGTGATTGGCTGTTCTCCCTCTCCAGGTTTCCATGTTTCCTCAGAGGGGTCTTGTTTGACCAGCTTATTTAGGTAGGCTCCTCATCCTCTATCATGATTTTCTTTATTGTTGTATCCTATTACTAAAATATTTATTGAATAAATTAAATGTTGATTCAAATAACAATAATGATATTAGCAAAAGTTAATATTTGTTGAGTGCTTATTAGATACTGGGCATTATGCTTTTTTTTAATTTTTAATTTTTTTGTAACTTTTTTTGTGGCAAGGATACTTTAGATCTATTTTTAGCAAATTCCAAGTACATATTATTAAGTATAGTTACCATGTGGTACATTAGATCTCTAGAATTTTCTCATATTGCAACAGAAAGTTTGTATGTATGCTGTATGCTTACTTTATTATAGATACTACCCCATTTAGTCCCCAGAGTAAACTCATGAGGTAAGTAGTATTATTATTTCTATTTTACACAAGAGGAAACTAAAACTTGAGAGGCCAAGCAGATTGGCCCAGGAAACACAACTAATGATATAGTGACAGTTTAGAAATCAGGAAGTCTGACCTCAGAGCCTGTGCTTTTAAACATATTTACTTAATACTTTTTTTTTTAACGTTTATTTATTTTTGGGACAGAGAGAGACAGAGCATGAACGGGGGAGGGGCAGAGAGAGAGGGAGACACAGAATCGGAAACAGGCTCCAGGCTCTGAGCCATCAGCCCAGAACTCACGGACCGCGAGATCATGACCTGGCTGAAGTCGGACGCTTAACCGACTGCGCCACCCAGGCACCCCTACTTAATACTTTTAAATACTACTTCTTGAAAGTGTATAACTGCACAAAGCATTAGCAAATGATTACTATATATTTATTTCAGAGCAGCCTTGTATTCTGTGAATTTTTGTTATTCAAAAATTGTTTTAAATGTTTATTTATTTTTGTGAGAGAGAGAGTGTGCACAGACACACAGACACACACACACACACACACAAAAGAATGGGGGAGGGGCAGAGAGGGGACAAGATGATCTGAGGCAGGCTGTGTGCTGGCAGGAGGGAGGCTGATGCAGGGCTCAAACCCATGAACCATGAGATCATGAGCTGAGTCAGTCAGACGCTTAACTGACTGAGCCACCCAAGTACCCTTGTATTCTGTGAATTTTTAAATGATCAAGGATATTAGTTTCGAATATTTTGCTACAATTTCTATTATCATCCATGGCATCAAATAATATTTTGTTCATTAGCAAAAGGAAAAATGAACTGAATTCTCTCCTCACATTTTCCTTGCCCACAATTTATGTGATGCTAATGGGCTTGTATTCAGTGGAGAGTTCCCAAGCAAATGCATCTCAAACATTTCTGTGCATAAGAATTACCTGGGGATCTTATTAAAATGCAGTTTTTGATTCATTAGGCCCTGATAGGGTCTGAGAGTCTGCATATCTAATAAGCTTCCAGGTGAGCTGATGCTGTTAGTTGGGGGTCCATACTTGAGCAGCAGGGTTCTAAGGAATGAGTATAACATCAAATATTTGGGTTTTTTTTTTCTCTCCTCATCAGGGGAAATAAGTTCTGATAATTGGGCATCTGGGTACTGATGTTGGTAAGGACTGAGGATTAGGATACATAATTATACTAGAATTTAATCTCCAGGAGATCAGGGTTCTTTTCTGTCTTCTTCACCAATATGTTCTGAGTTCCTGGCACAGAGAGCTCCATAATTGTTGAAAGAAGAGAATTTGTCCTTGCTTGGGGAGAGTAGATAAGAATTTATAGCCTCATTCTCCCATTCCTTCCCAGTTTTGTGGTTGAATGGAATCTACATACCTTTTCATTTTTTTTAGGAAAGTGAAAATCCCTTCCTATATAGCTACTCACCTGAAGAGAGGCATAGGAGACCTATGTGGGAGAAGGAGAGAGAAAATGGGATCCCAAGACTTGAACTTCTACTTTGATTAGTAGTCAAGTCCCTTTTGGATTTGTCTTCTTTCATTTAAAGCCACGTGCAGAGATGGTTCCCTAATGCTCTGGAATTGAGAGGGTTCCTGAACACATTCATTCATTATGTATGTGAAAGCACCATTCTAGGGACTTGAGATGCGTTGGTGAACACACAAAGAAAACTTCTATCCTCATGGAACTTTTATTGTAGCTAGTGGAGACAAATAATAAATGAATAAGTATATGTGATAAGGAGATAAATGAATAGGTGATAAGGGGAGACATCGATCAGGGTAGACAAAAAGACAAAAGGACAAAGGAAGTGTAGATCAAGGTAGGAGAGTTAGTTACAAGAGTATGAGGTGGAGGGAGGTCATAGTATTAAATAGGGTGGTCAGAGTAAGTCTCATTGAAAAAATGACATTTGGGTAGAGACTTGGGGAGAGTAAGGGAGATTTTAGGGCTTTGTCTGTTACCAAGCTGAGGTGACAACTGGTGCAAAGGGACCTGAGGTAGCAGAGTTGCTGGCATATTCTCAGGATAGCAAGGAATTCAGTGTCAAAAGTGAACTGAAGAATGAGGAGAATTATAGCAAGTAAGTCCCTCATCTACTCCCCTTTCTTTAAACTGTCCTGGTGATTCAGGATGATGGTGCCTGTTATTACGCAGATTTATTTGGAACTGATGGCCAAATAGTTTCCCCTTACAAATATGGGATTCTGATTGGTTGTTCTTGGTAAGGGAGTACAAGGGTAGAGAAGGAATCAATTCATTTAACAGCTTGTAATTTTTTTTTTTAAGTTTATTTATTTTGGGAGAGAGAGAGAGCGAGTGAGCAAGTGGGACAGGGGCAGAGAGAAAGAGAGAGAGAGAGAATATCCCAAGCAGGCTCTGCACTGTTAATGCAGTGCCTGATACGGGGCTTGAATTCATGAACCAGGAAATCATGACCTGAGCAGAAGTGCTTAACTGACTGAACCAGCCAGGTGCCTCAATCATTCAACAGTTTAGAGTAAAGACATGGATTGGTAGTGGGGGGGATGAGGCTTAAGATTAAGTTCTGGTTGACACTGTAACCTTGGCAAAACACCTCACTTTTACCTTTTATTTGTAAAAGGAGATGACTGGATTTGATAATCTCTAAAGATCTTTTCTCATAGTGACATTTACTTCTAAGGGTTACTAAAAGCCCTCTATTAGCACAGTCAGCACTGTGCTAGGTGCTTCAAGCACCTTCAGGAAGTTTGTAGTCAACTTGGTAAGACAGGATCTATATATAAAAGTGAAAGTTCCATGGGCATCTGGGTGGCTCAGTCGGTTAAGTGTCTGACTTCAGCTCAGGGCATGATCTCACAGCTTGTGAATTCGAGCCCCGCGTTGGACTCGGTGCTGATGCCTCAGAGCCTGTATCCTGCTTCAGCTTCTGTGCCTCCTTCTGTCTCTTCCCCTCCCCAACTTGCTCTCTCTCTCTCTCAAAAATAAACATTAAAAAAAATTTTAAAAAGTGGAAGTTCCAGATCAGCCCTGTGAGATGAGGTGGTAAGAACCATTTCTAGAAAAATATCTGGGTCCAGAGCTGGATTCACATCCCTTTAGAGATGGACAAGTGGAGCTGGCAGAGAGACATGGACAAAGGCAAGGAATGGTAATGTTATTGGTGTTCTCACTATAGCTGAGCAGATGTTTGATAGGGGAAAGTTAGGAAACAAGTTAACGGACGGGGCCTGTACATCTTTTTAGTATCTTATTTTAGTCCATAGCTGTGATACCCCCCTCTCAACAAACTATAATTTTGAGTCATTGAGAAGAAACAAAACTAAAAAATTATTCATCCTTTTGGAGGTAGCCAGCCTACCTCTTCCCTGCTCTGGGTAGTACTTACAAAGAGGGTACACCCAGAGATGTATGAAGCACTGTTTAGATAGACAGGGTCAGACTTCAAGGAGAGTGCTCCTTGGTCCTGTGCCATGGCTTACGTGTCTTCCCTGTGCAGGGGGAAGGCATTTTTTGTAGTATTCACTTGGATAAGTCCCCTTATTAATTAAGATATCCATAGCATATGCAATATGTACATCTTCTCTCCACTTCTATAACTTTATACCTTGCATAAGGAGAAGGAATACAAGAGGAGCTTGCTGGCTTACCCAGCTCAGAGCCACCCAGACAACTCACAGGTGAAACGCTTGTTTCCTGGGAGAATCTATAGGAACAAGCACGTGTGGATGTGGAGGGCTGCTGAACAAAGGGGCCATGGCACAATGTACTGAATGAAAAATGCAAAGAGAGCGCCTTGGCTGTGCTCCCTTCCTCAGCCACTTTCCCAATCTACATGACATTCTTTTAGTGATGTGCTTATGCCCTGCATCCTGGCCCCTTCCAAGTACACTTTGTTACCTTCCACAACTTCACTTCAGGAGACTGGCCTGGGCTTGTCTAATGTTAGGTGAGCCAGTTGTTAAAACCAGTCCTCCAGCTCCTGACCTTTCATTCTCCTAGCTTTACATGTCTGAGCTCTCATTCCAAGACACCAAAAACCCCTTTCCTTCCAGAAGAAAAGAAAATTGCTTTTGTGTGAGTCCCGTTGTGTGAAAAAAAACACACTTCCTGACAGAATGCTGTGGTCTGATCTGAAGATGGCTTTGGTTGAGGTTTCAAGAATTTTCATAACGAACAAGGGCTATAAGTAGATGAGCCTTAGACCAGAGTTGCTTTTGGTAACTTCTGTTAACTCCTAAACAAACATTTAGGGGGATGGATGATTCATCTCAACATGTCCTGGTGCCGTTTTACCATAATTGCAAGAGGCTATACAAAAAGAGGAAAGCAGTGAGGATTATTGGAGAAATCAATCATAGTCAGACAGTCTTTCCTGTCTTAAAATGCTGTGGTTATAGTAGCCACTGGACAGAAACTGTTTTGTTTGTTTTTCATTTGATAGACTTCTTCCATGAAGCCAGCTCCTCCTTATCCAGTCCAAAGGGTGGGGGGAAAGGAAAAAAGAAGAACACAAAACCCAAAACTGCCCTCCCTCCCCACCATGACTACCACGTTAAACATCCAATTATATTCTAAATTTTATATGCCATAAATAAAGGACACTCCCTTTAGATGACTTGGTTAGAGGAGTCTGTAATAATTTAACATGGTTGTTGGTTGTTTTCAATCTTTTTCTTCTCAAGGAAAACATAACTCAGGTCATTTGCTTGTACCTGTACCTTGTATATAGTGATTAATAGTTATTAAGTATAGATATAGCAGCAAATATAAATGAAATAGGTTCTCCCTGGTTGAGAGTATAGACATGTTATTTAATTGTGCCAGTGAATAAAGTCCTCTATCTGGACCATATTAGGGCCAATGAGGATCACATGTTGAAATGGCCTACAGTGCCCCCTTGGGAGCAGAATAAACAATGATGGCCAAGATGGCGTGACCCTAATGGAGGATTACCTGCATTGACGTGAGGAGCACAGGCAGTGGGATAGAAGCCTTTTTTCAGTTCAGTTTTATTTTTGTGACCTCATCGAAGATCATCTCTAGTAATCTCAATAGTACATTGTGGTCATTTTATGGGCTTCAGGAAAGAGGAGAAAAATGCAACATTATATGGGTCCCCACACCCAAGTAGGAGTTTAGGGTAGTTCACCCAGCTGGAAAACCACAAGGGTCAGGTGTGTGTGTTGGTCTTAAGCCCTCAGTTGTGTGTATAACTATCTCAAGTATCTAAACTCAGTGTTGTAAATTAGGCCCCAAGATTTCTGAGCCCACTTAAATCTGATCAACGTATTTTTTCTACAGGGAGAGTAAACTTTGCTCTCTCTCATGTACCTCAAAATGAACGTTCCTCAAACTAAACTCATGGTCCTCCTCTCCCTCCCTACCACCAATTCTACTTTCCTTGTCCTGAATTTCAGTAAATGACATTGTCCTCCACCCCTCTGTGTAGGCCAGAGATCTTTGGGTCCTTTCTGATTTCACTTCTCCTTCACCCCTATATCCAACCCATAGTTAGGTCTACCACTAAAATTCTCTCCATCCTCTCAGATGTCTTCCCATCCTCATCCTTTTTCACCTGTCATTCTGGCCACACTCTTGAACTCCAATAACTCATTTGTCACCCTAATATTGGAATGTTCTTTTAAAATCACATGATTGTGCCACTCATTCCTTTGCTATGGGTTTTCATTGACTTAGTTTAGCCTCAGATTCTTAACACAGCTTACCCCTACTGATTTGTCCTCTACCTGTGTAGATACACTGACTCTGTTACCCCTCCAGCCCCAGTTGAACCTCCTACTTGCTCTGCTCCAGCGTTACCTCATGTTTTTCAGTTCCTCAGATACAGCAGATGACACATAGTCTCCTGCTACCTCCAGGCTGTCCCTTTACCTGGAAACTACCAACCATTCCTCCCTCCTTTTTCCCTCCTCCTCAGCCACACATTTATATGCACACACACGTTTGGCTTAAATAACCTTCATTCACTACTCAGCTTAAATATCACTTTATTCAGGAAGGTCGTCTCGGATCCCCCAGACTTTATTAGGTCTCCTAGTTATAAGCTCTCATAGTCTCCAATGTTCTCACACTAGAAATTTCTTAATTATTTGTGTTCATGTATTTCATGTGTGTCTTCCCCACTGGGCTTTGCACTCCATAAGGGAGACTTCTTTTTCTTTTCACCACAGTGGACTCAAGTGCCTTGTGTTGTGCTTGGCACATAGGAGACACCCAAAAGACATTTTCTGCTTAATGCTGACTCCCTGTGTCAGGATGGTTTTGCCAGCAAGTAGCAAAATTCCCAGACTCAAATGTGCCTTGAAGATAAGGTTTGGAATTCTTTCACTTCTCTGAAAGCTCAGAGGCAGGACAATACTTCTTGGTTAGTATGGATTTAGCAGCCCAGTGGAGTCCTGCAGCCCTGCAGTCCTGCAGGGTCCTCTGCTTTCTACTGTGCTGGCTTCTTGACTCACTTTCCCTGTGTGGTCATCAGATAGCTCCCAGAGTCTGCTGCACTGCCCATCCAGGCTGAGAAGGAAGTGACTACATTCATGGACATGTTACAGAGAATCTAGGTTTAGGGTCTCCAGAACTAAAACAGCCCCAAGCGTGGGCTGTGGCATTCCCCGCCTCCTGGTACCACTAATTCAGCACTTTTAAAGACCCCCAAGATTCCATGAAAACCAGCACTTAGGTGATGTTCTTCACTTAAGATCTTTTAAATAAAATGTTGGCTGTTGATTAATTTACTGGCCTCTGTATACAGAGAGTAAGGAGAGACCAAAGAAAGAGGCAGGCCACTTTTTATTGGGGAGTGGGGAGGAGCCTACAGTGACCTGGGTCCCTCCGGAGGGTCAGCCAGTGGTCATGTCCTCTTAACAACCTCCTCCAACATTGGCCTGCTTCACCTTTTCTGAAATAGCTATGAAGGCATCTTGAATGTTTGGCTGTTCTAGTACCTTTTGAAATACCACCTTATTTTCATTTTGGAATAACATGGAGATGCTTAGGTTCTGAAGCTAAACAAGCAGTCCTCATGTATATATTCTCCTTTAGGTAATAGGCTTGAAGTATACTGAGTTTTAACTTCATGGTTAATTAAAAAGAGTCTAAATACCCTTCCAGGAGTCTGTTGGAACCAATTGTTAACCTTCAGATCCTTTACTTTAACACAACATTTAAACTCATATATATATATATATATATATGGAGAGAAAGAGAGTGGGGGCGTGGAGAGAGTATAGATTTTGAGAGTAAATAAATCAGGAGTTGACTTTTGGGAGTAAGGGAGTGGCAAGTACTGTGGCCAGGGCTTAATTCATGTTGAGTGAAGAACTCTTGGACAGTTGAAGTAAATCAAGGTCCTTGGTTGGCTTCCTTTTTTTAGTATTATTATTATTTATTTTGAGATAGAGCATGTGCACATGTGAGATAGAGAGGGAGCGAATGAGCATGTATGGGCATGTGCACTGGAGTGGGGGAGGGGGCGTGTGGAGGATCCCAAGCAGGCTCCAGGCTACCAGCTTGGAGCCCAACATGGGGCTCAATCTCACGAACTGTGAGATCCTGACCTGAGCCCAAATCAAGAGTCAGACACCCAACTGACTGAGTCACCCAGGTGCCCCTGGTTGGCAGCTCCTGGCCAGAGGCATGACAATGAGGTTCCAGTGTATCTATATTAGAGCTCATCCTCTGTGATATGTCTATTTTTTATTTTTCTGCTTATGACTTGATTAGACCCCATTGTGGTTCTTTTTTACCAGTATTTATTTTGTTGCTCTTAAAGCGACTTAGCACTTTAAAGATATTGGGGAAATTTGTGTTTTTTTCAAGTAAAAGTTTGCTCTCCGAGTGGGAGGAGGGGGCGGGGGTCACTGTGGGTATTCCCTCTCCTACTGATTTCTGAGTGAGAAGACACCTACTTTAGCTGACAGGCTGAAAACAAACTAAACAGCTGGAGCTTGTTCTTTTGATCTCTGCGATGTAGTATTTCCCCATCGCGTGTTTGCTGAGCATTGATTTCCACGGCAGATATAAGATGTCTGAGCATGTCAGTCACTCTTTCCCTTTGTTTGTCAACTTTTACTTTTTGTTTAATCAGGCAACCCCATGTGGGTGGAATCTTATTCATTGTTCCAAGTTGTGCATAATCAGACCACTTCAGGGTGTTTGCAGAGTTCTTGGTGCATAAAGTAATCCTGTCTCTGGGGGCTCCTCAGCTGCTGATCTGATGGGTATTTTCCACGTTAGCTTTGCAGGCTGAGCTATCTCCTTTGTGAGGATGGGAGACAAGGTCTGGGGGAAGACATGAGAAAACTGCTTTTCTCTTTCTGCTAACCTAAGCATTTGTCTGTAAGATAGCTGCAGAAAGCTTGAGGGCTAATGTGGGCATTAATTTGGAGTTGACCCAGCAGACTGGCTGATTGGGATAACTTCTTCCTTTATCTTTGCTTTGTGTATGTCCTTTCTGAAGTTTCAGTATCAACAGAAGAGGTTTCATTTCTTAAATTTTATTTATTTATGAGAGAGAGAGAGATCAAGAGGGAGCTAGTGAGTGAGCAGGGAGGGGCAGAGAGAGAGAGGGAGAGAGAATCCTAAGAAGGCTGCACCCTGTCAGTGCAGGGACTGACTCGGGGCTCCATCCACAAACTGTGAGATCATGACCTGAGCCGAAATGAAGAGTCGGGTGCTTAACTGACTAAGCTCCCCAGGTGCCCAAAGGCTGAATTTCTTAATGAATGAGCTCCATTCAGTAGTCAAGAGTATTTGAGTACTTTCAGGTTGAAGAATGAAAGAATCAGAAAAAGACAAACTCATTTCATTGAGTAGAGAATGACTCTTCTTTTACACTTGCCACTTATGCCCAAAAGATTGATATTATAATGTAAAATTACTTTATACACTTGAAAAACTAAATTCAATCTGAAAGGGTTTAATAATGGCTTTTAAGAGAGAATCTGGTTTACTTAGCTCATGTGTTCCTCCAGTTCTATCCCAGAAACCAAATTGATCTTTAAAACACATAAATTAGATTACACTATTTCCTCGTATTAAACCCTTCAATACCTTTCTATTGCTCTGAAGATAAAATCTTAACATGGCCTTTCTGACCTATGTTGTCTGACCTCTGCCTTCCCCTTCCAGCCTCATCTCATGCTAGCTTCCCCATCACCTACTATGTTCAAGTCACACTGCCCCTTCAGTTCCTGGAACCACCACACTCTCTTACCTCAGGGTCTTTGCACACACCGTTTGTTCTTCTCAAAATGCTTCTCTTTACTTGTGGGTTCTTTACATGGCTGTTTCTTTTCACCATTTGACTCTTAGGCCATCTTCTCAGAAAGGCCTTCTACAACCACACTAATAGGACACCTCCATTATTTTCTATTACTGCACCACAAGAACTGTGATTCACAAGGACTGTGCTTGTTATTTTTTTCTTTTCTCTCTCTCTTTTGAGAATAAGCAGATGATCTAGAAGAAATAATTATAGATTATTTAAAAAATTATGGTAGAATTTACATAAAATAAGGAGGAAATACTTGAAATGTTCAGTTTGATGAGTTTTGACAATATGTATGCCCATGTCATCACCACTTATAATGACATATGGAATATTTTCATCATTTGTGAAAGTTCCTTCATGCTCCTCTCTGATTGATTCCTCACCAGAGGTAACCACTTGCTGACATATGTTATCATACACTTAGTTAGCCTGTCCAAGAACAGGCAACACAATGCCTGAGATTCATTCATGTTTTTGTAGATATCAAAAACTTATTCCCTTTTATTGCTGAGTAACATTCCATTGCATGAATACACTAAAAAAATGGTCCTCCATTTTCTTATTGCTGATATTTTCGGTTATTTCCAGTTTTTGGCATTATGGGTAAGGCCATTATGAACATTCTTTTTTCAAACACTTTTTATAATTGAAGTATAGCTGACATACATATAATGAACATTCTTGTATAAGTACAGTAAAGCCTTGGTTTGTGAGCATAATTCATCCCAGAAACATGCTTGTAATTCAAAGCACTTGTATATCAAAGCGAATTTCAAGAACCATTGGCAGTCAGTTGTGATTATGTGACATTCAGTGTCACGTACTACTCATATTGCAAGACATTGCCTGTTTGTCAAGTTAAAATGTATTAGAAATGTTAGCTTGTCTTGCAGAACACTCGTAGAACAAGTTACTGGCAATCCAAGATTTTACTGTATTTTTATGTACATATGTGTTCATTTCCTAGGGACAAGTACCTAGAGATAGGGTTGCTGAGTCAAAGGTTGGATGTATGTTTAACTTTCTGAAAAAAGACCAAAAGCTGTCCATGTTTGTTTTATTCACTAAAATATACCCGATTTCTATTTCAAGGCCTGACCCATAGTAGTTATTTACTATCTCTTTATTGAATGATTTAATGCTCTTTTTAGTGTTCTGATTTCCTGAGAAGTATCTGTCCATTTCTCAAGGATGGCATTTTTATCGTGAAATTATGATTCGAGTGTAAACTCAAACCATCATTATGATTAAACAGACTTTGGCAAAGGACAGTGTGTAAGACCAGTTTTGAAATTTCAGCCTCAGCCTCAGCATTTTGGTTTGTTTTATTTTGCCTTCACTTCCTTCTCCTCTTCCTTCTTCTCCTTCTTTTCAGTTGACCACTACTCCCTAAGCAGAAAACCATTCTTTGCTAGCAGAAGCCAAGCCCTTGTGTAGGTTGTGGTTATAGTTTTTCCTCTCAAGAGATCAGAGTACTTTCTAAGGAGTAATTCAATCATTAGCACCTGTTGAGAAACCAGTGGGTAAAATATGCCTAGGGTCTTCAGAAGGTCAAAGGCAGAACTGAAGTTAGACCACTTAGCTCTCCTTATTCTTTATCAGAAACTCAGTAAGAAAACTCATTACTTCCTCTCAATAGCAGTGAGTCAGGCCAAAATCAACATTTAGTGGGTGGAGACAATGGGTGCTTCATTCAGAGTAAAGTTTCAAGGAGTCTCATTCCTGATTTAAAGTGACCTACGTGGGTTCACTCTTCTCTCTCAGAACGTTTATTCCTTTGATTTTCCTGGAAGACTTTGGGAAGCCTTGGGAAGGTTCTGGGAGTTTCTGTGACGTGAGTGTACCTGGATTATGGGGGGATGGGCATAAGGATGAAAGAGGGAAGAATCGTGTGGTGGGTGGGTGGGTGGCAATTGCATTGATTAAAAAAATCAGATGCTGGTTTGGTGAGTAGCTTCTTAAAAGGCAAAGTTCCTCTGCAGTTCATGAATATTTGCATAACCGCTCGTTAATGCTTGGGAGAACTGAATCACTGGGATGTCATGGGACAGCTTATTTCTCTTAAGGCTGGCGGAATCTTTCTGTGGTGGGCATGACCTGCCTGGGCCCCCATAACAGCTTGTAACATCCGGTGCAGAAGCTCCTTCATTTCTAGTAGTTGATTAGGGTTGTAGGGCTCATGAACACTAATGACTCAGAAAGCTTCTAGGAGTTAGATGGGGGAAATAAAGATCCTATCTCCCAAATAGGAGAGATAAAGGAGATAAAGGAGATAAAGATCTCCCAAGATAGGAGAGAACAGTATCTAGACAATATTTAGACTAAAGGACTTTAGTATTCTTCAAAGCCATTAAGAATAACCTCTTCATAATTCCCACTCTTCCTACTTCAAAAAATGTTTTATATCAACTTGTAATTTAAAAAAACCCTATAGCACAGGATAGCTAAAACAATATATCAGAAACTATTTTAAGGGAAGGGAAGGTAAACAGTTTTCTTTTTTATGTTTATTTATTTTTGACAGAGAGAGAGAGAGAGAGAGAGAGAGAGAGAGAGAAAGAGGCAGAGCACGAGTGGTAGAGGGGCAGAAAGAGAGGGAGACAGAGAATCCGAAGCAGGCTCCAGGCTCTGAGCTGTCAGCACAGAGCCTGACGCGGGGCTTGAACTCATCGACCCTGAGATCATGATCTGAGCTGAAGTCAGATGCTTAACCAACTGAGCCACCCAGGCGCCCCAGGAAGGGAAACAGTTTTACACCAAAACTGGGATGATATTGTCAGTAATATCAGATACTACATTTAGCTCTGATCCTCCTGGCAGCCTTAGCAAACCAACAACTAAGAACACACACAAGAGACACACACAGAGACATAGTTCTTAGTATTTAATAAAGAAAATCATAAAAATCTATTTGTAGTATATTTTTGTGACATTGAATTCTGAAGAGAAATTAGTGGGTTTCCTTATAAAGGATGATGCGTAAAGAAACGGGCATACCTGCAGAGACATCCTATGGGTAAATGTCTTTTACTTTCATGATCATTCAAAATTCAAGGGTTATTAAGCTGTGGTCACTGAACATATTCATATGGAGACCTAAGCTAGTATATTGTGTTTAAAGATTATTTAATTTGACACAGAATTAGGGTATTGAGAATTTATTGGAGTTCTTACCTTTCTTATGCTGTGGACCTCTTTTTTAAAATATTTGACAGGGGCGTCTGGGTGGCTCAGTTTGTTGAGCGTCTGACTTAGACTCAGGTCATGATCTTACGGTTGGTGAGTTTAGGCCCCGCATTGGGCTCTGTGCTGACAGCTCAGAGCCTGGAGCCTGCTTCAGATTCTGTGTCTCCCTTTCTCTCTGCCC
This sequence comes from Prionailurus viverrinus, assembly GCF_022837055.1. NCBI lineage: Eukaryota > Metazoa > Chordata > Mammalia > Carnivora > Felidae > Prionailurus > Prionailurus viverrinus. Next base: position 12,443,094 of record NC_062577.1, read on the forward strand.
CTCCCCTGCTCTCTCTCTTTCTCTCTCTCAAAAAAATAAACATTAAAAAAAAAATATTTGACATACAGGAAACAAAGTACATAAGGTTATAAATAAGGAAATCGATTATATTGAAGTACAGATACCAATATATTTGAACAATTATAATAGATTAATATATATTAACACATTAAATAAGATATATCAGCTGGTCTACAAGCTATCATAGTTTAATATAGCAATGAATGTAAATGCTATTTTAACATATTTTTACAACTGTAATGTAATAAGAAAAATATCTGTGATTGTTATCAGCAGTCACAGATACTGCTAGTATTACTGTAGTTTATTTATGACATTCATAAAAGAAAAATATGTTACATACCAGATTGAAGTTAGTGAAAATCAATATGCATTTTTTCCCCCCATCCAAGTTCTTGGAGCCTCTTGGGATCTCCGGACACTAAGTTAATAGCCAAGGATTTACAGAAAGGAAAATAGGTAAACTAACACATCTTCATTTGTTTTTATTGAAAACGTGAAGATTGAGTGACCTAAGTAAAGATATCCTTCGTGAATGAAGGGAGATCCATTAGCTTTAGAAACAAAGCTTTAGAAACAAAGTTGATGTCATATTATGAAAATATATTTCAGTCTTCTATTTGATTTTCTTTGATTTCTTGATTTTTAATTGTTTTTGGAACAAGTGTTCAACAATGAAAACTTTGTTTTATTTAATTTTTATCTCATGCTCTGGAAAAAAGGTAAAATAGTTGTTGATGTTAGAATAAATGGAAAAATGAGTGAGCAAATTTGTTCTTGATATTCTTGTTCTCTAGCCTTTGTTCTTCTGGTGAGTCTCTGAGCTGTTGATAAGTAATAAATAAAATAGGTTAGACTCAATTTCCTTTCCTTTTACCTCTCCAGTTGTTCCCTTGTGTGGATTCCAAAGCATTCAGTAATAGAAAAAGAAAAGAGAAGTTGTGGATCTGTAAAATAAGGAAGTTGTATCATCAATACCTGACTCATGGAAAATTCTTGAATTTAAGAAGGCCACTAACATGTGATAGTCAGTGCTCAGAAAATCAAGACAAGTAAACCCTTTTCTTCTGCTACCTTTTCTTCTTTACCCTTTCTTCTGCCTGTCCATGATTCATAGCTGAAAATGCAAAGACAGAGGGGAAGGAAACGGTAAAAAAGGGGAAAGCAGAAAGGGTGGTGAGGAGGAGAAGTAATACTCAGAGGAGGGGTGGGGGAAGAAGAAAAGGGAAAATAATACTTATTTGTGCTGAACTTTTATTTCATCACTCACATGGGTTATTTGGAGCTATTCTCTGTATATCAGTGGGAGGTGGGTGGGGTTTCTAGAATGGGCTGTCTCAAAGTGTGGACCCAGGACCACCTATGGTGTTTGTTTCGTATGCAGTTTTCAGGGCCTCTCTCAATCCATTCAGTCAAAATCCTGTGGGACCCAGGATTGTGCATTTTAGCTAGCTTTCCAAGTGGTTCCAATGCCCCTTAAAGTTGGAGAACCAGTGATTTTTATGAGAGCGAAAAACCTGGTTGACTCTTGCTAATCAAATTAAATCTAATTCTGTTTACCCCAACTTCCCCCTCAGGCAGGAAAGAAAATCTGTTCCTTAACTCACAAATATTCACACCGCACTGGTATTTGGGGATTTTGCCATTTGGCCAAGCAACAGGTTAAGTGTTCTCTTCATTTTATTATTAGGTGATTGTTAGCAAGGAAACATGGTAGACTGCACACTTGAGTTAATTTGTAGAGGCCTCATGCCATCCTCTTCAGCTTGTAAGAAAGAGAAGCAATAGAAGCAAGTTCGCCTGCTGATCCTGAGTGTATGTGTTGGGGGGGAGATTTTTACCCATGGGTATCTATTGATCATTCTTGAGTGATAGGGAGTAGAGGCAGAAGTCTATATTTTAGAATACACTTATATTACCCAGAGAGAAAGAGCTATAAAACCAACTCCCGAATAATTTATATTGGTTTTCAAAAGTCTCTAGCATATTACTGTTTTTTTTTTTCCCAGCAAGATTTACTTTCACCAATATAAAAATCTATTTTTCCATTTCATGAAGACATTCTGTGAGACATGAACTAAGTATTATGGAACAGCCTTGCTCACCACAGAAATTTTCTAGAGCACTTTTCCATGCTATTTTTAGTCAACATATTTCTGTTAATTCCTACGTCATCCCAAACTACACAAAAAGGATCTCTCCCTATCCAGCCATCTCTCTGATCACATTCCAAATACCATGATCAGAAACAATGCATACCTTAAATGTAAATTTAGGTCGATATGACACTCTTTGAACACACAATGAAATTCACGAGACAGAAATAAACTATCTGAACTTCCCACTAGTAACAAATAAGATTTAAAAACACAACACTAGACTTTGAAAAAAAATTTTTTCCTTGAAACCAAAATACTTGACAGTTTTAGAGTTCCTCTTTGATCTCTTTCACCTACAAAGTGAGCATTTAAAACCACACGGAGCTGGAGCTGGACTTTCCCACCACCATTAAGCTTATCTTACTATTAGACACAATGCTATGGACTTGTCACATGAAAAGCATTTTTGTTGACATTTCAGTAATTTAAAAACTGGCTAAGGCCTAAATCCTGGAGAAGCTATCTATTTTAGGACAATGATAGTTTCATTCTGTCATCTGAATGGTCTACTTTCATATTTTTTCAGGGTAGATGCTTGATTCTAAGAATTAGTTGATCCACATTACCTTGTAAATTTTTGTTATTTTGTTGGTTTAATGTTACAGTATCACTTCAAAGTCTTGAAATGTGACTTACAAATTTAGTATCTGTAAACTGGCTGGAAGGGACATTGAGAAGTCTACCAACATCCATCCTTTTATACACACTGCCTGGATCATGCTTAGAGATGGATATCTGTTTTTATTTTAATAAATCCCCAGAAGCTGATAGCCTCACTCTTACTTACTTCTTGTATTTCATGATGTTCACAGTTTATTTGAGAAACGACTTCATTAATCAACTGCCTAATAGGAGCAACTTTTAAACCACACAAATGTGATGAGCATCTATCTTAAGGACTGTTGACTGCCTTGTACTTTTTTCTTTTTTCTTTTTTTTTTTTTCAATATATGAAGTTTATTGTCAAATTGGTTTCCATACAACACCCAGTGCTCATCCCAAAAGGTGCCCTCCTCGATACCCATCACCCACCCTCCCCTCCCTCCCACCCCCCATCAACCCTCAGTTTGTTCTCATTTTTTTTTTAATATATGAAATTTATTGTCAAATTGGTTTCCATACAACACCCAGTGCTCATCCCAAAACCTTGTACTTTTTTCTTATGATCTCCATAGACTGCCAGTTCTGCTTGCTTATCTGGATTTAGTTGGTCTAGAATTGGAGTATTTCCAAAGACAATTGAATATTAGTCCAGTGGATTATAAATTTAAGTATTTTTACCCTTTTGGGGGTGAACACTGGAGAGAAGGTAGAAAGAGTAGTTGTATATTGCTGACCTAAATGTGGTTCAAGGGGCTGCTCTGTTGACTAGAATAAGGGAGATGATCTCCTTTCTGTAGTCGTTAGACTATACTTGGAGCTCCGTAGTTAGTTCATTAAGTCCCATATGGGAGTGTGTCCTGGACAAACTGGCATGTCCAGTGCAGAATGATCAGAATGCATGATGAGATTTGAAACCCTCAGGTATGTAGAGTGTTTGAAAGAACTAGAGTATACATACAATCTGGAGAAGAGTAGAGTAATGGGAGACATAAATATCTTCAAGTAACTACAGGGACCATGGCATAAGAAGGTTTCTCTTTGCCCCATGTGACCCCAGTGCAAAACTAGGGCCCATGAAAGTTTCAAGGAGCCAGATTTCTCTTTGGTATAAGGAAGAATTTTTTTTTTTTTTTAATCCAATTCAAACTCTCTGTATACAGAATATTTTGCTTTGTGGGCATAATAAGTTTGCCATCACTGAGATTATTCAAGCACAAATAGGACAGCAATTAAAAGTTATGTTATAGAAGAGATTCCAATAAGGAAGGTTTGATTAATTGACCCCAAGTTCTTTTATAAGAGATTATATTGAGATTATGTTTTAGGAAATTTAGTCTTGTAATCTGATTTGTAAAAATTTGTGAAAACTGATGAAAAGAAGCAAAGCATGGTGGGAAAAAAGTGGTTCTGTTCCTTGGTCTTTAATATACTGGGGTTGTGACCTTACTCATGTAACTTTACCCTTTGGGTCAACTGGAAAGTAAGCCTTTTGAACTAAATGACTTCCAAGCCTGCTCAGCATTAACACTGTGATTGTAAGAAGGTGTCCACCCCTGTCTTTCTCTCTGTGTGAAGTCTGTCTCCCTAGGACCACCTCTTCATTGGTCATCTAGGGGCTTAGAGGCTAAGCAACAGTGACTTCTCCTGATGGTTTCCTTTGTATACCTCCAGGGAGACACCTCAGCAGCAGGTCTAAAACATTAGTTGGTTGCTGCTTCAGCAGAGTAGGGCTCTACAGAGAGCTAGGAGGGTCAGAATAGTCCTGAAGGTCATTCAGGAGACACAACCTACTCCAGTGTTTGTTACTAAAGGTTTTTTTTTTTTTTTTTTAAGTTTATTTTGAGAGAGAGAGCGTGAGCAAGAGAGAGCATCTAAGTGGGGGGAGGGGCAGAGAGCGAGGAGAAAGTGAATCCAAAGCAGGCACCATGCTGTCAGCACAGACCCTGATGTGGGGCTTGATCCCACCAACTGTGAGATCATGACCTGAGCCAAAATCAAGAATCTGATGCTTAACTGACTAAACCACCCAGGTGCCCCTACAGAAGTTGTTCTTCAAGTTAACTGATGCCCATTGTTCAGCAGTTGTACTTAATATGCTATAGTAACTGTTCTTCATAGGGTATCAGTCTATGTGAGAATTAAGTCACTGATTTGTAGACTTTTGGACTTAACACCTAGAGACTTCCCCCTCCCTGCCGAAAGGCATGATTTCTTTCCCTTTTGGTATTAACTGTGTTGGGGCCACTTAGAGCTTTATTTTTCAGTCTTCATCTGCTTGTACCTCTGCAGGGTTTCCTGCCCTTGCTCCTCCTCTCCTTCCCTGTGACTTAATTTGCTGTAATGTGGTGGAGAAATGCAGAGAAACTCATCTTGTTTTGCCGTGGTCTGAGGAGACCTATTCTCAAGTACAAACAGAATTCCAAATGTAATGATTGAAAAAATAGTTGAAATTATTTTGAATAGTCAATGAAAAAAGCCCAGCAGTTGGGGTATACCTTTCAAATTCCACTAATTGCAGAGGCCATGTATAGCAAGCGGGGTCATGAGGTGGGGACATGTTTAAAGGAAGATAGAAAAGGTCAGAGTAATAGTGAAGAACAACAACAACAGAAAAAGTAATGTGAATAACAAGTTTGAGATAGTGAGACTATTTCCATCACAGAGACTAAAGAGCTTAGCTTCCAAGAGGCATGCATGACCTCTTATAGTCATGTTACTTTGTGAGAAGATATTTTTGGAAAGTCTTTCTGGTGGCTCTCACTGGAAAGTCACTGCGAAGTATTTGGATGATTTTCCCTTCCTCCATCTCTCCCTCCCGTGGTGTTTTTTGTTTGTTTGTTTTTTAGAATTATTAAATTAAGTCCTGCAGCTCCACCTGGGTGATTTCATAGGTTTGATTAAGTGGGCAAAGAGCTATCTGAGCACAGTTGGGACTGGGAACATTTGGGAATCTTCTCCAGGTGGAATCTGAGTGGAGACAGAAATTCAAAAATGGCATCACATAGGTGGTCCAATGATACTATGGGTTTATTTGTGATCAACCTGTCACCATCTTGGCAAGTGTACTATGAGCAGTATGTTTACAAGGCCACACTGTCACATATTTTGCTTGGACTCTGCTCTGCCTGGCAATGTCAATGACTAGACAGATATTTCTGTGATGTCACCAGAGATCTGGAAATGATTGCATCTAGGTAAAGGGAACAGTTGAAAATCCTCATTGAAGATATGTGATCAGTTTCTAGGCTGGGAGTCATTATAGTATCTCACCTCTGAAATCAAATAGAACCATTCTGTTTGCTTCTGTGAGCTCATATGGTCAATCTAGTCATATCTTAGTTCTTCAAGTGTGCATTTAGATGAGGAGATATAGAAAGTGTGATGATTAAGGGGCAGAATTTAGCAAGCTCCAAGCTAAAGCCAGAGGGCAAGAGGCATTTTCCTCCCTTTGGAATGTTGGTGTGTGAAGGCTAGGATTTGTGATTAATAGCTAAGGTTTTGCAGCCGGGGAGTTCTGGGTCAAATTTTCTTACAAATGGGCAACTTTCTAAGTCCCCATTTTCTTACATTTAAGACAGAGATAATACTAGTACTTCTACATATCAGCTTAGATGCCTTTGGTTGTAAAGAACAGAAAACTCAAGCTAGCTTAAGGGAAATGTATTGACATGTGTATCTGGAGTCTTCAAGTGGGTTTGACTTCAAATGTTTGATGTAGACACTTAGAATGTCATCAGGCCTCTAGCTTCATTTCTTTAGGGTTCTCTTGCCTGGTCTTCCTTCTTTTATGAGCTATGCCCTCAGGCTGTCTTGCCTCAGGGAAGCAACAATGGTTGCAGTAGTTCTAGATTTAACACCTTTATATCCCATTATCCCAAAGTGGGAAGCTTTTCTTCTGGTAGTTTCCATGGAAGAAAGAAGAACCTTTCCAAAAAGTCCTTAGCAAATGTCTTCTTATGCCCTCAAAAGCCTGAATTAGCTTGTGTTTATACTCTGAACAATCCCTGGGCCAGAGGGGTGGCATGATAAACATAAGGATCACTTCTAAGAGGTGAGGGTGGGTCAAACCCATATCAACCACCATGCAAAGAGTATAGGAGAGGCAATTCCCCAAAGGAAAAAATGCATGTTGTTCCAGAAAGAAGAGGAAAAATGATGCTAGGTGACCAACAACAGTACCCCGTAGAGTGGTTCTAAGTGTCTTAGCAGAGTGCCCAACCCTTGGAAGGAGCAGATAAACAGAAGTGATGATTATTATGTTAGTCACTGTTATTATAGAGTCACTGTTTCTGCCTCGAAGTGCTACTTCACTTTTTCTTCTTTCATCTGAAATGCTGGCCTCTCCTCTGTAGCAAGTCTGGAGAACTGGATTTCCACCTTAGCTCTGTGTCTGACTTGCTGGGTGGACCCTGCCAGACTTGCTTCCTGTCAGGCGGATGTGAAGTTTGGATGAAAAATTGGCTGAGGCACCTTCCTAGAAATAAAGAGTTTTTTTTTTCTTTCTTTGGCCCCCCAAAAAACCTCACATAAAGTTCTAGTCATGATTCAGGGACCCTGTCTGCCAGTTTCATGTTTTAATTTAAAGACAAAGGCTTTGACAGAAGATCTGGATTTGATTCTTAGCTCAACTAGTGCTATGCTTGTGGGGAACTTCATTCTTTGAGCTTCAACCCTCTTTGCTATACAAGGGAAGGGGTGCTAAATAATACCTGATTTTCAAGCTTGACTTACATGAATGTGAGAGTTGGAAGGAAGCACGGGTTGAAATTTATACAGTGGTAGAGCAGTAGAGCAGGGACTTGCATTCAGAAATATATGTTGACAATTTCATCTGCCCTCATTTTTAATGTCTCATCACTTGTCTGATGACTACATATATTTCCTTCTCAGGGATATAGAGACATTAAGTTGAGGGCTCAGAAAGTTAAATTATGAGGATATGTGTGGGTGTATCAGAATATGAAATTAGAGGGCGCATTTCTCTCTCCCCTGTCAGGCTGATACTCATCTCATATAGAGCTGCTATGAAGAATAAGTAAATATTCAAGTAATGTTGGTTCTATCCATTCCTCCTGTTTCTTTTCATTTTTTTCCTGCCCCTGCGTACACTCTTGGCTCACTGGTGCTACCTAGTGGCAACTGTAGGTAGTGTAGTCTCCCCTTACTGTGGTTTTGCTTCTGTGATTTCAGTTAGACCAGGTCAACCATGGTCCAGAAGCACATGATCCTCCTCCTGACAGATGGTCAGAAGGTCACTTGTAGACTAATGCTACATTATAATGCCTGTCTTCATCTCATCTTGTAGGCATTTTATCATCTCACATCATCATTACAAGAAGGGTGAGTACAGTACAATAAGGTATTTTGAGAACACATTCACATAACTTTTATTATAATGTATTGTTATCATTGTTCTATTTTAGCCTTGATTATTGTTAATCTCTTATTGTACCTCATTTATAAGTTAAACTTATAGATATTTACAGGAAAAACACGATATATAGGGTTCAGTACTGTTCTTGGTTTCAGGCATCCACTGGGGGTTTTGGAATGTATCCCTGCAAGATAAGGAGGGACTACTGTGTTCTTTAAGCTTGATAGTGACATTAGTCTTTTTTTTTTTAAATACTTTATTGAGGTATGATAAAAAGCTGTATATTTTTAATATATATAATCTGATGAATTTGGAGATAAGATTATACCCATGAGATCATCACCACAATCAATGCCATAAACATGTCCATCACTTCTAAAAGTTTCCTCCTATTCTCCTTATTTATTTTTTATTTTTTGTGATAACGATACTTAACATAAGATCTACCCTCTTAGCAAATTGTTAAGTATACAATATGGTATTGTTAACCGTAGGCACTATGCTACTCGGAAGATCTCTATGACTTACTCATCTTGTATAACTGAAACTTTGTACTCTAATACTTCTCCATTTCCTTGTCCTTCCAGCCCCTGGCAGCCACCATTTATTCTCTGCTTCTTACATAAAGTTTGACTAACTTACATAAAGTTTGACTATTTTAGATTTCTCATGTAAGTAGGATCATGTAGTATTTGTCCTTCTGTGTCTGACTAGTTTCACTTAGAGTAATATTCTCCGTTTCACCTGTGTTTTCCCAAATGGCAGTATTTCCTTTTTAATTTTTATTTATTTTTATTTTATGTTTAAATTATTTTATTTTATGTATTTATTTTTTTTTAATTTTCTTTAATGTTTATTTATTTCTGAGAGAGAGACAGAGCATGAGCGGGGAAGGAGCAGAGAATCCAAAGCAGGTTCCAGGCTCTGAGCTGTCAGCACAGAGCCCGATGTGGGGCTCGAACTCACAGACCGCGAGATCATGACCTGAGCCGAAGTCGGACGCTCAGCTGACTGAGCCACCCAGGCACCCCTGTTTAAATTATTTTAAATGTTTTATTTATTTTTGAGACAGAGACAGAATACGAGCGGGGGAGGGGCAGAGAGAGAGGGAGACACAGAATCTGAAGCAGGCTCCAGACTCCAAGCTTGACGTGGGGCTCAAATTCACGAGCCGCAAGATCATGACCTGAACCGAAGTCAGATGCTTAACTGACTGAGCCACCCAGGAACCCCTATGTTTATTTTATGTTTAGAGAGAGAGAGAGAGGGACAGAGAGAGAAAGTGCATGTGGGGGAGGGGCAGAGGGAGAGAGAGAATCCCAGGCAGGCTCCCCACTCAGCACAGAGTCTGACGGGGGCTCGATCCCATGACCCCATGACCCCAGGATCATGACCTGAGCTGAAAGCAAGAGTCAGATGCTCAACCAAGTGAGCCACCCAGGAGCTCCAGGATTTCCTTTTTTTAATACTGAATAATATTCCATTGTATGTAAATGTCATCTTTATCCATTCATCTGTCAATGGACATTTAGGTTGCTTTCCTGGTTGGCTATTGTAAATAATGCTGCGGTGAATATGGGAATGCAGATATCTCTTTGAGATGATTTTGTTTCCTTTGGATATATACTCACTAGTTGGATAATTAGGAATAAAGTTGATCAAGGAGGTGAAAAAGACTGGTACACTGAAAACTATAAAACATTGAAGGAAATTTAAAAAGATACTAATAAATGGAAACTCATTCCATGTTTATGGCTTGGAAGAATTATTTTTCACATACCCAAAATTACCTATAGGTTCACTGCAGTCCCTATCAAAATCTGAATAGTATTTTTTTTAACAGAAATTTAAAAAAAAAGTTAAATTCATATAGAATCTCAAAGGATCTCAGACAGACCAAGCAATTTTGAGCAAGAACAAAGATGGAAGCATCACACTTCCTGATTCCAAAATATATTCCAAAGCTACAGTAATCAAAATGGTGTGGCAGCAGTCTTTAAAAGAAGTGTCTGATCCCTGAAGCCAGAGTTCTGAAAGTTGAGATTTTACCTTCTTCCAGCTCCAGAGCATCAGAAATGAGACTCAATGCTGAGAGAGGCAGAAGAACCCTAAATTCCTAGCCTCTTGGAAGCTTCGTGGGCAAAACCAGATTCTGGGGACTGGAATTTTGTAACAAATTAGTAATTTTTACATTACACTAAGATGATCTGTTGAAGAGGAGTCTGAGAAAGTGAGGGGAGCATGAGATAGAAAGCAGGGGTTACTGAGCTGGTAGATGAGATTGACAGGATAGCTCCGTAGCTCCTGCAGAACAGGGACCATTATCAGGTTCTCAGATGCAACCATGTGTCTGAAAGAAATACCTCAATACTTTGCATGAATGTAAACATTCAGTAACAGAAGGAACCTCTGAAGACTGAAATAGTACCTGTTTATGGCATTCCTGTCACTTTTAGGAACAGGAATAAATCCTTCCCAAGTCCAGGAACTTCAAGCACTCCTCTGAGGGTGCAGGATTGCTCTTGTTTTCAAAGACAGCGCTTGTTTTTGCACCCTAGAGGGCAAATACAACAGAGGGAAGCGTGCAGTGAGGGTTAATTCTCTCTGAGCTGGAATCAGCCTGAGCTGTCATGCTGCAGTTCCTGCATGGCATGAAGCATATTGATTACTGGTGTTGCTCTGAGGAGTTTTGGGGCAGGTTGTACTGGCCTGTTAGCATTTGATAAGAGTGGGACTGATGATTTGCACCTGGTTTTAGTGAGATTTTTGGATGGCTGTGCTGTTGTGGTTACATAGCAGGAATATATGCCCAGGCGACCAGCAAAATATAAAAAAACCTCAGTTGAGATTCCATTTTGGGCTTTCTAGTTCCAAGTTCTGTGCATTTGCTGTCAGAGGGAGGACAGTAGGAGGCTGTACCTGACCTCTCCAGACTACTTCCTCTGAGAATCTATAGTAGTGATGTAGATCCCTTCAGTAAAACTGTCACAACAGTGTATCCTTTGTGCAAGCACTGTCATTTTGGGTCCTATAAATTTTCTTTAGCAATCCAGTCTAACTGCCATTGTTCGTGAAGAAGTAATATTTTTCTATTGTTGTACAAAAAGCCTGGGATTTGAGGTAGTGCTACTAGTTATTAGCTTTGTAACCTTGGGTAAGTTATCCAATTTCTGTAGCTTAGGGTTTTAAGGCTGTGAAACCAAGAATGTAATATTATCTGTTATATTTATTTAACATAGTTATTCTAAGAATCAAATGAGATATGTGTTAACTTTAAAGCTTAATGTAATTATTTTCACAACTATTCTTAAAAGTATTAGTAGTAGTAGTTTAAATAGTAATACTTGGAAGTGATTGCAGAATGATTAGCTGGGGTGCAGAGTATAAAAAATACCTCGAATTGAGGTGCATGGTCAAGAAGTCACCTGTTGAAAAAGAAAATAACAAAAAAATAACTATACCAAAAGGATGTGATGAGAGCGATAATAAACTTACCAGCAACACATATGCTTTGGGAAAACATTTGAAGAGAGTGTTTATTCTTCCTGAAGGGGGTTAAGGAAGACTTTATGGAAAGTCTTCTCATGTATACAATGATGATCATTTTCAGAACTCCAGTATATTACAGGGAAAGCTCCCAGGAGTCTTACTAGTATGGTGACCCATGGTGGATGACAAATATAAAGAGACCTTGGTTCTGAGCACCTGGGTGTCTCAGTTAGTTAAGCATCCAACTCTTGATTTCAGCTCAGGTCATGATTTCACAGTTGGCGAGTTTGAGCCCCAGGTCAGGCTTTGCACCAACAGCATGGAGCCTGCTTGGGATTCTCTTTCTCTCTCTCTCTCTCTCTCTCCCTCTCTCTCTCTCTGCCCCTGCCCCCATTCCTGCTTTCCCATGTACTCTCACTCTCACACTCTCTCTCTCTCAAAATAAATAAATAAATAAATAAATAAATAATTTTTTAAAAAGAGACCTTGGTTCTTGGGATATTGAGATGGAAATCCTCAAAAACAGAATTGAGACAAAGGCTATCTCAGTAGGGTAGTAGCAAATTCCTCAGGGTGGTAAGTAAATTACCCTAAGGATGTATAGAGAGAAGACATGGGTTTTGTCTTGGGATACCTGTTCTCTGTTAGTAAGCAGTGCCTTTCAGGATGGTTCTACGGGGTCACTTGAATCTCTTTCAGCCTCAAACCCAGGAATTTAAAATTCTTCCACATACTAGGCTCTATCAGGTAGGAACTGAAAAGAAGAAATGCCCTAGGAAGGAAAGTAACATTTATTGTGGCCATGTATTGTGCCAGATTCTTTATATATGCTATCTTACTTACTTGTCACAAAGCTTGAGGTAAAGTTAAGTCTGGTTTTACTGGAATTCCAGCCTTCCTTAAATTCCTTTTCACCATTTACTGATTTTATGAATGCTTTTGTGTGTGCTTCTCTAATTCCTCTTCCTGAACTAGAACTTTGTTAAGAACCTTTAGGAAACTCTTCCTTAGCCAGAATCTTAACTTAAGAAGTTAGAAATGACCTATATGTCTATCAATAGAGAAATGACTGGGTAAATTATGAAATACTGAGGGCTATCAAAAATAAATACTGACCTGAAAACCTAACTATGATACATTTTTAGCAATTTCAGTCCAATATGCATAGCATAATCTCATTAAAAAACTTTATGTGCATCTTCCTCTAAAGTTATACAACTGTTAACCATGGTTTCTTTAGGGGATTAACTTGGATCAAATAGGGTTAGGGGCAGTCTAAAAGGGTGTCAGGAATGGGAGAGCCTTCATTTAATTATATAATTTTCTTGTGATGAAATTATTAGTGGTTTTTACTTTCCTGTTGTGTACTTTTCAATTAAAGTTATAAAAGTCCCCTTCATCCTCATTTTGTTCCTTGGGTTTCAAATCAGAATCCTTTGTACTCTCTGTGTAATAGAGATTTGGGGGAAATGATTTATCTATCTGTCTATCTGTTTATTTATTTATTTATTTATTTATTTATTTATTTATTTATTCATATTTTTAGCCCTCTCTTTAATGTTTATTTTTGAGAGAGAGAGACAGAGTGTGAGCAGGGTAGGGCCAGAGAGAGAGGAAGACACAAAATGGGAAGCAGGCTCCAGGCTCTGAGATGTCAGCACAGAGCCAGATGCGGGGCTCAAACCATGAACCGTGAGAACATGACCTGAGCCAAAGTTGTATACTTAACTGAATGAGCCACCCAGGTGCCCCAATTTAGCCCTCTCTTTATTAGAGTCCTCCTCTCACTGACTGTGGCATGACTGGTCACCTGATAAACAGACACACATTTCTGTCTCTCCAATCTTCCTGCCTCTGGACTAGGGTCAGGCAGATGGACCCATTTTGTCTTTGGATAACTTCCTTGCCTTGTATTTGAGGTTACTCAGTGGATTCTATGGATGTACTTAGACAAAACTGATTTTCAGGATGAATGCAACTAAGGCTATTAATGTGTGACCTCAGTATGGGTAAATGGATAAAACAAGAGTTAAAGTGGAATAAGATGGGTCATACAAAACCTTATTTTTGATCATTTTAGTGATTATTTAAGTTCTAGGTGATTTTGTCTGAGTTATATTTATGACAATGAATAGGGGCAGTTGTTAAATATTGTTGCTGATTTGACTTTAAAATAAAAGATTAAGACTAATAAGATTTTAAGTGCCTTGATCAATTTAATTGAAGTGATTCTGAGATTTTAATGTGAGTTGTTAAAATGTGCAGCTGCTCCTCTGTCTGATTTGGTTTCTAAAGTTCTGGCTTCATCAATGTGTGAGTTGTGTAAGTTTGACAAGGCAGTTATTTGTCTTCTCTGGGCTTCAGTTTTCTGATCTGTAAATCGAAACCTTTGAACCAGATAATCATCAATTTCTTTTTTTCCCTCAGTAGGCTTTTTATTTGCTCAACAGTGTCTTTTGCATAGCAAATGTTTTTAGTTTTTTTTTTTTTAAATTTTTTTTTTTTTTCAACGTTTATTTATTTTTGGGACAGAGAGAGACAGAGCATGAACGGGGCAGGGGCAGAGAGAGAGGAAGACACAGAATCGGAAACAGGCTCCAGGCTCTGAGCCATCAGCCCAGAGCCTGACGCGGGGCTCGAACTCACGAACCGCGAGATCGTGACCTGGCTGAAGTCGGACGCTTAACCGACTGCGCCACCCAGGCGCCCCAGCAAATGTTTTTAGTTTTGATGCAATCAAATTTATCCATTTTTTATCTTTTTTGGTCATGCTTCTGGTGCCACATCTATGAACTCTTTGCCTAACGTCAGGTCACAAAAATTTTCTCCTAAATTTCTTCTAGGAGTTTTATGGTTTTATATTATACTTTTAGGTCTTTGATCTATTTTGAGTTAACTCTTTTTTTTTTAAGATCTAGACAAGGTTTATTTATAAGAAATGGCCAATTGTTTTCCAAAGTGGCTATACCATTTTGCTTTCTGACCAGAAATATATGAAGAGTTCCAGCACATGGAACTCTTGTGCTGGATATTCTCAATATAACTCAATTATATTGAGTTACATAACTCAATATAACTCAATAATAACTCAATTATTATTTTTTAAATTTAGGATTCTAATAGGTTGATAGTGATATTTTGTTTGCCTAATGACTTACAATACAGAGCATCTTTTCATGTACTTATTGCTGCTATCCTTAGAAATTCTTTGGTGGAGTGTCATCAAATATTTACAAAAATTGACAGTGGTTGAATTTTACCTGCAGGTGATAGTTTGCTGACCCTTGATCTACTTTGATGAATGCTCCCCATGTGCACTTGAAAAAAAATGTGTATTCTCCTGTTGTTGCATAGAAACATCTTTGCTTTCCTGTAATAAGACTTTCTTGTTTATGGTATATTATCCTTTTTATATGTTTCTGGGTTTGATTTGATTATATTTTGTTGAGAGTTTTTGTGTCCATGTTCATGAAAGATACTGATACTGGGCTGTAGTTTTTCTCTCTTGTAATATCCTTTTCTGGTTTTGGTATCAGGGTAATGCTGGCATCATAAAATAAGTTAGAAAGTTTTCCTCCCTCTTCTATTTTATGGACAAGATTATATAGATTTGGTTTTATTTCATCCTGAAATGTTTGGTTGAGTTTAGCAGTGAAGTCCTCTGGGCCTGTGCTTTTCTTTGTTAGAAAGTTTTAAACTACAAATTCAATTTTTTGAATAGAATAGAATAGAATAGAATAGAATAGAATATTCAGGTTAATTCTTCTTAATTCTTCTTGAGTGATTTTCAACACTAAAAAACACTAAAAAACATTTTAGTTTTCAACACTAAAAAACATTTTGTGTTTTGTTCACTAATAATTAAAACACAAAGTGAATAGCAGATTAGTAGCTTTTACTTCTTTATTGTATACTTTTCAATTAAAGTTATAAAACCCCCTTCATCCTTATTTTGGTCCATGGGTTTCGAATCAGAATCCTTTGTACTTTCTCTATAATTGCAGAGATTTGGGGAAAATGATTGATTTTTTTTAAGCCTTTCTTTATTAGACCCCTCCTCTCATAGACTGTGGCCTGACTGGTCACCTGACAGACAGGCACACAGTTCTGTCTAATCTTCTGCCCTTGTTTAATTTGCTCTTATTTTTTTAGTTTCGTAATATGCAAGCTTAGAATATAATTTGAGATCGTTTTCCTTTTCTAATATAAGCACTATTGCTATAAATTTTCC
The DNA here is from genome assembly GCF_022837055.1 of Prionailurus viverrinus. Classification (NCBI taxonomy): domain Eukaryota; kingdom Metazoa; phylum Chordata; class Mammalia; order Carnivora; family Felidae; genus Prionailurus; species Prionailurus viverrinus. The sequence continues at coordinate 12,458,971 of NC_062577.1, forward strand.
TATAAGTACTTCTCTAGTTATATCCTCCCAGAACATTTTAATATATTTCCATATTTATATAGATTACAATATTTTCTAATTGTCTCAAGAGCTCCACTTTGGCCAGTGGGTTATTTAGAAGGATGCTGTTTAATTTCCAAAAATTTGGGAAATTAAAAATATCTTTATTATCAGTTTCTAATTTAATTCCATTATGGTCAGATAATATGCTTTGTGTGTTTTCCATTCTTTTAAATTTGTCGTAGACTCTGGGTCTAAAGTTCTTTCTTGTCTAAGTGGGACGCAGGAGTAAAATTCAAGAGATGGCTAATGTCCAGGAAAAGACAAGAGCCCTGATTAAGGGTCCTTGCTCCATTTTTATTAGGATCAGAAGGCTTACAAACATGGTGATGGACATGCACAAAGAGACAATAAATCTGTGAGCATTAACTCATGGGCGTGAGGAAAAGGGGGTTCTGAGGATATCGTTGTTAGGGGTTTAGGTCAATATAAAACAAAATCCTGGCATAGGGCAGATGGATGTTAAGAGCAGACATGAGGCAGACGGAGGCACCAGTGTCTGTTTATCTTAGCCAGTCTAGGGGATAAGACAGATAAAGCATGCTGCCTCAGGGTCAACAAGGCACCTTTCTTTTGGTAATTAGTTCCGCTTTGGGCAGCTTCACCCCACAGGGGTCTGTAGCCCCATTTATCTGTTTACCTAATTTGGTCCTTCCTTCCTGTGAAAGCAGCTTTCTGCTATAGTACTAAATAGGGGGGTGTTTTCACCGGGGATACCTGATTTTATTTACCTCCTACACCATTGTATTGGGGTCTTGGCCCCACCCTCTCTATCCTGGGGCCTTTGCCCCACCCTCCCTATCCTTATTTACCTAATCTTGTTTACCCAAACTTGGGTGTGAGCATCCTATGGCTTTGTAATTCTTTATGCCTTGTTAACCCATCAGGTACAAGCCCAGGAAATTCCTAAGTTTATTTCCCACATAAATTCACTGTGTTTCCTTATTATTCAGAACCAGAGGTAGGTAGCTTTTTTGTAAAGTGTCAAATAGTAAATACTTTTTGCATTTAGGGCCATATAGCCTCTCTTGCAACTACTTATCTCCGCCTTTGTTGCACAAAAATAGCCACAGACAATATGCAAAAAAATGGGCATAGGTGTGTTCCAATAAGACTTAATGATGGTGGGCTGAACTTGGCCTCCAGGTGATAGTTTGCTGACCCCTGATCTACTCCATGTGTATTTGAATGCTCCATGTGTACTTGAAAAGAGTGTGTTTTCTCCTGTTGTTGGGTGGAATACTTTATTAGTTAGGTCAACTTTATTGATGATGTTGTTCAAGTCTTCTCAGTCCTTGTTGATTTTCTGCTGTTCCATTGACTAATGAGAGGTGTTTTGATGTCTCTAAGTATAATTGTGGATTTGTGTTTTTTTCCTTTTAGTTCTATCAGTTTTTTGTTCATGTATTTTGAAGCTGTGTTGTTTTTTACATACATATCTGGAATGTTATGTGTTCTTAATGTTGATCCCTCTTTCTCCCTGGTAATAGTCCTTGTTCTGACATCTACCTTGATATTGACATAGTCATTCTCGGTTTCTTTTGGTTAGTGTGATTTCACGGTTTATCATTTTCCATTCTTTTACATTAATCTAATATCATTATATTTAAAGTGAATTCTTGTAGACAGCATATAGTTGAGCCTTTTTGTTTTTTCAGTCTGACCATTTCTGGCTTTTGGTTGGTGTTATTGAGGCCGTTTACTTAAAAAAAATATTTTTAGGGGCGCCTGGGTGGTGCAGTTGGTTAACCGTCCAACTTCAGCCAGGTCACGATCTTGCGGTCCGTGAGTTCGAGCCCCGCGTTGGGCTCTGGGCTGATGGCTCAGAGCCTGGAGCCTGTTTCTGATTCTGTGTCTCCCTCTCTCTCTGCCCTTCCCCCGTTCATGCTGTGTCTCTCTCTGTCCCAAAAATAAAAATAAACGTTGAAAAAAAAATATTTTTAATGTTTATTTCTTTTTTTTTTCAATATATGAAATTTATTGTCAAATTGGTTTCCATACAACACCCAGTGCTCATCCCAAAAGGTGCCCTCCTCAATACCCATCACCCACCCTCCCCTCCCTCCCACCCCCCATCAACCCTCAGTTTGTTCTCAGTTTTTAACAGTCTCCTATGCTTTGGCTCTCTCCTACGCTAACCTCTTTTTTTTTTTTTTTTCCCTTCCTCTCCCCCATGGGTTTCTGTTAAGTTTCTCAGGATCCACATAAGAGTGAAACCATATGGTATCTGTCTTTCTCTGTATGGTTTATTTCACTTAGCATAACACTCTCCAGTTCCATCCACGTTGCTACAAAAGGCCATATTTCATTCTTTCTCATTGCCACGTAGTACTCCATTGTGTATATAAACCACAATTTCTTTATCCATTCATCAGTTGATGGACATTTAGGCTCTTTCCATAATTTGGCTATTGTTGAGAGTGCTGCTATAAACATTGGGGTACAGGTGCCCCTATGCATCAGTACTCCTGTATCCCTTGGGTAAATTCCTAGCAGTGCTATTGCTGGGTCATAGGGTAGGTCTATTTTTAATTTTCTGAGGGACCTCCACACTGTTTTCCAGAGCGGTTGAACCAATTTGCATTCCCACCAACAGTGCAAGAGGGTTCCTGTTTCTCCACATCCTCTCCAGCATCTATAGTCTCCTGATTTGTTCATTTTGGCCACTCTGACTGGCGTGAGGTGATACCTGAGTGTGGTTTTGATTTGTATTTCCCTGATAAGGAGCGACGCTGAACTTCTTTTCATGTGCCTGTTGGCCATCCGGATGTCTTCTTTAGAGAAGTGTCTATTCATGTTTTCTGCCCATTTCTTCACTGGGTTATTTGTTTTTCGGGTGTGGAGTTTGGTGAGCTCTTTATTGATTTTGGATACTAGCCCTTTGTCTGATATGTCATTTGCAAATATCTTTTCCCATTCCATTGGTTGCCTTTTAGTTTTGTTGGTTGTTTCCTTTACTGTGCAGAAGCTTTTTATCTTCATAAGGTCCCAGTAGTTCATTTTTGCTTTTATTTCCCTTGCCTTTGGGGATGTGTTGAGTAAGAGATTGCTACGGCTGAGGTCAGAGAGGTCTTTTCCTGCTTTCTCCTCTAGGGTTTTGATGGTTTCCTGTCTCACATTCAGGTCCTTTATCCATTTTGAGTTTATTTTTGTGAATGGTGTGAGAAAGTGGTCTAGTTCCAACCTTCTGCATGTTGCTGTCCAGTTCTCCCAGCACCATTTGTTAAAGAGACTGTCTTTTTTCCATTGGACGTTCTTTCCTGCTTTGTCAAAGATGAGTTGGCCATACGTTTGTGGGTCTAGTTCTGGGGTTTCTATTCTATTCCATTGGTCTATGTGTCTGTTTTTGTGCCAATACCATGCTGTCTTGATGATGACAGCTTTGTAGTAGAGGCTAAAGTCTGGGATTGTGATGCCTCCTGCTTTGGTCTTCTTCTTCAGAATTACTTTGGCTATTCGGGGCCTTTTGTGGTTCCATATGAATTTTAGGATGGCTTGTTCTAGCTTCAAGAAGAATGCTGGTGCAATTTTGATTGGGATTGCATTGAATGTGTAGATAGCTTTGGGTAGTATTGGCATTTTGACAATATTTATTCTTCCAATCCATGAGCAGGGAATGTCTTTCCATTTCTTTATATCTTCTTCAATTACCTTCATAAGCTTTCTATAGTTTTCAGCATACAGATCTTTTACATCTTCGGTTAGATTTATTCCTAGGTATTTTATGCTTCTTGGTGCAATTGTGAATGGGATCAGTTTCTTAATTTGTCTTTCTGTTGCTTCATTGTTAGTGTATAAGGATGCAACTGATTTCTGTACATTGATTTTGTATCCTGCAACTTTGCTGAATTCCTGTATCAGTTCTAGCAGACTTTTGGTCGAGTCTATCGGATTTTCCATGTATAATATCATGTCATCTGCAAAAAGCGAAAGCTTGACTTCATCTTTGCCAATTTTGATGCCTTTGATTTCCTTTTGTTGTCTGATTGCTGATGCTAGGACTTCCAACACTATATTAAACAACAGCGGTGAGAGTGGGCATCCCTGTCGTGTTCCTGATCTCAGGGAAAAAGCTCTCAGTTTTTCCCCATTGAGGATGATGTTAGCTGTGGGCTTTTCATAAATAGCTTTTATGATCTTTAAGTATGTTCCTTCTATCCCGACTTTCTCAAGGGTTTTTATTAAGAAAGTGTGCTGGATTTTGTCAAAGGCCTTTTCTGCATCGATTGACAGGATCATATGGTTCTTCTCTTTTTTTTTATTAATGTGATGTATCACGTTGATTGATTTGCGAATGTTGAACCAGCCCTGCATCCCAGGAATGAATCCCACTTGATCATGGTGAATAATTCTTTTTATATGCTGTTGAATTCGATTTGCTAGTATCTTATTGAGAATTTTTGCATCCGTATTCATCAGGGATATTGGCCTGTAGTTCTCTTTTTTTACTGGGTCTCTGTCTGGTTTAGGAATCAAAGTAATACTGGCTTCATAGAATGAGTCTGGAAGTTTTCCTTCCCTTTCTATTTCTTGGAATAGCTTGAGAAGGATAGGTATTATCTCTGCTTTAAACATCTGGTAGAACTCCCCTGGGAAGCCATCTGGTCCTGAACTCTTATTTTTTGGGAGATTTTTGATAACCGATTCAATTTCTTTGCTGGTTATGGGTCTGTTCAAGCTTTCTATTTCCTCCTGATTGAGTTTTGGAAGAGTGTGGGTGTTTAGAAATTTGTCCATTTCTTCCAGGTTGTCCAATTTGTTGGCATATAATTTTTCATAGTATTCCCTGATAATTGTTTGTATCTCTGAGGGATTGGTTGTAATCATTCCATTTTCATTCATGATTTTATCTATTTGGGTCATCTCCCTTTTCTTTTTGAGAAGCCTGGCTAGAGGTTTGTCAATTTTGTTTATTTTTTCAAAAAACCAACTCTTGGTTTCATTGATCTGCTCTACAGTTTTTTTAGATTCTATATTGTTTATTTCTGCTCTGATCTTTATGATTTCTCTTCTTCTGCTGGGTTTAGGCTGCCTTTGCTGTTCTGCTTCTAGTTCCTTTAGGTGTGCTGTTAGATTTTGTATTTGGGATTTTTCTTGTTTCTTGAGATAGGCCTGGATTGCGATGTATTTTCCTCTCAGGACTGCCTTCGCTGGGTCCCAAAGCGTTTGGATTGTTGTATTTTCATTTTTGTTTGTTTCCATATATTTTTTAATTTCTTCTCTAATTGCCTGGTTGACCCACTCATTCTTTAGTAAGGTGTTCTTTAACCTCCATGCTTTTGGAGGTTTTCCAGACTTTTTCCTGTGGTTGATTTCAAGCTTCATAGCATTGTGGTCTGAAAGTATGCATGGTATAATTTCAATTCTTGTGAATTTACGAAGGGCTGTTTTGTGACCCAGTATATGATCTATCTTGGAGAATGTTCCATGTGCACTCGAGAAGAAAGTATATTCTGTTGCTTTGGGATGCAGAGTTCTAAGTATATCTGTCAAGTCCATCTGAAACAATGTATCATTCAGGGCCCTTGTTTCTTTATTGACCGTGTGTCTAGATGATCTATCCATTTCTGTTAGTGGAGTGTTAAAGTCCCCTGCAATTACCACATTCTTATCAATAAGGTTGCTTATGTTTATGAGTAATTGTTTTATATATTTGGGGGCTCTGGTATTCGGCGCATAGATATTTATAGTTGTTAGCTCTTCCTGATGGATAGACCCTGTAATTATTATATAATGCCCTTCTTCATCTCTTGTTACAGCCTTTAATTTAAAGTCTCGTTTGTCTGATATAAGTATGGCTACTCCAGCTTTCTTTTGGCTTCCAGTAGCATGATAAATAGTTCACCATCCCCTCACTCTTAATCTAAAGGTGTCCTCAGGTCTAAAATGAGTCTCTTGTAGACAGCAAATAGATGGGTCTTGTTTTTTTATCCATTCTGATACCCTATGTCTTTTGGTTGGTGCATTTAATCCATTTACATTCAGTGTTATTACAGAAAGATACAGGTATAGAGTCATTGTGATGTCTGTATGTTTTATGCTTGTAGTGATGTCTCTGGTACTTTGTCTCACAGGATCCCCCTTAGGATCTCTTGTAGGGCTGGTTTAGTGGTGACAAATTCCTTCAGTTTTTGTTTGTTTGGGAAGACCTTTATCTCTCCTTCTATTCTAAATGACAGACTTGCTGGATAAAGGATTCTTGGCTGCATATTTTTTCTGTTTAGCACACTGAAGATATCGTGCCAATTCTTTCTGGCCTGCCACGTTTCAAAAGAGAGATCAGTCACGAGTCTTATAGGTCTCCCTTTATATGTGCGGGCACATTTACCCCTTGCTGCTTTCAGAATTTTCTCTTTATCCTTGTATTTTGCCAGTTTCACTATGATATGTCGTGCAGAAGATCGATTCAAGTTACGTCTGAAGGGAGTTCTCTGTGCCTCTTGGATTTCAATGACTTTTTCCTTCCCCAGTTCAGGGAAGTTCTCAGCTATTATTTCTTCAAGTACCCCTTCAGCACCTTTCCCTCTCTCTTCCTCCTCTGGGATACCAATTATGCGTATATTATTTCTTTTTAGTGTATCACTTAGTTCTCTAATTTTCCCCTCATACTCCTGGATTTTTTTATCTCTCTCTCAGCTTCCTCTTTTTCCATAACTTTATCTTCTAGTTCACCTATTCTCTCCTCTGCCTCTTCAATCCGAGCCGTCGTGGTTTCCATTTTGTTTTGCATTTCATTTAAAGTGTTTTTCAGCTCCTTGTGACTGTTCCTTAGTCCCTTGATCTCTGTGGCAAGAGATTCTCTGCTGTCCTGTATACTGTTTTCAAGCCCAGCGATTAATTTTATGACTATTATTCTAAATTCACTTTCTGTTATATTATTTAAATCCTTTTTGATCAGTTCATTAGCTGTTGTTATTTCCTGGAGATTCTTCTGAGGGGAATTCTTCCGTTTGGTCATTTTGGATAGTCCCTGGAGTGGTGAGGACCTGCAGGGCGCTTCCCTTGTGCTGTGGTGTATAACTGGAGTTGGTGGGCGGGGCTGCAGTCAGACCTGATGTCTGCCCCCAGCCCACCGCTGGGGCCACAGCCAGACTGGTGTGTGCCTTCTCTTCCCCTCTCCTAGGGGTGGGATTCACTGTGGGGTGGCGTGGCCCGTCTGGGCTACTTGCACACTGCCAGGCTTGTGGTGCTGGGGATCTGGCATATTAGCTGGGGTGGGTAGGCAAGGTGCACGGGGGCAGGAGGGGCAGGCTTAGCTCGCTGCTCCTTAGGTGATCCACTTCAGGAGGGGCCCTATGTCAGCAGGAGGGAGTCAGATCCGCTGCCGGAGGTTTGGCTCCACAGAAGCACAGAGTTGGGTGTTTGCGCGGAGCGAGCAAGTTCCCTGGCAGGAACTGGTTCCCTTTGGGATTTTGGCTGGGGGATGGGCGGGGGAGATGGCGCTGGCGAGCGCCTTTGTTCCCCGCCAAGCTGAGCTCTGTCGTCCGGGGGCTCAGCAACTCTCCTTCCCTTTGTCCTCCAGCCTTCCCGCTTCCCGAGCAGAGCTGTTAACTTATGACCTCCCAGACGCTAAGTCGCTCTTGCTGTCAGAACACACTCCGGCCCCTCCGCTTTTGCCAGCCAGACTTGGGGGGCTCTGCTTGGCTGGCAGGCTGCCCCTCCGCCCCGGCTCTCTCCCGCCAGTCCGTGGAGCTCGCACCGCCTTGCCGCCCTTCCTACCCTCTTCCGTGGGCCTCTCGTCTGCGCTTGGCTCCGAAGACTCCGTTCTGCTAATCCTCTGGCGGTTTTCTGGGTTAGTTAGGCAGGTGTAGGTGGAATCTAAGTGATCAGCAGGACGCTCGGTGAGCCCAGCCTCTTCCTACGCTGCCATCTTCTGTTTATTTCTTTTTCAGAGAGACAGAGAGACAGAGCATGAGCAGGGAAGGGGGAGTGGTAGAGACAGAGGGAGACACAGAATCTGAAGCAGGCTCCAGGCTCTGAGTTGTCAGCACAGAGCTCGATGCAGGGCTTGACCTCACAAACTGTGAGATCATGACCTGAGCCAAAGTCGGACGCTTAACCAACTGAGCCGCCCAGGCACCCCTAGCGATCACTTACTTTTAAATGGAATTATATATATGGTTGGATTTAGGTCTACTCCTTAATTATGCATTTTAGATATTCCTCTCTCTGGTTTTGATTCCTTTACTTACCATTTTCTGCCATGTTTTAGATTATTCTAGTATTTTTAT